>NC_081192.1:20245361-20563861 GCF_902713425.1 Acipenser ruthenus
ATTTATTTATTTATTTATTTTACATTTAGAAAACACAATTGTTTTACCCCTGATTTGTAGAAATGTAGAATGTCCCCTCATCACTGCAACTCCCCACAACAGGTCCGGAGAACAGAAGGACTGTGGGCATTCTCTAATCCCACTGCCAAATCAATCACTCTTTTATGAACCACTGACTCAGTCCCTGCCGATTTCGACTCTCTAATCCGGGGGAGTGCCAGTCAGTGCAAAGCATGGAAATCAAATGACTTCCAAAAAGGTTTTATAACATTTCCCCCATCTTTCATTTGCTTAAATATTAGAAGACACATACAAAAAAAAAAACAAAAAAAAAAAAAAAACCTTGTGGGGCGTGGATTTCATGAAAACTGTGTAGAGAATGGTCAATCACCCAGGATTGTTTTCTAGGTAAATGAACACCCTCAATACTTATTCAATTCAATATTTTTTATTAACATTAGTGCAAAGAAAAATAATGATATGCTGAGTAAAGCAAAGTCTTGCCGTCTAGTTAAGCAAGTTGTGGCTCTTTCAGTCCATTCCAAACCAGGGCCTTGTACAGTACAGTTCAATTACACAATTGAAATGGATTAAGAGCCACACATTATGTGCCATTGTTCTGGATCACTTGCCACAACATGTATGAGCTTTTTGCACAGATAGCTTTTGCCACTCTCCTCAGATCAGTTTCAACTGCTCAATGCTTGAACTATGTCTTTTTTTCCACCTACTTCATCATGGCCTTTTCTTGTTTGTATCTTGTTATCTACAGTAGTTAACGCGAATACAGCATTTTATGGAATAGTGTCTATTTGATAAAAAAAAAAAATCAGTGTCAGTGCTGTCTCCTGGTGGTGCCTTTTAGTCCTGACAGGAACAGTCAAGTCTGGAAGATATTGAGCTGTCCGTTTATAACTGTGGTGCCGTTGAAAGGAGCTTGTTTAAATCCATCTTCTTTTAAAACTGTCACGGGTGCATTTGTTATTGATTTGGTTTGGTAATGTGTGTTCACAATTAATTTTGAGAAAACAGTTTAATATACTGTATGATCTTACACAAAGCTTTTCTTGAGCCAAGTGCCTTTGATTATATTCTTCGTACGTTTCCCATACAGTTTGTGTGTATATATATATATATATATATATATATATATATATATATATATATATATATATATATAATGTAAATGCACACTAAGAGACCTCGGTTGTGATCAAAAACCATATTACAAAACATATCTCCTCACTGCTTTGAACAACTTTAAAACACGATCTTCCCTAAAGTTGCAGGCAATAGTCCGGGGTTTTGTTTACCACCGCGGATTTATGAATAGTGTAAATCTCGAAAGATTAAGAATTTAAATCCAGTGATTTTTTTTCTTTCTGCGACTTAATTATGTTTTTTGTATTTATTTTTATTTTTTTTTATTTTTTTTTATTTTTTTTTTTGGGGGGGGGGGGTGTTATATAGTTACAGTTATTCAAAAATATTTGGAAGTTGGAAAACCTACGTAATGTAATTAAATGTTTATGAGATATCATATTGTAATTTATATGTGCACCCCCTCCCTCCTTTCTTTTTATTATATATATATATATATATATATATATATATATATATATATATATATATATACACACACACACACACACACACAGTATATATATTTGTTTTTTAATTGTATTGTATTTCACTCACGCAATAATCATAAAAATGTATCAGAAACTTCTCTACTATTTGGGGATTTTTTTTCCCGACTATTATTATTATTATTATTATTATTATTATTATTATTATTATTATTATTAATAATAATAATAATAATAATAATAATAATAATAATAATAATAATAATAATAATAATAATGCGCCCTCATAACATCCAGTCCACAACTCAGTGAACTCCTCGGTAGACAAGTGTTCAGCTGCATTGTGTTGACTGACAGCTCTACAATATGAGGAATCAGCGCGTGAGGTTCAGTGATGCTGTTTGTTTAACTGTGGGCTATTTCTCTTTCTAGATTATCTCTAGAGACGTTGGCTGGCTCCAGTATAAATATTTGGTGCGAGCATCACTCGGCATCAGTGCAGCTTGAAACTTCAGAGGACTGTCTCTATCCTGTGATCAAAGACAAGGGTATGTACTGTACTGCAATATATATTGAAACTGAAAACAGAATGTTTTCTTTTTTTAACATTGCTGTTTCTCATTAAAGCTTTGATGTCTTATAAATGTATTTAGTTTCAAATGATGCTGTTTTTCGGACGTCAACCTGTGTTAATTCTATTTAGTTCTGTGGTATTGCACGCAATATTTATCTTTTGCATAATTTAATATTTTCAAACAACACCACATTATAATCTGGTATACAGTTTCACTGTGCACAATAGTTAGTGTGGTTTGGAAGTCATAATCTTAAATGTGCAACAAAAGAAAAAGAAAAAACTTAGACCTTATTGTACCAAGTAAAGTAAAAGCTTGCATCAGGATTCTTAAATTAAACGTGTAACCCATTTCACTCAGTAGCAGGTGGAAAAGAAAACAGTGCATTATTTGAAAGACTTTTTCCTAACGGTTTACCATTTACCCGTTTTTTTTTTCTCCGTGTGTAACCTGTATTTTTCCTCCAGGACAGACCTGAAGATAAAAACGCATTCACGACGACAATGTTGCATTGTTAGATCAAGCATCGAGGCTGTTCCACTGCGCGTTATCTTTATTTATATATCAGAGTATGGTAAATTAAACCATTTGGTCCTATATTTGGTCCTGTGGTGTAATAGTCAACTCCACAAATGAAAACGTATTCAAGAACGCCTCGTTTTACAATCCAAAGACCAAAAAAACATATGGTTCTATTACAGAACGTCCAGTAACATTTTTTTTACATGTTGATTTGAAAGATATAGCAAATAAAATAAACGTAACATGTAATCGTTTGATGTTTATATGTAATGATTTTATTTTCTGTTAGACCATGGCGCTTATAGAAAAGTGCTCCTGTTGGATGCTGGTTCTGAGTGCCTGTCTCATTCTGACCGTCCGCGCTGAGTGTGGCAAAGATTGTGCTTACTGTATCTATCGCCTACATGGTAGTCATGCAGAAATCAACGCTCTGGTAAGTAGAAACTCTACATTAATATGACCAGAAAAATGATATCGAAGGCAGAAACTACATGCTAGAGAGTTAACCTTAACAGCGGTCTAAATCCATTATGCTATATGAGCATTTTGAGACATACGTGTGGAAACTGAAATGAAATAATATAGCTGGGTAGTGCATGGGACTGTTTATTTGATTGTTGAAAAGAGAGAGAGAATAGCGAGGTAAACAGAAGGAAACTGCACGCGACTGCTCAATGCGTCCAGTAGCTTCAGCACCTCGGACATCTCCTGGATCCCACACAATGTCAGGGATTTCTTTTAAACGTTAATCTTTAAAACATTATTGATCATCGATATAAGACCATTAGTTTCCGTCAGAAGTATCTGTTACAGTTTTAGAAACACTGCCTAAAATCATTTTCAGTAGTTTGACAATAGCAGAAAACTTGTAACCATCTGAGGCAGTACCACCAATAGAAGAAATCGCCGGTATATTATATTTGATATATAATACAATATCAATTATAAAATAAAAATAGTTTCCATTTTCAATAGTATATATACATTAGTACATCGACAAGTTTTAAACATCGTACAGACAGAATACTAGTTGCTGTGTTGCAGGGTGCTTTGAATAACATAATTTCCAGTCTGCATTGAGAAAGCAATTAAAATAATATATATTTTTTATATTTTAATAATCCGACAAAAGACAACAGGCGATGAAATGACAATGCACGATATGTTTAATTGCTTCCCATGGCATACTGGTTCATTATAATATGAATGAATATGTACAACGTCGTTTTGTTTTTCCTTATTCACCATCAAGCACTGGAAACCCGAGTTTGATCAATTATCAAATTAACAGCAATGAATTTGAGATGGCGTACGCTATTGCATTTGTATACGTAATTACATGAAAAAGTGTGACTCGTTATTCTTGTATTAAGACTGCCTTAGTGAAATATGATTTGAAAGTGTACATACATGCATACATGCATACATACATACATACATGCATACATACATACAAGTTTGAAAGGGGGTATAACTGCAGTGTGCACACAAGAAAAGTAAACACAGTGCGTTGGGTATTGTTACATCTGTGATACCCAGAACACATTAACAACTTTAGGAAACATGCAAAGTCTTATTTGTATTCCATCTCGCAGAAGAGATACAGTATATAATCAAAAAGTAATTCCAAATTAAGGAACTCTTCATGAAAACGAAACAGCCACTAGAGGGCAATGTTACTACATAGTTTACACAAAAAACATACGCAGTATGCAGTATATTGACGACTAATTGATGTGGCATGACGTTTTTTTTGTTTGTTTGTTTTTTGTAACCATGACATAAGATAATAACACTTGTACCAAAAACTATTACGAACTGTGTTGCATAATTCCTGATAGCATACTTTGCTAAACATTTCATAATCTGTGAGGGTTTGATTTCACCTTGTTTTTTTCAGACGTGCACGTTAGAATGCGAAAGGAAGCTGCCGTCAACAAAAACTTGGGATGTTTGCAAAAATATCTTACAAGGAAATAGGCCCGAAATGTCAACAGAAGAGGAAAATGACCTAGGTGAAGGTGTCAACCAGGAAAACGATGAACACCAACTTGCAAAGAAGTACGGTGGCTTCATGAAGCGCTACGGGGGATTCATGAAGAAGACAGCTGAACTCTATAATGTTGAACCAGATGACGAAAATGACGGGAGCGAAATTCTGGCCAAGAGATATGGCGGTTTTATGAAGAAAGACGTTGAGAGCGGCTCACCGGCAGACACCACTGGAACTTTGAGAGAGATCCTAACTGCTGACGACAGTGTGGTGGACAGCAACAGTGACCACGATGATGAGGTCACGAAAAGGTATGGAGGATTTATGAGAAGCATCAAGAGAAGTCTAGACCTCCAAGACGGAATCAAGCAATTGCAGAAAAGATATGGAGGATTTATGAGACGAGTGGGTAAGCCCAACTGGAAAGAAAACAACAAACGATACGAAAACAAAGATTCAAAGGAAATTAATTCTGAAGAGGTTGAAAAGAGATATGGAGGATTTATGGGTTATTAAAATGCAAATCAAAAGACTCTCTTATTAATCATACTTTATTGTTCTATTGTCTTGCTTGCTATGTACAGTTTTTTACTGTCGGTAAAGAAGAATTACAAACATATCTTTCTATCCCTCCCTATGTGTCAGCATTCTTTGAGTTATTTCTTTAAGATGGCGTCCCTTTTCTCAACAATAGCAGCAGCTGAAAAGCACTTAATTGTTAACTTGTGACTGTTAAATAAAGTTTATACTACAGTGCAAACTGGTATGATTGTATGCAACATGCTCGGTTGCATCTACCTAAATACAAGCAAACAATCTGCCTCTGGTAAATGAGCAATGTGCCATTGGCAAGAAAAGGGATGCAGTAACTTATAGAAACTGGACAACTTTAGGGTGTATGTTCTGTAGTTCTTAAAGCTTAAACTGTATTTAGTTATATGCTCTCTATTTTTTTTCATTTGAATCAAAGCTGTGTCTCCTACTGCTTAGCTGTACAGATTATAATAAATTCATTATAACTGCAAGAAAAAGTGTGTGTTACTGAATGTCTGAAACAATGATAATCTGTTTATTTGACTGCTATTTAATTTATACATTGATATGCTCATCTCCATGAAAGCTGTTAAAAAATACAGTGTGTTTTGGTTTGATTGATTGGGGAAGGTTTTTTTTTCGTTTTTTTTTTCTTTTTTTGGGGGTGGGGGGGGCATAGTTCCATAGTTGAGGGTGTTCCGACTACAACTATGGAGTTAAATTATGTGTTTGTGCTTTATAAAGCCATATTTGCATTGATAGTAGAATAGAGAGCAGTGTGTCAATAGGAACCGTGATGGATCAGTTAATACAGCAGCATGCATGTTACCTACTGAGTCATAGTGCTCAAATCGCCATGGGCAGTCCTGTAGTGCTGCTTCCACTGTATATGGCTTAATTGATGTATTTGAATGATAAATGATTTAGGCCATGTGAGGGGTTGAATTTTATCAATTATAAAATTAAGGGCATAGTTTGATCAAAGACCTGGCTGTAAGTGACAATGTTGCCTACCCCTGACTTGGCACACCAACAAACAAACCATTAACTAACAATTTGGCATTCAGAGAAAGTAGTCCTACTAGATCAACTTTTCCTCCTTGGGTTCCTTGCATATGTGGATATCCAAACCAGACACTGCCAGAATGCAGGATAAGTGGTCCGCTGCAAACATTAGTCGTGCATTCTTGTGTTCCATTTTGACTTATTATATGTGACATTTAAAAAAAAAATCCTTTGACTATCTCAAAATCTTAAAACCGAACAATATGGTTCACAGTTATTATGCCTGAATACAAAAAAAACATACTCAACCACCCACACACGCACTGTCATGCATAAATAAGTAATTACATGAATCTAAAGGGTCCTCTTAATATAAACAGTATTCAGTAGATGTGTTCTGTGAACTGCTAGAGATGGCCTGTTTGCAGAAAATCAACCGTGAAACAGTGGATTATATGAAAGAGTTTTCTGATGGATGAATCCTGGCATTTTAATAAGAACTGTCAGGTAAACTGTATGTAGCTAACTTCTCTGGTTACATAGCACATATGCTGTTTATTGTTTCCAAGGCTTTTAATTGGAAACTGTTGATCATATAGTATTAATTTCAAGCAGACTATAATGAATAGCCCCTACTGGCCGAATAGGCACATTGTATGTGTGCATAAAGACACTGACTAGAGACCCTGCTAGGGGGGATTCCCCTCTAGCGAAACTGCAGCGTGTCTGCCTTTAGTGCCAAGAGTCAGTTACAAATGGCACCCAACTAGTGGTACCACTGACACGGGATGTGTAGTATCATTGCTGAGTTCAGATATATGCTGCTCAGCTGCTCTACACTTGAGGGCAAGCTTTCTCTAAACAGGGGAAATATGTAATGAATGACCCCTACTGGCCAAATAGGCATATTGTATATGTGTATAAAGACACTGGTAGTGTTTACATGCAAGTTTTAATCTCGCTACTATAATGCATTCATGACGTGTCACGCGCAAATGACGCATGATTGTGCTCGTTCCAAAAGTGCACAGCAAAAAAAGTGTGCGACTTAAGTGTCCTTACACTTTGGTAAAGCACGGTACAATGCGTGCTAATTGGCCTAATTAGTCCCATAGCAACAAACTCCACAGTCGTGCAAAATACTTAACGATAGACTTTCATGAAATAACACGATACCTCCTCCACTTCCCCTATATAAAAGAACGCTCTTCTCTGGGAACAGTTTTTCCATCCTGTTGTCCTCCTCTGTAGCGTAAGTATGATGTTCCTTATCCCAGCCCTTCTAATACAAATCAGTTAAATATCCATCCATCTATTATTATCAATCTGCTTCTCCTGGTGAGGGTCGTGGATAAATCACATATATATATATATATATATATATATATATATATATATATATATATATATATAAATTGTATATAGGGATGTTGTAAATACAATGATGTCAGCAGTTTATAACATTATTTATTCATTTCAGTGTATTATGAACGCATGAGAACTACTAGATCTTTATTACCAGCATTATTATCATAATAATACTACGAATAATGTAGCTTTTTTCCCGCAGGATGTTTCAAGCTTCCACCCCTTCTGACAGCAGCAACACCAGGTCCGCTGGACTGATGAGGAAACTCGTTCCATCCTCCAAATTATTGCGGACCTGGGGGTTATGGATGAACTGGATCGACCTCACCAAAGAAATGCTACCATTTTCACCAGTATTACCGGTGCTCTGGCTGAACTTGGTAAAAATAGAACGCTCCTGCAGGTACGAGATAAATTCAAGAAACTGAAATATCTGTACCTGCAGGAGAGAAAACGCCTGCAGTCCTGCGGTCAAAGCTCGAGGTCCCAATTTCGGTTCTGGGAGGAAATGCACCTGTTAATGGGTGACCGGCCAGTGGCAGTGGCATCGGACCATTTGCTGGAATCCTCATCCTCCCAGACGTCCTGTGAAATACCAGCCCCATCAATACAATATGGTAATTGCACCAGCCATCATTTACTTTTCTAAACTAAAATATGTTAGCTTGACTTTTGTTATTCGTTTGATATTCGACTCAAGCTCACCCGACATGAATGAAAATGGCTGTATATCGCCAACCACAGAAGCTAGAGTGCTCAAACCAACTTTCATTTAAAGGAGACCAGTTGTGAATTGTTTCACAGTCTCTGTTTTACATGTGAATCCTAAGAATAATTTCTGGAAAATAATAACATACCGCATATACGCACACTTAGCCTCAGCCATGTGAAAAAGGGCTTTATCTCCCTAACCACAGCAGCTTCTGCATTCAAACCAACTTTAATGTAAAGAATACCAGTTGTGAATTGTTTCACAGCTTCTGTTTTACATGTGAATCCGAATAATAATTTGTGAAAAAACAAATGGTTGGGGATATCAAGCCATTTTACGCATGCCAGGCTAAGTGTGTACGCATATGCGATATGTTTTGTTTTTCACATATTATTCTTAGGATTCACATGTAAAACAAAAGCTGTGAAGCAATTCACAATTGTTCTTCTTTAAATTAAAATTGGTTTGAACGCTGTAGCTGCTGTAGCTGCTGATCCAGGAGCATCGTCTGATGCGCCTGGAGTACAGAAGGATACTGTCTGATTGCACGCACCGCTGCCAGGCAGGATCGGCAATACAGCCACCTCTTGGAAAGGCTGGACCACGCTGATCAACAGCACCAAGAGGTGGTTGCGTTGCACGATGAATGTCTGCGCACAATAACAAGAGAACTGCAGGTGCCTACCCCAGCTCCCGCTGGTGGGCACCCGTTCTACTGTACGCAGTCCTGCCTAATCAGCGGTCCGAGAAGTTTGTACAGAGCAATACCCACTCGCTTCTGCAGCGGCACAGGTGTACGGACATGTATTGGTGACGGCTCTATGTCCACCCTTACAAGTTCCACCAGTTGGTCAAACGTAGCTCGGATGACCCGAAATGTTTCAATCCATTGTTCGTCAGAGAAAGACTCGTGAAGCACAACCTCCTCCCACCAAACAGAGGGACGATAATGCGCCCGCATTCCTATATTACATACTTTAAATGCACGTGAAGTGTAATCCCCGTGCTTCTACCCTGTGCTTTTTACCCACAATTATGCTGGTTTACATTCTTATTGAGGGGAAAAAAACTCTGTCTTGAAGCAGTGATGTAGGGCTTTACTAGAGAAAAGATAACCTGAAAAAAGCAGGCAAACTAAGAGTTTAGTAACCTAGGTACCATATAACTTCTTCCAGATATAATTTACTAAATTAAAATATATGGTTGCTACTATGAAATGGTGCGTCTTTCAAAACTGCTCATGACTAAATGCTTTCAAAGGTAGTGTGCTGAACTTATCATGCAGCTAACTCTCTTCACTAACAATAAGTCTGTTTTTTTGTTTTTAATTTGTTTGTTTTTTTGTTATTAAATAAAACGGTTTGGTCCAAATTTAATATTTAAATGTTAATAGTATTTAGATTCACCATGGTCAAGATGAATATACCCCTATGTGTATTATATTTATAGTATACACCACTGAACATATTTATTGTACTATTATTTACAAGGTCAATGGGCATGCAACACTGGATATTAAACATACAGCTATAGTTTTTGTGTAGTTCCCCCCCTTGAGAAGAGCACATTCTAAAAGCAGTATTTGAAAAGACTTTGCTTAGCTGTTCTACAGATGTTGTGTTCAGTGAACCAAATGAGTGTCTTTAGTTTCTTTCCAACTTGTAAAGAGTTTATCAGAGAAGCAATACACTAAAATCATACAATGCATTCCTTATTCCATCAGATTCAATTAAGAAACAAGGTTGGACAAGCTTGGTTGGTTCCAGTGCACAGTACTAAGCTGCACATTAAGAGTAACCCTCTGTCCATTCTAACTCGTTTATCTTTCAGTGTAGCAGGTTTTAGTCATTGACATTTGTTTCGGAATAAACAAAGCTTTGCAGAACAAAAACAACAGTAATGGATCCCAAGACTTGGATCCCTTTGTGCTGCATTTAGAGGAGAGCAATTATAAAGCTAATGATGGAAGCAGAGATGGAATTAAAATACAACTGCCAGTTCTGGCACAGGCTATGTAAAAGGATTTTTCTCACTGAGGTATCAATACTCCCAAGGAAAAGTTAATTAAAAGTTGTATTTTGAATATTTGGTAACCTGTGTTTGGGAAGTTACTTTTCAAAAGGCAACCATGTACAGTTAAAAGTTACTTGAACAATTATTTTCTAATTACAGTCACTTATTACTTTGAAAAAAAATGTAAATAGTTACACTCACAGTTACAAATAATTATTCCTTAGGCAAAGTTCACGTTTTACTGATATTTCTTCTGGTTTGGTCAGGCTGCAGATCAAGATATTTATTGAAGATCCAGCTATTGAATCCACTTGTTCCTTCTTCTGAAGCCATTTTCTACCAAGATGATTTGAAAAGTATATTCATGTGGCATGTATGGTTTGACTTGCACTGTTGAAGATATTTCTGATTTCCATGTTAGCTGTAGGCTTTTTTTTAAATGTAACAAAATGTTATTTTTTTCACATAAAATGTAATACATTACCACCTTTCGTTCCTGTCTGAAAAAGGAACCATTACAGTTACTGAAAAATGTAATCAGATTACAATAATGTAATGTTAGTGTAATGTGCTACTCCCCAACACTGTTGGTAACTACCACATTTCTACTATATGCAGCCTTTATGTTGAGCATTCCAAATTGTGTGCCTGAACCAATAATAAATATTATTGCTATACTTCATGAACCAAACAACATAATTTATTTTGAGATTATATAAACTCATATGAGACAGACATAGCCATTACCTGACTGATAACACAGTGTCCCAATCTACAGAAGAAGACGCCTAATGAAGAGTGTGGCTCTGCTCTATGCATTAAGCAGAATTATTGTAATAGATTTACAACCAAGAGGCAGATTTTGTGTACTTGCCCCTGGCTTTCCTTTCATCAATGTATCTATCTATATACTGTATCTAATCCACCACTTTCTGGACAGATTAGCATACAAATAGGCAATCACATCATTGTATACCCTCGATATTCCCCCACCTGACCCTTATTTGTTCAACAATCCAAGTGTGTAATTCATGACACTCCGTTACTTTAACATTTGATTCCAATCATGAAAAGAAACATCATTATGGCCAATGCCTCTTTCAAGTGACCTGTAATGTGGTAACTGGTAGTCACTGGTAGTGATCTGTTTCTCATTTGCGTGTCTTATAAAACAATGTATAAATTGACAATATTGAATCCAGGGAAAATGAAAGGCTAATCACCCCTGTTTCTCATCAAGAGGTTGTGTGGGAAGTCTTTTCAGTTAATCTGCAAATTAATTATATGTTCTTTCCTGTTGCCTTCTATAAAGCTTAGATGCTCAATGGCACTGAACTATATAGGGAACATTACTTTAATATTTTCCCCTTAGCATGCTTTCTGTTGATAATACATCTTTTGCATCAAGCTAACTTTTTTTTTTAATTTAGAGAGACCAATTATTAATTTTTATTTATTTTTTTCCCCAATTTGGAATGTCCAATTATGTTTTTTCTCCTCACTGCAGCGAGTCCCCACACAGCACAGACATTCTGAGGGCATGTGAGTGTCCTCCAATCTCACAATCTCACGGCTTTAACGCCGAGCAATCCAGAGCAGAGGTGGGCGAGCTACCGATCTCGGAGAACAGAGATCAGCCCTGCTTTTTACCCACTCTGAATGTGCTCTGAGTGTGACCAGTAGGGTTCGCTATTGCACGATGAGGAGAATGAGTCTCTGCAGGTTTCCATCCCCACTCCGGGAGCATCAGAGCCAATGTGACGCCCACTTTGGAGTCCACAGCAAAGTTCGACCTCTTTGCCCAGTCGAGCTTGGTGATATTGGAGGTGGCGGAGGCAGAGGTAGCAGGTATTCTTCCTCTGCTGCTGGAGACCTAGGTTCAAGCGCCTGTGGGCCTTCCCCCTTGGGCTGTGGACGCCCGAGTTCCCCCCTTCTGAGCGCTGGATGCACGGGCTCCCCACTTCTGGGCGCTGGACGCACGGGTTCCCCCCTTCTGGGGGCTGGATGCTCGCGCTCCCCCTCCTTGTATTGCGTGGGGCATATGGCCAACCCTAACCATAACCCTAACCCTAACCTTAACGCTCTCCCGTACTCTCCTCTGTACACTCTCCCTGAGGGTAGAGAGCTGCAGGTTTATATACAGTGACCATCTCCTGATTAGCAACAGTTAATCAATTAATTAACTCGGGAGATGGTCACCGTCTGCACGAGTAAAATAAGGATGCGTGACTGTCAGCTAGCTAAATAAATCACTAGCTGATCAGTCACGCATCCTCACGAGGTTTTTAAAATATAAAAACAATAACAAATACACAGCGCTTTTATCCGCGCTGCAAACAATAATACAAATAATAATTAAACACTGCATATATATATATATATATATATAGGGGCAGGACACTCCGCCACACTACACCAGGTTAAATCTCTGTTTGCAAGCCATGCTTTCAGATACTGTTCTGTTGCCTTTTCATGGTTGTTTCATCTTAAGCAACCAGTTACTTCCACTATTGACTGACCTGCTTTCAGACAGTAATATGATTTTACCCAGTAGGTACTGAGGAGCTGAAATGACATAGGATATGCAAATATCACTTTCTTGGATGTTAGATTTTTAATATTTAAGTGTACATATGTTGGATATTTGTGTTGCTAACAAGCCTTTTTTAATCTGGTATAATTAATGTGTTCTTAATGACATTCCTGGAAAATAAGTGCTCATGCATTCACATTGCTTGCATTTTGTCATTAAAAAAAGACTATTGTGCAAGCAGGATTGCAGCTGTTGGCTTTGCTGAATCTGTGGGTCTGGAAATGCTCGTTTCAAGAAAAGATGGGATTAAAACCACAATCATGTGCCCATATTTTATAAATACTGGAATGTTTGATGGCTGCTACAGTAAGTGACAGTGTTACACTGTTGGTCCGGCTTAGGAAAAAAAAAAAATAGAATTTGTGTTGCGCTGTTTAGAACATGGTACCAGATTTATGTTTTCTTTTTTAACTGTTTACACAGCACACGCATTCAAACTCCATTGACAATGTGGTTCTGACATAAATGCTTTTGAAATTGCACTGAATTCATCAGGTGTGCTCATACTTATAGACAGAATGCACTTTTCCCTTTTAATATTCAGAAAAATTATTATAATGATAACAATCTTTCTTCATCTTGCAAAACCATAACCAGTTATGAAATCCAACTTTTTCATTGGTCAAAACTAGCAGATTTTATTTATTTTTAAAGCCTGACATTCCAAACTGCTTTTATTTAGGATATAAAGGGTCTTAAGAAAATACATAGAGTGCCAGTGTATGCTGGTCCAATAGCCCTAAAGCACCAGCTGGCACCCACATAGTTATCTGTCTTTTGTAGTCAACAGGCATTGCATTGTTATGGTAGAAAAAAGACATTATGGAATTTTTGGAATTAAAAGACTTTGCCCAAAACATCTACAATTACAATTATAACATTTTAGCAACTGTGTGCTTTAAGTGATTAAATTGTATGTTTTTAAAAAATACTATATTAGATAAAATATAAATAAAACTTTATTTATTATGATTGATAATTTTGCCTGTCTGCTTTTAAAAATAAGTTGCAGGAACTGGGAAATACGTTTTGTTGGACAATACGCTTGAAGCTATAATGTAGGTTCTATCTACAAAGTTTTAACTCCTGATTTAATAAGATTTTTCAAAGTTTGGTATGCATGAGCACAGTGTATCATTCATTTTCCCCTAATTTTTCATATTTTTGAAATGCAGATGGCCTTGACTTCCAATTTTGGATCCCAATTATACAGTCAAAAAGATTGTAGATGCTATTCTAACAGAACAAGATTACCTGGGATTGCCAAAAAGCCTAAACCATACTTTTTCACAGCAAAATTGAGTTTGGTTTTAACATCTGTTGCATGTTATATTATCTCCAAGTTTGTGAAATATTTACTATTATAGTTGAGGTACCCTGAGTTTTACACACACCTAGATAATAACATATCCAATTGTGTAATGGATTGTCATTTCATTAACTTCGGCTGCGTTCTGTTTCATAGAAGCTCAGCAGCTGCCTGCCCAGACTCATAGTGGACAGCGTTCTTCCTAACATAATTCATCGTATTGTTTTCTTGTCTCAGTCCCCTCAAAGATTGGTGTTCTTTTTGGAAGATCTCTGGGTGTTTTTGAAAGCATGGATCATTTCAGAGGTCATTCAAAGCATCAGTAAGCTAGTGGTTAGGTTAGCTTGGCATGGGGAATTTTTAAATGACAAGGAATTTAAAAATGCAGAAAGTTTAAATAACTACCATTTAATATATCAACTGTAATGCATTTCAAAACAGAATATAGTTTAGTTAGTAAGACCTATCCATTGTTTAAAACAAGTTTACAGTTTATTTTGCATATATAATTAATGTTTTAAGGCACAGATGTATTTTGTATATGCAGAAAGTTTGAAATTATGTAGATGTGCTTTTTACACTTGGTAGGTGGAAATTTTAAAAAAGAAAAAAGCTCCCTTGTATTGCAGTAGGCTAGATTTAAATATATTTGCACAAACACATGATATAGTTTTATGCACATAACCTACACACTGTATATGTTTCAAAGAAGATGTAATAAAGTAGCACTGTGAAAACCAAAGTTGTATGTTGTGTTATTGCACCTACAGTAAGTAACCATAATAATATTGAATCAGGTTTGGGACTGAAAAAAACGGCCAAAGAGAGGGCTAGGGTAAATCTCATTTACTCGTGTAAATGACGAAACACACGGGAAAACCATGCCCAGTTTCACATGGAAACCCGCATTACACGTGTAAATGTAAATTAGCTCATTTGACATCACTATAAATATTGAAAGGGAACAGGTCAGCTGTTACTGTGGGTTCCAAGACTGCAAAAAATGGCTGATGGGCTGTTTTATGGTTAGCAGTGGTATATTTCACCATATTAATGTGGGCAGCTGTTTTATTTTTTATTGTTTGTTTGTTGCTGTGTGCCTGTCATGCTGTATATCTCAAGTGGGTTTACAGTTCTGTATAACACTTACAAATGTACTATGAACTGCATTCTGCACTTGTTATAGATTAAAGCAACTGTTTGAGAATACCCTTGCTGTAAAAACTATGCTAAAGTTAAACACGAAAAGCAAGCGAGCCGCTTAAATGTATGTACTGAATTCCCTTGATTTTGATCCCAGCTACTGTATGTCCAAAGACAACGCGTGTCCGACTTCCACTCAAGTTTGCTGGAGCAAGGAGGAAACCCAGGCACTGATAAATATAGTTGGTGAACTGGATGTTTTGAGGCAGCTTGATTGCCCAAAACGGCGCAACAAACCAATATATCAACAAGTTGTTGATGCTCTCTCAGAACGGGGAATACACCACACAGTCCCACAAGCAAGGGACAAATTAAAAAAACTTAAGCAGTCCTACCTGTGGGAACAAGCAAGGAGAAGCAGGACAGTCCCGGGTTTGCTTCTGGGAAGACATGGACTGTTTATTGGGGCAGCGTCCACTGGCAGTTGAAGCTGGCCACTTAATTGACACCTTCTAGCACGGTGCATCTGAAGAGCCATCCTGCTACCTTGATGATGGTAACATCTTGTTGTGTTTTTACACGTACGGTCAAACACTTGCATTACTCCCTTTCAAAGCAATTATGATATTTTAATACTGAACCTTCCACCAGTGCTACCACTTCAGCCTTCAGCAGCCAAAACCTCCTCAAGTAGAGCTACAAGCTGAATAGGTGAGCGAACACCTGGATTTAGATGCCACGGATGTGGAGCAGCCAGAGGAGGCGACTGAGGATGAGGAATCGGTGGATGAGATGCACATTCACAATCTGATGTGGCAGATGGAGGCGGTGAGGCTCTTTTTATTCGTATTTAATTATTGTCTCTTGGGTTTAACTGAACTGTACACAGGCATGTCAAATTGACGATCGATACTGCTATATATTTTAACCCCCCCCCCAGCAGGACGTCAGTAGCAGGAGCCTACTGGAGATGAGACGGATGCGACTCCAAATACAACAGCAACAGGTCCTGTTCCAGCAGACAGAGCATCGCCATCAGTATGACTGGTCGAGGTGGATGACACAGTAGCAGCAACATCAGGAAACCATGGGGATGTTCGCCGAGTTCCTGCAGAGCATTGCTGAGGCTGTGACATCCAACACACCTATGGCTGACCTTGGCACTAACCCAGTTGTTGCCTCTCCTGGCAGAAGCCAAGATGCCCCCTCCATCAGGGGACAATCTATGCACCGTCCATGTTTACCTCCAAAGAGAGGCCCGTACCAGGGGCTGAAGTAACCTTCCCCCTGTCTGTCTCACAGGCAGCCACTGATTCCTGAACACCTCATTTGTTTGTGCAGGATACAGCAGGCAGTGGCAATTTTGGGAACAAACTCATTCTGTACTTCAGTCTGTTTCATCAGTATCTGCCACCTCACTTTCAAGTGCCCACTACCTGTATTTGCCCAAGAGTGGTGTTGAATGCTCTCCCAGCAGCGGTCAGCCGTCTGCATGGGTAGAGTTTCATAAGCCAGGGAAGTAGTATATGCAGCATGACCTTATCCCCTATATGCTGTACTTCCTGAATGAAAGGCAAACATATATGACAGTTTTCAGCCATGGTGCAATACCTGTTGGTCAGTTTCATTTTATACCTCTGAGTTAATTTTTAATTAATGAGTTATAAGATAAATTAGTTGAAACAGTATTCACTACTCATAACATGACACCCCACTAATGACATCTGAAAAACTATTTGGGCAAGAGCAGTAAAACATATTATAAAACAACCAGGCACAAGGTATTTAGAAATCGCAGCTTAGTACCAGTTCATGTACCAGTTCTCTGTGTGTGTATGAAAACAACATTTTCACTAGCCATCTGCAAAAACAGCATGAGAACTTTACACATAGCTAATTTACATATCAACCCCCACCTTTCCCCTTCATTAGCATGACGTCGGGTGAAAAGCCGCGTTTTCTCGAGTAAAATAAACGGAGCGAATGGAAACCCGATAAAGCATTTTGCATGAGACATTTTTCTAGAGCAAATGTCTCGAGCTAAAAAAAAAAAAAAAAAAAAAACACGCATGGAAACTCCACCATTGTGGCTGTTATATTCGGCCACAAACCTGATTCTGTCGAGCTGTTCTCCCAAAGGTGCACGCGCATCGGCACTTCACGTGTAAATAACCACACATGGAATCTCCCCCATTGTCATAATATTTTATACACAGCTGTAGTCTTTGCTTTTCTTGTTCAATTTCCAGTACACCTGTGTTTTCCAGTGAAAATTAACCATTAAATACAGACCACATACTTTGAGATGTTGTATTACAGGTCGTACGTCGCAGTACTCTGTTGTGATTTTTCTCATTGAAGTTCAAATACAGACTCTGTTCAAGGGTTAGGGTTAGGGAGCCACCTGCAGCTCTTACACTTGCACAACACCCACAGCACTTGCACTATCCAGCATATGATCTTGCCAGAGAAAGGGGTGTCAAACATAAGGCCAAATGGCTGATTCAAAGGGACAACAGGCTGGGTGTGAGAAGTGTTGGGGACATTATTGAATTAATACATTTTCTGCAGTACCTTTTAGAGCACTATAAAAGGTCAATTATTCCACACCAACAATTATATGACCGTGGATTTTTGTTTTCATATTTAAATGTTCTGCAACCAATAAAGCAACTTTGCAGTTGTCATATAATATCCTAAGGGTTAGGTGGGTCTAATTCTGTTAAAGGGTTTCCTTATAGAGCAGTCACAATCACAGATTGTAAACACACATCATGTGACTATAGGTGGGTGCCCCTATGGGGGAAGTGACAGGGTTGCTGTTCCAGTTCAACCTACAGAAAACAAAAGCATTTTCATATCACACAAATTCAAATTGGAGAACTTCAAATTTCCATGGGATTTTAAAAGGAGAATACAGTGAGTCATAAATATAATTTTAAGCCTTTCAACTCTGCAGATCTGTGTCTACAGGTAGCTCTAGTGCTGAAATAGTTACCTGATTTGTTATATTTTATGTCTTTCTTTTACCAGTTACAGGTAGCACTAGATAATTCCCCAAAGAAATGTAAAAGCAAGTGTAACTAGACTTGTTTTTCTGGCCAGCAAATTAATACATTAAAATATGGCCCTTGGCACCTCTTTTTTTTTACCGGTTTACAAAAAGTTTTTACTTCACGAAGTGAATAAAACAGGCTTGCTGTGAAAGGCCATGCATATCAAAATTGTGTTCTTTAGTGCATGTTTAAAATATATATTTGTAATATGTTTTACCACATATCTCTGGTCTTTACCACACTTTCACTTTGCTTTGTTTCTGCTGTGCTGCATAACTTCTTTAGCCACACTGTATATACAGTCACAGACAAAAGTATTGGCACACTTACACTTAATATAAGAGAATTCAAGAAAACACTACTTTAAAAAGTCACTGTATCCTGACTCAAGCTGCTGTCAGCAGTCACATACAGTTGCAGACAATAGTATTATTGGCACCCTACACTTAATATAAGATCATTCAAGAAAGCATGATAAATACAAGCATTTAATGAACATTAGCCACTAATTTAAATGACAAACACCAAAATAAAACATTTCTGGTAGCTTAATATACAATCTTAAAAAAAAGCACTTAAGCAATTTCAGATATTTGCTCATGACAAAAGTAGTGGCACCTTTACATTAAAAGTCTGTAAAAATGTAATAGAACTCATTAAAAAATATAGGCATTGATTACCAAAAAAGAGGTAATTATTTTCAATGTATGTTAAAGGAAAACGTTTTGACAACACAGCAGATGATGGTCAAGACAAAAGAGTTGAGAAAAGCACTTGTAGCAAACTACAACAAAGGAAATGGCTACAGAACAGTATCAATGAAATATAGAATACCAACATTTATAATCATAGCAATAATCAAGAAGTACCACAACAAATTCATCTGAAACGCTTGAAAGACCAAAGAACATAGCAGGTAGAAGAATTGTCCAAGTAGCTAAAAAGAAATGTAAGATTAACAGCCAAGGACTTAAAGAAAGATTTAGAAGCATCAGACACAATGGTGCATGAAAGAACTGTACAAAGGCACCTGAGCACAGAAGAGTTGTAGACGTAGACCTCGTTGCAAACCACTTTAAAAGAAAACTCATAAAACAAACCATCAGAAATTTGCCGATAAATATGAACAGAACTCTAAAGCTGCCTACTACAAAATTCTCTGGTCCAATGAGACTAAAATATAACTTTCTCCCCCCAAAATGGAAAACAATTTGTTTGGAGAAAAAGGTGAAAGCTTTCAATGAAGAAAACTTTACCTCCAGTTAAACATGGAGGCGGTTCGGTCATGATATGGGGGTGTTTTAGCAGTTCAGGGTCTGGAGACATTCATGTGATTGAAGATCGAATGAATGCAGCCATGTATCAAAACATCCTACAAAGAACAATGATACCAGGAGAAAAATTAGGGTAAATAAGGCAGTCAATGAGACAGGAAGCAGCCGCTGTTAAAGCTTTTATCTGGTGCTTACAGATTTACACTAAAGCTTGATGACCAAAACAAATTAAAAAAGAAAAAAAAGGAATCCAGGGCATACTTTGATAGCTTACTTGGAGTAGAATAAATTCAGGAAAAAGTACCTGTAATTGCTGTGAATTTCTAAAGTTTGATATTCATGAAACTGTTTTCTAAGTAGGGCCCTTTATCATAGACATTTTGCTAAAATGTACATTAATGGTTTGTCTTAACAAAAATTCTCCTGTTAGCTTTCTGCTAGCATGCTGTTCCGATATCAAATGTGCAGTAATATTTATGATGCTGGTACCTTTTATAATATTAAAAGGAAAGCCTTTGAAACTAATATTCAGTTATGTAACAGAAGACACATAAGAAGCAATCTTTGCTCTTGGATTTATAAAGTCAAAAGTCACCATGAATTGTCTTTTGCAGATGACTGCCTTTATTACACACTGTAATACAAAAAGAACAATGAAACAAAGTTACAACTTTAGGGAACTAAAGGGACAAGCATGTTTACTAATGTTTGTTTCCATCCTTCCTTGTTGAAGAAGTATGGACTCATCCTTGCTGTTTTCACCCCAATGTTTTGCATTATTAAATCTGATGCCTCAACTCCCACTTGTGAAAGCTGCCTTTCTAATCCAAATTCAAATGCCTAATACTACATGCATATTAAAATGAATATTATACAGCTGAAACAGTTCAAATTACTCACTGGTTCAAAGTATACATGACAAGTGAGTAGGTGTGTAATTCTGTAGTACATGCATTTGATGCTTCACTGAGCATACATTACTTAGCCAGCAATTCAAACTTTCCAATGATGATAATAAATATGAATAGTACAAACAGGGACAATATTTTGTACACATTATTAACTATTGTTTTATTTGCAAAAACATTTGCCAAACACAAGTGCATTGGTCCCCCAAATAATAATAGACTGTGTGGGAAATGTGTTACTCATTTTACCCCCACAATTGTTTCTGCAGCTGTGGCTGCCAAGACTAGTACCACATTGCATTTCTATGTGTTGTATAATTTCTGACAACACTGTGTAAAAGGGACTCCTAGTACATTTACTAACTTTGTACATTGCATTTGAAAGTGTTAGGCAAACTACTGATGTTTACGACATGACCAATGTAGATCTATAATAATAATACAAAAGATCAGTCTTTATATATATATATATATATATATATATATATATATATATATATATATATATATATATATATATATATATATATGTGATATCTACGGAGCCTAGGAGGAGACATGAGAGAAAAAAAGATATCTCATGCGCACATCTTACTATCTCGTGGCCATGAGATAAAAATAGGTATTTTGTGGCCATGAGATATATATTTTTTTCTCTCATGTCCCCTCCCGAGCTCCGCAGATATCATTTAAAAAGGGTCAAGTTACAAAATAAAGTGAAAGTTGCTTAAGAGAGCACAGTCCATTCTAGTCTTGTGGTTAGTATGGAGGCCAGTACTAATGATGTTCTGCAGGATTTTTATTTTTATTTTATAAAGTATTGTGTTAAAAATTACAAATACATTTTGTATAAATAAAGTACATTGACATCATTTAAAGGCTACACATATTAAATGATTTAAAAAAAAAAAAAACTGTCTGCTGATTCCAAACTTTGTTTTTGTAATTGACCAATGCTGTTTAATTTTGCAGTTTGATTGAATGCACCGTGGTATGCTGACATGTTGTCAAGTGACTCCATTTTTTTAACTGCAGTGATTCTACCAATTTAAGGAAAACAGATCAAATGTCTGCACACATTGTTAAGTAATGAATGGATATATAGCTGCAATACTTTTTACCCCAGGCTTGCTGTGAAAGGCCATGTAGATCAAAATTGTGTTCTTTAGTGCATGTTTAAAATATATATTTGTAATATGTTTTACCACATCTCTCTGGTCTTTACCACACTTTCACTTGTGGGGTTGATCAATTGTGGGGGAGTTTTTTTTTTTTAACGTCTATATTAAGATCTAGTAGGTTATTGTTAGAATTATCTGATGATTTTTTTTTTTTAATCCAAAATGACACAATGTGCACGATCTCTTCTACATAATGTATTATACAGTTAGTCAATCACACTAGTATCAAATTTAAACAATTATTTTAGTTATTAAGTGTCATATAATTATCCCTTTACCATGACAACCCCTTGGTCAGTCAGCTATTAATTAAACATACACAGCAGCTGTACAAGAGAAAGGGGGGGTTAAAGGTTTCCATGTTTCATTACATGCTTCAAACTTATCTTGAGCTCAGTGTGGATCATAGCAATATTTTCAGGGCAACAGGGCAACCACAGTCACAGGGCAACCACAGTCACAGGGCAACCACAGTCACAGCGCAACCACAGTCACAGGGCAACCACAGTCACAGACACTGTTGTTTTGTGAGGTTCTCCACTTCTACCTTTCATGTACCTGGTGAAGATTTATCACAGGTTTGTTTATTTATTTATTTATTTATTTATTAAAGCCATGCTGCCATTAACCTGTAAAATACATTCTTTATGTGCATAATTTTGCACCTGCTGTTTTACCACTTTCTGGGCAGTCTGTGGGCATTTGTCAGCTATTTAATCAATATGATGCAGAATTGATTGAAGACATATCTACAAGTTATCTACAAATGTCTAAAGTCTCATCTCTATCAACAAAACATAATAATGGGCAGGACCCCAGAGACAAATCTATTTCCTTTAAAGATTTTTATGGGGAAAAAAAGAATTATAATTTAACACAAAAGTAAAATATTTATTAGTGTAAACTGTTAATGCGACCTGGCATGTCTGTAAGGCATATTATATTTTGTAAAGCCTGTTGGCACCCTCTAGTGTTGTTAAATACAATATTTATTTTACTGGAGAAAACATATAATATCTTTATCTTTTATATAGTGTCTTTTATAGTGGACCACCATCACAAAGTACTTTACAAAGATAGTCTGTGAACTGTGCATTATTTGCAGAGTCACTTACAATAGAACAATGATTTAACCTGTTATACACAGGATGGAGCACAAGAAGGTTAAGTGACTTGTTCAGGGTCACACAGTCAGACTGGTGGCCTTCTGGTTACAAGTCCTGGAGCCCTGGACTTTTACCACTGGACCACGCTGTCTCTTAACAAGAGTGTGTATATATATATATATATATATATATATATATATATATATATATATATATATATATATATATATATATATGTAGCAATCTTGGTTCCCGCAGGCAGGCACGTCACACAGGGCAAGGCAATCCACACACAGACGGAGGGCGGGCGCGAACCTGGGACCTCTCGCACTAAAGCACAGCGCCGATACCGCTGTACAAAAGAGCCGTCTCTCTTGCAAGGAGCGTATATCGGGCTTATGTCTTTGTGTGTTATTACGTCACCTATCAGCCCTACTGCTGCCTTCCCCTGTGCACGCTTCATATATATATATATATATATATATATATATATATATATATATATATATATATATATATATATACAGTGCCGTGAAAAAGTATTTGCCCCCTGTCTGATTTTCTGCATTTTTGCACATTTTTCACATTGTATTTGGTCACATTTTTTGTGTGTTGTAGTAGTATATAGAGGGAGTCTGAGAGAAAAAATGACACCAAAGTTTGGTGCTTCTTTCATTTGTTTGGTGTGCAAGGTAATCAAACATGCAATCTTCACGTGTGAAAAAGTTATTGCCCCCCCCCATAGTTAACTCAACCCAAATAAAGGGATAATTAGGGTCAGCTGTTTTGAGTACTTTGGTTAACAACCAGGCCTGATTTGGGCCAGCCCTGCCTAATATAAATCTGACTAACTTTGGCCCTTACCATCAGAGTGAAGTTGTCAGCACACAGGTTCTAGAGGCACATCATGCCATGAACAAAAGAAATTCCTGAAGACCTCCGGAAAAAAGTTGCTGATGCCTATCAGTGGGGAAAGAGTTACAAAGCCATTTCTAAGGCTCTGGGGCTCCACCGAACCACAGTCAGAGCCATATTGTCCAAATGGAGAAAGTTTGGGACAGTAGTGAATCTTCCCAGGAGTGGCCATCCTGCCAAAATCTCTCCAAGAGCAAGGCATAAAATCATCCAGGAAGTCACAAAGAACCCTAGAACAACATCCAGGGATCTGCAGGCCTCTCTTGGCTAAGGTCAGTGTTTATGACTCAACCATCAGAAAGACACTGGGCAAAAATGGGATTCATGGCAGAGTAGTGAGGCGGAAACCATTGCTCACTAAGAAGAACATGAATGCTCATTTCAAGTTTGCCAAGAAGCACCATGATGATCCTCAAGAGTTCTGGAACAATGTTCTATGGACAGATGAGTCAAAAGTGGAACTTTTTGGCCAACATGGGCCCCGTTATGTCTGGCGAAAACCAAACACTGCATTCCACAGTAAGAACCTCATACCAACGGTCAAGGATGGTGGTGGTAGTGTATTGGTTTGGGGATGCTTTGCTGCATCAGGACATGGATGCCTTGTCATCATTGAAGGAACCATGAATTCTGTTCTGTATCAGAGAATTCTACAGGAGAATGTCAGGCCATCCGTCAGTGGGCTGAAGCTGAAGCGCAGCTGGGTCATGCAGCAAGACAATGATCCGAAACACACAAGCAAGTCTACATCAGAATGGTTGAAGAACAAGAAATTTAAAGTTTTGGAATGGCCTAGTCAAAGTCCAGACCTAAACCCCATTGAGATGTTGGGGAAGGACCTGAAACAAGCAGTTCATGCTCGAAAACCCACAAATGTCACTGAGTTGAAGCAGTTCTGCATGGAGGAGTGGGCCAAAATTCCTCCACGACACTGTGAGAGACTAATCAATAACTACAGGAAGCGTTTGGTTGCAGTTATTGCTGCTAAAGGTGGTGTAACCAGTTATTGAGTCTAAGGGGGCGATTACTTTTTCACACGGGGCATTGGGTGTTACATAACTTTCTTTAATAAATAAATGAAATATGTATCAAATACTTTTTCACGGCACTGTATATCTATCTATCTATCTATCCATCTATATATATATATATATATATATATACATAGAGAGAGAGAGAGAGAGAGAGAGAGAGAGAGAGAGAGAGAGAGAGAGAGATTCAAACAAAGATATAATTCATTTTCTTAATTAAATGGGGCACTATTTAAAAAAATAAGAAGAATAATTTTATTGGAACTATGTCATGCATGTGTTCTTTACACTTCTCAAAACTTGATAAGAACAAATGTTATTTTTATTACCCCTTAAAGTAGGGGCTTCCGATAATTTTTATTTTCATTGTTAACGTCCTGACAACTTTTTACACTTATAACTTTAAAGTCTTTTTCAAAGCTCTTCTCAAAATGGCTGCTCTTGTGCACTGATAGTGTAAGGACTATTGCCCACATTGTCAAACAGGTTTGATGTGGTACAGAAAAGAAAAGCTAGAGCACTTTTTAAATATAAATCTGAAGTTTAAGTAAACAAACATGTGAAAACAGATTGAAGCATAGCAGTTACTAATATGTTTAAATTTCATATGCATAAAACAGGATGTTTTTTGGATACCCAGGAACCTGAGTGACCTACAGTAAGTACACTTTCCCCAGACTTCAAGGAAACCTCTGCATGCATGTGAGTACTATTCCTTGGAGGTAAAATGATCAAAGTAATAGCTAAGATTGACAGCATCAAAGAAGGGATGAATCAGTATTGTCTTTCAGGGGACTTTGTTTCTTTCTGGCCATCAGTCTTGCTAAATGAGAAATAGTGATCTATTTCTTAGATAATTTCTTGGTAATGGTTATTAATACTGTAACTATATTTATACCAAGTACAGTAGTCTCTTTCTTGACAAACTCAATGACAATGTCATACATTACCAAGCTGCTTCCTAATACAGAAAGGGGAACAACATTCACATTGTAAGTAACATTTTACTTCCAATAGTTAATCATTTTGGGCATAAAATAGCAGTACGTTTCAAATACACATTGAGGGGCTGATGTAAGGATACATGCAAAGTGATTTGCGGCTGCAAAACACCTATATTGAGTGGGACTTTAGCAGACACTAAAATGCGGTGTACGTAAAGAATGGTTTTCACCTGGCATTCTGCACCCACTATCAAATTAGCACTTTGCCATTAATCCATTTAAATGATGCTGAAATGTATTCAAATGAAGGAAAGAGCATGGAATTGGGCGGATATCTGGAATACTAAGCAGGCGCAAGCATTATAATGAGATGCAAGGATAATTTTGCCTTGCACTTGGGCAATTGCTGACCCTCCAAAAACTTTGCACCGCCTCTTACAAGGTGCGAACCATTCTAGAAGCAAGTAATTAAGAGTTGTATAAAACGACACACCTTCAGAGACCTGTCATTGGCCTCAGTATGGTTGCTGTGGTACACTTCCTGATGCGGCGATGCTTGGCTCTTGTTGAGAAGAGGCAGGAACACCTTAGGAGGAGAAGGGCAAGACAGATAAGATCCTGCATATTCAAACCCAAGGTCACTTTGTTTGAGCCACAATTAAGCTAGCCAGGCTCCAGCCAAGAGCTTGCCCTTGGAGACCGTAGATTAGTAGCAGCGTGCTGGACAGGAGGTGGACAGTTCGGTGGCCACCGGCTCAGGGAGCGGGGCCTCGCGCAGTACGCCATCCATACAGGTTGTCACTACACTCACAGTTTTTGCTAGGCGGGTTACCTGTGCCTCTACTGCATACGCCCGCTTGAGGTGTGTTTCCTTCACCCTGCACTGTGGGTTTGGGCACGCCTGGTCTCTGGCCAATCCTCCCACCGACGGGGCCTTAACCAAGCTGCGATGGTGGAGTCTACCAGGGGGAATCCCGCTAGGCCCAGCTTTTCCGCACCTTCCAAAGTGGCAAGCTGTGCGGCCTGCTTCAGCACGCTTGGAGCTGAGGCCGGACGATCCCAGGAGGAGCGTACCTCCTCCATGAAGGCCGAGAACTTTTGAGGGCAAGGAGCCATCGCCTGCGTCCGGAATACGGACCGGCATGGTTCAGCTGCTGGCATCCAGGGGACCCGCAGGAATGCTGCAGCGCACCCCATCAGTGCTGACATTGAGTCCGACAGTGGAGGAGCGCTGGCTTTCGAGGCTACCTCGAAGCTAGGTTCCTCCTCGGCAGGGGGTTTCGGCTCCCCTCCTGTCTGCATGTCAGAGGAGGAGGCCCCGTCCCCGGAGACCGCTATGGAAAGCGTGTCTTCTTGTGCTAGCTGGGATGCCTCTTCCCATCCACCCTCATTTCCCCTGGGGGAGGGAGGGTATGGTAATTGGGTCTGTATAGGAGCTGGGACTGTGGCAGGAGCTGCTGATGCCTGTATAGACAAGAGCTCCAGGACCTGGGCCATCTGGGCTTTCAGGTCCATAATGTCCCTCGCCTGCTTAGAACTCTTCACGCTTCTTGCCTGCGGGGATGGGGAGCGACTACGGGTGGCCTGTGTGCTGGGGATGTCCAGCAGGGGGTCCTGGGACAGGTCATGGAGGAGGGGCTCTGGGGCTCCAAGAGCCGCCGACGGTCTAGCCAATGAGGACGTGGAACTCACCCTCGTGGCCCTCTCCAACCTATTCTCCTTCACCCGTGGCTTAAAAGCCGCAAGGTGGCATGCTGGACACCCAAGCACCGTACACAGAGGGTATGCTTATCCTCATGCGGGATCTCAGCCTTGCAGGCCAGTCACAAGGCCGTACAGGGGTGGAACCCCGACTTGACTGACATCAGTTCGGTGTTCTGCATCGACTGAGCAGCATGCATCGAACATCACTTGCACTGGTTGCAATGTGTGTTCAAGCACCGATTGTATTGTGTGCACAGTGCACCGTGTGCACCGTGTGTACCGAGTACAGTGAGCACTATGTGCACCGTGTATCGTGCAGCACTGTGTGTTCATGCACTAGCGCTGTAGCAGAGGGCACCGAGCACCGTGTGCACCATGCGTACCAAGCACCGTGCGCACAGAATACCGTGAGCACTACGTGCACTGTGTACCATGCGTTCGTGCACTAGCGTTGTAGTAGTCGACACTGAGCACCGTGCGCACCGAGTACCGTGAACACTATGTGCACTGTGTACCGTGTGGCATCGTGCGTTCGTGCACTAGCGCTGTAGCAGTCGGCACCATGTTCGTGCACTGGCACTGTAGTGCTGGGCACTGTAGTGCTGGGCACTGTAGTGCTGGGCACCGTGTGCCGCGTGCAATGAGCACCGTGCACACCAAGATAACAAAGTACCAAGGGCTATGCGTGCACCAAGGTACCGAAGCACCAGGAGCAGCTATGCAACGGTGCCTACCGTAACTGCGTGGTCACACACCTGGTCAGCACGTAGCATATACAAGGGCCAAAGCCGTGGTGGGCGAGTTGAAGGCAGCAAAAAACACGGTACGGTAGAAACAGATGGGGGAGAACACACTGTTGTTTGTTTACAAGGCCCGACTCACCAAGATTGTAATTGTATGTAAAAATAATGTGATATATTGTAACAATGGTAAGTTGCCCTGGATAAGGGTGTCTGCTAAAGAAATAAATAATAATAATCAACGTGATGTGGGTGGACACTTGATCTTTGTCTATTCACGGTATTTCCAGCAAGAGAAAATATTCTCTCACTCGGAGTGCTGGTGCAGGGGATAGAGAGAGATTTCCTCACTAAAGCTGCCAGACGGGGATATCAGTCTTTCTTTTTCTTCCACCACAGTAACGGGTTGTCGATTGATGGAATGTGAGGGGTCAAGTAAATGTAATTGTCATAAGTGACCAAACTGAGCACTGCACTTTTCCACTTTTCATTGATTGATTGATTGATTTGCACTGTTTGTTATAATTTTGCTGTGATTATTTGGTTGTTTTTTATATTAATTACTACAGACGTGCTCAAATTTGTTGGTACCCCTCCACAAAAAACGAAGAATGCACAATTTTCTCTGAAATAACTTGAAACTGACAAAAGTAATTGGCATCCACCATTGTTTATTCCATATTTAATAGAAATCAGACTTTGCTTTTGATTTTTTATTCAACATAATATTGTAAATAATAAAACAAATGAAACTGGCATGGACAAAAATGATGGAACCGCTAACCTAATATTTTGTTGCACAACCTTTAGAGGCAATCACTGCAATCAAACGTTTTCTGTAGCTCTCAGTGAGACTTCTGCACCTGTTAACAGGTAGTTTGGCCCACTCTTCCTGAGCAAACTGCTCCAGCTGTCTCAGGTTTGATGGGTGCCTTCTCCAGACTGCAAGTTTCAGCTCTTTCCATAGATGTTCGATAGGATTCAGATCAGGACTCATAGAAGGCCACTTCAGAATAGTCCAATGTTTTGTTCTTATCCATTCTTGGGTGCTTTTAGCTGTGTGTTTTGGGTCATTATCCTGTTGGAGGACCCATGACCTGCGACTGAGACAGAGCTTTCTGACACTGGGCAGTACGTTTCGCTCCAGAATGCCTTGATAGTCTTGAGATTTCATTGTGCCCTGCACAGATTCAAGGCACCCTGTGCCAGGCGCAGCAAAGCAGCCCCAAAACATAACCGAGCCTCCTCTATGTTTCACTGTAGGTATGGTGTTCTTTTCTTTGAAAGCTTCATTTTTTCGTCTGTGAACATAGAGCTGATGTGACTTGCCAAAAAGCTCCAGTTTTGACTCATCTGTCCAAAGGACATTCTCCCAGAAGGATTGTGGCTTGTCAATATGCATTTTAGCAAATTCCAGTCTGGCTTTTTTATGTTTTTCTGTCAAAAGTGGAGTCCTCCTGGGTCTTCTTCCATGGAACCCACTTTCGCTCAAAAAGAGACGGATGGTGCGATCAGAAACTGACATACCTTCACCTTGGAGTTCAGCTTGTATCTCTTTGGCAGTTATCCTTGGTTCTTTTTCTACCATTCGCACTATCCTTCTGTTCAATCTGGGGTCGATTTTCCTCTTGCGGCCGCGCCCAGGGAGGCTGGCTACAGTTCCATGGACCTTAAACTTCTTAATAATATTTGCAACTGTTGTCACAGGAACATCAAGCTGCTTGGAGATGGTCTTGTAGCCTTTACCTTTACCATGCTTGTCTATTATTTCTTTTTCTGATCTCCTCAGACAACTTTCTCCTTTGCTTTCTCTGGTCCATGTTCAGTGTGGTGCACACAATGATACCAAACAGCACAGTGACTACTTTTCTCCATTTAAATAGGCTGAATGACTGATTATAAGATTGAAGACTAATTAAAGAAACTAATTAGTTTGAAATATCACTATAATCCAATTATTTATTATCTTTTCTAAGGGGTACCAACAAATGTGTCCAGACCATTTTAGAATATCTTTGTAGAATAAGCAATAATTCATCTCTTTTCACAGCTTCTTTGCTTTATTCTATGACATACCAAAGGCATGCAAGTATACATGATAAAATAGCTTTTAATTTCATCACTTTTCAGGAAGAAATAAAGCATTATTTCAATGAGCTGTAAGGGTACCAACAAATTTGAGCACGTCTGTATGTCAGTTTTTTCTTGGTGTGTTTACTGTTTTGTTGTATTTATTATTAGTACATGGGTTACCAAATGATAGACTGATTGACATTCTGAGGAACCTAATTGCATCACCTGTTACTCATTACCTCATTCAATTACTAACTGCCCTATAAAAGGTGTGCTGTCAGCACAGTGCAGGCAGACTGTGTTGCTGGAGGACCCAGACCAGAAAGTGGATGAGAGAAATTGCTGGAGGAACAGACTGCAGGAAGAACCTGGAAAATTTGGACAAAGATAAAGGGAAGTTACAACCAAGTAGTAGTACTTTTGTTTGAGTGGTGAACCATGTCAAGCTTGCAGATACAGGACGATTGGAAACCATTTTATTAGACAGTACAACACATACATTGACTTTACTACTATATAGGAGTTATGAAGTGTGTCAAATACATTATACTGATTGTACATAATTATGGTTGTACATAATTCTGGCAGCAGTGTGGAGTAGTGGTTAGGGCTATGGACTCTTGACCAGAGGGTTGTGGGTTCAATCCCAGGTTTGGGACACTGCTGCTGTAACCTTGAGCAAGGTACTTTACCTAGATTGTCCAGTAATAACCCAACTGTATAAATGGGTAATTGTATGTAAAAAAAATAATGTGGTATCTGTATAATGTGAAATAATGTATAATGTGATATCTGTAACAATTGTAAGTCGCCCTGGATAAGGGTGTCTGCTAAGAAATAAATAATAATAATGGTTATCTGTACATAAGACAACATGCTGGCGTATCGTTAGAAACTCAAAATTGGGATACAATACGTTGCAACAGAACTGCACTGACAGTGGCTTTTTGTTCTCTTTTGTTACAGCAGGTACCTGGGCCCGGGGTTTTGGGCTGACCCTCTGTTGGACAGTGACCAGTGGGACAGCATTTGGGACGGGTTATGATGGGGCCTGTCTGTGTGGGGCTAACCTAAAGCGAAGAGGACAAGGGCCATTTTTCTGCCTGGAGTGATGCTACAAGCCGGGACACAAGGAATACAAGGTTGTAGCTTTCTGTGCCACGGCCTCTCTTCTCACAGTCCAAGTACTGGGACACTCCCTGCCTATTTGCACAATTTAACTTGTTTTTAGATAGTGTTAACCTAAGCCAGTAGTTTTAGTAAGAATTGTTATTTTAGATGTCATATTTATAGTTTTAGTTGGTATTTTATTGTGTAAATTGTTTTGATAAAGATTATTGTGGCCATTTCATTGCAATAAAAATTGAAGCTTACTTACCTGTGTTGTGGACGTTCAATTGGGGGGTTGGGGTTGGTGTCACAATCCCAAAAGAACCCATAGAAAGAGTAGAAAAAGGCAGGGTTAACTTTTATACACAGTTTTTACAGCGTTACTTGGTTTGTCACCTGGTCAGCTCTCTACCAGTTTGGTGCGTTAAAGCACGTGACAATCATTCATTTCATTATCCTCACTTACTAAATGTTGTTGTTTTCTTCCTTCCTCAAAGTGACGTCCAAACATTTCTACATAGTAAATTTCAATTTTTTAGTTTTGAGGCTCCGCAGCAGCACATTCTAAGGTGTCCCCATCACAGGGTCAACAATTCTGAAAGATGGTGTTTGGCTGCCTCTCTCCCGTCATTCTGTAGAAACTGCAGGTGTATGAAACAGTCTAACAGGCATGTCATAATAGGAATTGTTTCTGCAAGTCCTTGCTGATCCAGTTTGAATCGTTTCGTTAGTTGCTTGCTGACTTCTGCCTTAAAGGCTCATTCAGTTCACTAGTGCCAGGCCAATGCCAAAAATGCCCAGCCACTCCTCTTGCTGCTTCAACTGCTTTAGGAAGACTTATACCTGCCTTAATCGCTAACTGTAATGTATGGCCAGAACAGCGCAGGTCATTCGGGAACTTCTCACATATCTCCATTGCTGGCATTGTCATGACCTGTACAAAAAACATCAATGCCCAACGCCTGCACAATATTCTTCAGACGTTCAGCAATATTTACAGCAGTGTGTCTTTCAGACATAATTGCAGTTTGCAGTACTTTGGACTTCAGCTGCCGTGATTCTGTTATGTAATGTAAGAATCCATCGTTGCCGCTGTCCAGAGACGAGTTGTGAGAGAAACGCTCTGTTTTAAGTTTGGTGGCAAGCTTACTTTTTTTTTTTATGTTTTCATATTCACATAGAATTTGCTTCCAAACGATATCGCGGGATGGGATTATGAAACCGGGCTTTGATTTTCAGCATACGTTTAACACTAGAACTGTTACAGCAGTCATTTTGACGGGTTGAGGTTTTCAAATGTAAATTACTCTGCATGTCTGAAAGTTACACGGTTGTCTGTTTGTTTATGACTTTTCCTAAATACAGATATTAAATACCCTGACGGTGTTTGAAAGGCATGATCACAAAATAAGGAAGTTCTAATCCTGCCTTTTGACTGCCTTTTACAATACATGGTTTTTATTTTGAATATAGCCTACAATAGTCTTTTTTTTATTTTATATACAAGCCTGTTATCTCTACTGGAAGAATTCCTTCGTACAAGAATGCACCGGGGAAAATATCAGCAGGAGAGATTTTATTTTGAAACTAGTCACAGCACTTCAGCAGAAACATTTCGATCAGAAAACTGCAAAGCAGCAGCTCAACCTGGATTCAGTGCTGCACCGAGTGACACATGCAACAGAAAACATATGTTACTTTCGTTTTAAATTAACATTTTCGTTTTTACAGTTTTGTATGTACATATACCTGTTTACACTCCATAGTTTTTCATTTTTTTTAAGTAGTGCAGCAGTGTGGAGTAGAGGTTAGGGCTCTGGACTCTTGTCGTGGGTTCAATTCCTGGTGGGGGATACTGCTGTACCCTTGAGCAAGGTTCTTTACCTAGATTGCTGCAGTAAAAAAAAAAAATATATAAATGGGTACTTGTATGTAAAAACTATTTATAAGTCGCCCTGGATAAGGGCGTCTGCTAAGAAATAAATAATATGTGGTAAGTTAGAAAATTAACCCTTTTATGTTTAATTGTTAATTTAAATACGGCGTTTTGGCTGTATAGATGTTTGATATTATGTGCTTGAAGAAAACTTTTGCGTTGTATTCGATAGTTTGTCTTTCATTTTAATATTGATGTTTAAAATGTAACCATCACAATGACTGCTGGTGGCGGTATAACCGTGGCGGTTCTAGTGTTAAAGAATGTTTTCCTCTAAAGTGCGCATGCATACATGATGTACTTTGGTTGTACTTTAGCACCTTCTCACAAAGTAGGCATTGCACTTCACGTGTTTTTTTTTTTGTTTTTTTTTTGTTTTTGTTTTTTTTTTGTTCCCCCCCCCCCCCCCCCCAAGTACTTGCACACTAAACACTTTTTAGTGCTACCCCTACTGCACACCACAGCAGGTCAATGATGATTCCCCTGCAATCGGAAGCAATCACCATGAAAAGGGGGTAGGACTTAAAAAAAATATATATATATATATATATATAATCTATCGTATTACTTCAAAATAAACGCCTTACTCAGATATCAGCTTTTTAATAGACGCTGTCCTCGAATAAACGCCGCTCTCAATAAAGGTATTTTTTTTTCTACCCCTGAACAGGTGTCAAAGGGGCAAGTGTACAGAAGCTTCCACAAAAATGCTAGAGCAAAACATCCGTTCACCAGGTCCTGATGAGTTGATTGGACCTTAAAACGAAGACATGGTGGAGATAACCAGATCCAGATAGCCTCTATAACTGACACATTCTGGAAGTATCACCCAGAACTGAGCAAAAAGAAGTTGGTGGCAACCACTATTCGCGTAATTGGGGCAGGGGGGCAGCCACTTGGGAATCATCCATTTTAATCTGGTTTTCCTGGGCCTCCAGTACAACTATGTTATTATTATTATTATTATTTATTTCTTAGCAGACGCCCTTATCCAGGGCGACTTACAATCGCAAAATGTGCCTGCCTTTTATATCTATATTATATATTTTGTGTGTGTGTGTGTGTGTGTGTGTGTGTATATATATATATATATATAGCACTTTTTATACAAAAGTAACGCAAAGCACTGTACAGTACATAGCAGAAAAACAGAACAAACCGTAATACATTTGTATAGCATGTCACACATACAACTGCCACAGTCAGACCATTTAAATAACAGTAGACACATAATACAAAAGCAGCTAACATGCTAACTTCATAATGTTTTTAATGTGGGTATTAATAACACCAAGAACATCTTTTATTAGTTTTGTAGGAATAGGATCAAGAGAGCATGTAGTAGCTCTGATATGTCGAATTAGCTCTGTCAGTTCCTGTAAGGTAATCAAAGAAAAAGCTCCCATAGTAACCTTAATAGGTGAAGTTGGTAAAATTCTTCTAGAGTCCTCCTTAATAGAAAGTGTCTGTGGAATCTCATTTCTGATGTCTAGTATTTTATTTTTAAAGAAATGTAGAAGTCATTGCAGCTGTGAGAGCAGCCAATGTCAAGGGTAGGACTATTAGGGGAAGGCTTAATTAATTTATCTAGGGTAGGAAAAAGAAATCTAGGATTATTTTCATTTGTTTAAATTCGAATAATATGATGAACGCCAGAGCCTTCCTATATTTAACCAGGTGATGTAATGAACATGCAATTTAGATTCTCGCCATCTCCGTTCTATTTTATGACCCTCATATTTCATCTTACGAGTTGTATCATTGAACCCCATGAGCTTTTTTAAAAAGACACTCTCCAAGTTTTGATTGCCACTACAGTATCTAAGATACCAGTCAAGGTGGTGTTGTAGGTATTAACCAGCTCATCTACTTTGTGGTTCCCACAACTGAATACCGCAAAAAGTGTGCCAGTGCTCATTGGAACCAATGTGATAAGGACAGGGAGGGTGGGTCTGAGAGCATGCAATGGACCAAGTTTTCTGAAGGATGTCCAGCTACAATCTCCAGCATGGCACACTGCACTGATGGGCGTAGGGCCAGCACCGACGTTTGGAAGAGATGGATGCGTTGGTTTATCACTGTCCTGATGGAGCCTACAGCCCACACTTCTCTGCCAAGGGGAGTTACAGTAAACTGTGCACTACTGGACATTGTTGGGAAGAGGGTTCCAGTCCAAGTCTGCAACTCATCTGATCAGTCCATCACAGTGAGGAGGGGCACCAAACTTGTCGGCCCAGCTGTCGGCCGTGGTTCATGCCCGAAGTGCACGGGTACGAACAGAGTCTCCCGCTGATGACCCTCAGAGGAGCCCTGCAGAGCCCATTGTTTACTTTACAAATGCTACTATACAGACTGAGATGCAACGAGAGCAAGTATGGAAGCTGGTGATGGAATTATAAGACATTTTCTCCTATAGCCTTGATGATTTTGGTCACACACAACAGTCAAGCACCAAATTCCACTGCTGGATCCATGCCCTTTTCGCTTATCATATACGAAGATCCCCTATGCTCAGTATCAAGATGTGTGTAAGCTGTTGGCAGAAATGGAAAAATCTGGTGTCATACGCCCCAGCCAAAGCCCCTATGATCATTGCATGGAAGAAGGATGGGTCCATGTGGATCTGTATTGAGTACCATCAACTCAATGCTAGGACCACCCAGGACACATTTCCTCTTCCTAGAATTGAGGAGGAACTGGATGCTTTAAGGAAGGCTAAGTACTTTTCAACACTAGACCTGACCTCCATATACTATCAAGTGGAGATCGAGCAGGAAGACAAACCAAAGACGGCATTCACCACTCCCATGGGCTTTTACGAATGCAACAGGATGCCATTCGGTCTCCAGAATACCCCAGAAATATTTCAACACCTTATGATGTGCTGTCTCAGTGACCAGATGACCAAGATGAGATCATAGTGTTCTTTGCTACCTTTGAGGAACACTTCCAGAGGATGCCTCCTTGGAGGGCTTGGGAGCAGTTCTTTCTCCAGTCATTCTATGACTACCTGTACAGACACCATTTCACTGTCTTCATAGACAATAATCCACTGGTGTACGTCATTTCATCAATCAAACTGGATGCCACTGGGCAGAGGGCTTCCCAGCTTGCCCCCTTCCACTTTACCATCAAATCAAATGCCAATGTAGACGGGCTGTCCAGGATGCCCCAAGAAAGCCGCTTAGATGGTCGCCACCAGCAGGGCTGGCTGGAAGTCAACAAAGAGGCCGTTCAGTCAGTATTGAATAGCGGCCATGGATTGCAACCACTGCCGTTGACCGACAGTACTCAGCAAGGGAAGGTTGCGCCCCTGGCTGCCTCAGGGGACATAGAGAGCATCCCAGGGATGTCAGAAGACGAGTTGAAGTAACAGCAGTCGAGACCCAGCCATAGGAAAAGAAGCAGCCTATGTCAGTAGGGGACGACCGGGCACCCTGCGGCTTGAGCAGAAGAACTGGAAGCATGTGAAAGGACTAAAACTTGCCTATAATATTACGCATCATGAGTCCACAGGTTACTCCCCGTGTTTCCTAATGTTTGGGCGCCATCCCAGACTCCCAATAGATGTGCTGTTTCACCAAGATCCAGAGTCCAGCAATAATGGAAATTACAACAACTTTGTGGAAAGGTTGAAGGAGCAACTAGAGCAGGCCTATGACCGGGCATCCTAGGCAGCCATTAAGACTAGGATGAAGCAGAAAACTGCCGACATCAGCAGAGCGAAGCTGTCTGCTCTGGAGGTTGGAGGATGTGTCCTGTTGGCGAACAAACAGGAAAGGGCCTGTCTCAAGCTGGTTGACTTGTGGGAGAAACAGCCTTACATCGTGGTTGCCAATAAAGCAGATGTCTCAGTCTACACGGTCCAGCGAGAACACGGAGGCTCAGAACGGACAGTTCACTGGAACCTGCTGGCACAGTGTAAGTTACTACCCCTGGACCATCAAGATCCTGAGTTTCCAGTAGACCAAACCAACAGCGGGGAAAGCAAGTGAGGAGGTATGAAGCTGCTGCAGATATGGAGTCAATGGACGGTACAACCACCACCAACAACGACGTGCCATCAGAAACAGTAGTAGAGATGGACCCCGAGACGGAGGGCATGGAGTCAGAGGGAGATGATGAAGCAGACCATCAAGGGAAGCTAGGACCAGCATCATTGCTAGACCAGTCTCCCTCTTGCCGGTACCCCACCAGAGTGCGACGATGCCCAGGGCGATTTTGCTGCAGTACTCAACCCTGCCCTGGTGGGCCAATGAGGGAGGAGCTGTTAGCTCATGGCCGAAAGCTGTGGGGAGAATGGTAAAATGAGAGTAAAGCCATGTCGCTCTATCAAAAGCAAAGGGACCAGCGACGGGGCCATCTTTCATGGACTGGGGGAGGGTGTAACAAAGGGATAGTGTACCTGTCATAGCTGCCTTATCCACATACAGAGGAACCAAAAGTTACAGGTTATGGGTTTCCCGGGGGTGGGAAGGGTCAGGCTAGTATAAGGCGCTGCACATGCAGAGTCTCGGGCTCTTGCTGAAGCCAACACTCTCTAGTAAACATTGTGAGGGTCCATTCTGAGTTTTAGGCAGATACTGCGGTTTTCCCCCTCATGTTACATATAGCCGGTTAGGAAAATAAGTGAACGGGTGTAAATTAATTAGTTTGCCAACAGGCTTTATAAGTATTTAGTTTTATTTATTTTTTTATTGAGGCACAGTTGTATCCAAAGCAAGAGGACTGAGTGTTTGGGTTGTGTGCTGACCCTGTTCTGTTTTGTTGTAATTAATTAACTGTAAATACGAATGAAAAGCTGGCTCTGAGTGAAGAATCGGATGAAGAAAACAGATGGAGGCAGGGAGAAGAAGTAAAGGTAAAAGGGACTAATACAATGCAAAGTACTAATTAGAAAACACAATGTAAAAATAGGCTAATCACACGAAAAGACAAGCAGTGACTAACCGAGGCCGGTTTATATATATTAGAAGTCGGCACAGATAGAAAATCTGGAACCGGGTACTCGCCGTGAAAAATACCCAGGTACCTGGATCTTTTTCGGGTAACAAAAAAAAATATCACATATATTAATGTTTTAAGTGCATGATACATATTTAAATACTATATCGTACACATACATTTAGTCCAGCGGTTCCCAAACTGTGGATCGCGACCCACAGTTTGGGAACCGTTGGACCAAATGTATGTCTACTTTATAGTATTATATATAGAGAGAATCCACCTCGGCATCTCTCCTGCTTGCACACTGCAAGGTGTAGCAGTGTGACAGTGTGCCTATCTTGCAGGCAAGCCTGTATAGGCTCAACTGATCTCCACCAATCACGTAACTCTATTACAAAATACGGCCCTCCCACGCGCTAGTCTCCAATGCACGTCATTTGTGAACCTCTGATTTAGTCCTTTCAGATTTGTAGACTTGTGTAACTTTTTTCAGTACTGGAAACATCGTAATAGTTTAAATACAGTTATTAATGTTAAATGCGCTTCATGCTGCGGGATTCTTTGCGACATAGATTGTCCATATTCCGCTGTTGTTGTTGTTGTTAACATGGCTGCTATGTTCAGTTTTAAAACTAATGCAGTAGTACAGCACCGCTATTAGGCTATGGACTGTCGCAACAGCTACCATAAATTGAGCCAGCTGGGTTTTGACAGCAGTCGCAAAAGAGACATGTGCGTCTGTTTGGTTAACAATTAAGTGCCGTTCCTGATCACTAAATTCTGTCTTGTGAATACAGAACAATGGCATCCAAGCAAAGCATTGTGTGGAATTTCTTTACCAAGCATGAGAAAACTGAATTTGCAAACTCTGCCAAGGAAATATTTCATTCAAAGGAGGAAGCACATTTACTTAATGTACTCCACATTATTTTATTTATTTGTTTATTTATTTTTAAATAAAGGCTACTTATTTTATCTTTTTGGTAAGAAACTATATCTGTGCAATAACAGTAGATAAAGCATTCTGTATTGGAAGCCACAAGGTTATTATTAATGGATTAGAGTTATCACTGACATAAACCAACAGGATGTTATGATGTTTTCTTTCCAATTTAGTTTCTGAGAATAGTCACCGCAGTTATTTTATTGAGGTGTATTTGCCGCTCTCTGTGTGTTCTTCTTTTCTGTAAAACATTGATATCCTGTCAGTTAAGAAAAGGCTTAATTCAAAAGTTGTTTTTATGTTGTCTTTATTACGCCAACCAGAGACCTGCGCTTATAACTGTATTGTCATATTTTCTACATTTTCTTTAAATTCTCAAATTAATAAATCTAAACCCAGGTAGTAAAAAGAGACTCGGCTAGCGTCGGATAATTTAAAACCCGACAGGTACCTGGGTTTTTGGGTACCCACGCTGACCTCTAATTATATATATATATATATATATATATATATATATATATATATATATATATATACAGTTGTAGTCAAAAGTTTACATACCCCAATGGAAATTTATAATTTCTAGAAATTTCTCAAAAAAAAAAAAAAAAATTAGGAAAAATCTTTTCTAGCAAAAGATTTGCTTTTGTGGATGAGGAAAAGAAGTTACAAGAAATAGATGTCTACAATTAATTATTTCAGTATTCAGCAAAAAATGCAAACTCAAAAGTATTCATACCCTTTGATGCTATGATAGTATTGTCTACAAGGTGCTAGAAATTTAATTATGATAATGCAGAACCTAATTCTAGAAAAGTCTAGAAAATGCTGGATTGTAGGTAAACTTTCTTAGAGAGTATAAAAGGTTTAGGCATTGGATGATCATTGTCCATCAATCAACAGTACAAAGGTCACTCTTGAAATCAGGACTTAAAGGATGTGTTGCAGTAAGAATACCTCTGTTAAGAAAGGGGAATAAGACTGAAATGCTAAAATATACACAAGAACACAGAAATTGGACTATGGAACAGTGGTCAAAGGTGCTTTGGACCGTTGATGGATGGACAACGACACCTGTGCCTTCTGCCAGTTCTGTTGTCAAGTCAACGCTTCTCTTCTTTCTATTCCTTAAGGATATTACCTTCAAGTATTGCTCCTCATTGTTAGAAAGCTTTTTGGGTCTTCCAGTCCTGGGTTTGTCAATTGCAGTTGATGTTTCTCTGTACTTGTTGATTATGCTTCGGATACCACACCTTGAAAATCAAGTGATGCGAGCTATTTCACTCAATGTTTTTCCTTCTTTATGCAAGTCAAGGGTTGTTATAATAGTAGAAAACACTAGTGGAGGCTTTGAGTAAATAGTTGATGCTGATAATGCATCTAGAAAAATGCAACATGTCTAAGACTTTTGCACAGCAGTGTGTGTGTATATATATATATATATATATATATATATATATATATATATATATATATATATATATATATATATATATATACAGACGTGCTCAAATTTGTTGGTACCCCTCCACAAAAAACGAAGAATGCACAATTTTCTCTGAAATAACTTGAAACTGACAAAAGTAATTGGCATCCACCATTGTTTATTCCAGATTTAATAGAAATCAGACTTTGCTTTTGATTTTTTATTCAACATAATATTGTAAATAAGAAAACAAATGAAAATGGCATGGACAAAAATGATGGGACCGCTAACCTAATATTTTGTTGCACAACCTTTAGAGGCAATCACTGCAATCAAACGTTTTCTGTAGCTCTCAATGAGGCTTCTGCACCTGTTAACAGGTAGTTTGGCCCACTCTTCCTGAGCAAACTGCTCCAGCTGTCTCAGGTTTGATGGGTGCCTTCTCCAGACTGCAAGTTTCAGCTCTTTCCATAGATGTTTGAAAGGATTCAGATCAGGACTCATAGAAGGCCACTTCAGAATAGTCCAATGTTTTGTCCATATCCATTCTTGGGTGCTTTTAGCTGTGTGTTTTGGGTCATTATCCTGTTGGAGGACCCATGACCTGCGACTGAGACAGAGCTTTCTGACACTGGGCAGTACGTTTCGCTCCAGAATGCCTTGATAGTCTTGAGATTTCATTGTGCCCTGCACAGATTCAAGGCACCCTGTGTCAGGCGCAGCAAAGCAGCCCCAAAACATAACCAAGCCTCCTCCATGTTTCACTGTAGGTATGGTGTTCTTCTCTTTGAAAGCTTCATTTTTTCGTCTGTGAACATAGAGCTGATGTGACTTGCCAAAAAGCTCCAGTTTTGACTCATCTGTCCAAAGGACATTCTCCCAGAAGGATTGTGGCTTGTCAATATGCATTTTAGCAAATTCCAGTCTGGCTTTTTTATGTTTTTCTTTCAAAAGTGGAGTCCTCCTGGGTCTTCTTCCATGGAGCCCACTTTTGCTCAAAAAGCGATGGATGGTGCGATCAGAAACTGACGTACCTTCACCTTGGAGTTCAGCTTGTATCTCTTTGGCAGTTATCCTTGGTTCTTTTTCTACCATTCGCACTATCCTTCTGTTCAATCTGGGGTCGATTTTCCTCTTGCGGCTGCGCCCAGGGAGGTTGGCTACAGTTCCATGGACCTTAAACTTCTTAATAATATTTGCAACTGTTCTCACAGGAACATCAAGCTGCTTGGAGATGGTCTTGTAGCCTTTACCTTTACCATGCTTGTCTATTATTTTCTTTCTGATCTCCTCAGACAACTCTCTCCTTTGCTTTCTCTGGTCCATGTTCAGTGTGGTGCACACAATGATACCAAACAGCACAGTGACTACTTTTCTCCATTTAAATAGGCTGAATGACTGATTACAAGATTGGAGACATGTGTGATACTAATTAAAGAAACTAATTGGTTTGAAATATCACTATAATCCAATTATTTATTATCTTTTCTAAGGGGTACCAACAAATGTGTCCAGGCCATTTTAGAATATCTTTGTAGAATAAGCAATAATTAATCTCTTTTCACAGCTTCTTTGCTTTATTCTATGACATACCAAAGGCATGCAAGTATACATGATAAAATAGCTTTTAATTCCATCACTTTTCAGGAGGAATGAAGAATTATTTCAATGAGCTGTAAGGGTACCAACAAATTTGAGCATGTCTGTGTGTATATATATATATATATATATATATATATATATATATATATATATATATATATATATATATATATATATACACACACACACACATACACTCACATATACAGACATGCTCAAATTTGTTGGTACCCTTACAGCTCATTAAAATAATACCTCATTCCTCCTGAAAAGTGATGGAATTAAAAGCTATTTTATCATGTATACTTGCATGCCTTTGGTATGTCATAGAATAAAGCAAAGAAGCTGTGAAAAGAGATGCATTATTGCTTATTCTACAAAGATATTCTAAAATGGCCTGGACACATTTGTTGGTACCCCTTAGAAAAGATAATAAATAATTGGATTATAGTGATATTTCAAACCAATTAGTTTCTTTAATTAGTATCACACATGTCTCCAATCTTGTAATCAGTCATTCAGCCTATTTAAATGGAGAAAAGTAGTCACTGTGCTGTTTGGTATCATTGTGTGCACCACACTGAACATGGACCAGAGAAAGCAAAGGAGAGAGTTGTCTGAGGAGATCAGAAAGAAAATAATAGACAAGCGTGGTAAAGGTAAAGGCTACAAGACCATCTCCAAGCAGCTTGATGTTCCTGTGACAATAGTTGCAAATATTATTAAGAAGTTTAAGGTCCATGGAACTGTAGCCAACTTCCCTGGGCGCGGCAGCAAGAGGAAAATCGACCCCAGAGTGAACAGAAGGATAGTGCGAATGGTAGAAAAAGAACCAAGGATAACTGCCAAAGAGATACAAGCTGAACTCCAAGGTGAAGGTACGTCAGTTTCTGATCGCACCATCCATCACTTTTTGAGCGAAAGTGGGCTCCATGGAAGAAGACCCAGGAGGACTCCACTTTTGAAAGAAAAACATAAAAAAGCCAGACTGGAATTTGCTAAAATGCATATTGACAAGCCACAATCCTTCTGGGAGAATGTCCTTTGGACAGATGAGTCAAAACTGGAGATTTTTGGCAAGTCACGTCAGCTCTATGTTCACAGACGAAAAAATGAAGCTTTCAAAGAAAAGAACACCATACCTACAGTGAAACATGGAGGAGGCTCGGATATGTTTTGGGGCTGCTTTGCTGTGCCTGGCACAGGGTGCCTTGAATCTGTGCAGGGCACAATGAAATCTCAAGACTATCAAGGCATTCTGGAGCGAAACGTACTGCCCAGTGTCAGAAAGCTCTGTCTCAGTCGCAGGTCATGGGTCCTCCAACAGGATAATGACCCAAAACACACAGCTAAAAGCACCCAAGAATGGATAAGAACAAAACATTGGACTATTCTGAAGTGGCCTTCTATGAGTCCTGATCTGAATCCTATCGAACATCTATGGAAAGTGCTGAAACTTGCAGTCTGGAGAAGGCACCCATCAAACCTGAGACAGCTGGAGCAGTTTGCTCAGGAAGAGTGGGCCAAACTACCTGTTAACAGGTGCAGAAGCCTCATTGAGAGCTACAGAAAACGTTTGATTGCAGTGATTGCCTCTAAAGGTTGTGCAACAAAATATTAGGTTAGCGGTCCCATCATTTTTGTCCATGCCAGTTTCATTTGTTTTATTATTTACTATATTATGTTGAATAAAAAATCAAAAGCAAAGTCTGAGTTCTATTAAATACGGAATAAACAATGGTGGATGCATGATTTCCATTACACGAGAGTAGATGTTAAAACTTCATGCTGATTTGAACTCGGCTCTCGCCAAGATAAGCACCAACTAAGACGTAGCTTTACAGTAAACTAATGTGATCCATATGTGTCTCCATCCATTTACGTTTCCTTCCATATGATGATGTAGATATCCTTCTGTCTGGTGTTAATGGCTGAAGTGTAATGCTGGCTCCAGGGATCAGCTTATTTTGCCTCCCTGGCGCATCAGCACACACAACGGCTGCGATGCTGGCTCCGGGGATCAACCAAAGTGCGGCCTCCCCAGCGCATCAGCATTACAACCGTCTGGATTGAGCTAAGTAGGGGACATCTCTGGGGTTTTCAAGTGGGCACCTTCCATCCTCAGTGTTTCGTCGACTAGCCCACGACACCTCAAGAGGGCTCGACGGTGATTCTGGCGTCCCAGCATCACCCCCCTCCGTCCCCCACTCAACTCAGCCCAGCTTACTTACCTGTCCCCAGCCAGAATCTTTCCGTCTCAACCACAGCCAGTTGCTGCTCCTTTCTGCTGCTTCAGATAAGTTCTTCACTGTGCGACGCAACTCTTGGCCACTGAATCCGACGTCTCTGAGAAACCGGGTTGTAGAGTGTGCCACAAATCCTCGACAACCCACTTCCACTGGGTAAACCCGAACTCTCCATCCTCGCTGTTCCGCTTCAGTGGCTAGTTGAGCATACCGCAGTTTCTTCCTCTCATACGCCTCATCTACAGCATCCTCCCATGGCACTGTTAACTCTACCAGGTGAACAAGGCGTGCTGATCCAGACCACAAGACAATATCTGGTCGAAGGTTAGTGGTGGCAATCTCAGGTGGAAAAATAAGCCGCTGACCAACATCTGCCAGCATTTTCCAGTCTCTAGCAGCTTCCAGTTGTCCTGGGCGAGAATTGGTTTTAACACCTTTTCTTGGTGGTTGCTCTCCTGGGCGGAGGAATGTTGTCTTTTGTGTGTAATGTTTTGATGGAACAGGTGACAACTTATTGGTCATGTTACGCTTGTCTTCCAATGCTAAGGCCAAACATCGCAGCACCTGGTCATGGCGCCAAGTAAACCGTCCTTGGCTAAGAGCCACCTTACATCCTGTCAAAATGTGCCTTAATGTTGCAGGTGATGAACACAAAGGACATGAGGGATCCTCTCCTACCCAGAGGTTTAGGTTCTGTGGTGATGGGAGAACATCATATGTTGACCTGATGAGGAAACTGATCCTGCTCTGTTCCATTGACCATAGGTCTTTCCAGCCAATCTTGCGTTGTTCCACACTCTCCCATCTCATCCATTCTCCCTGCTTGGCCTGGGAAATGGCCTTTATACACCTCATCCTCTCCTCCTGCTTTTGCACCTCATTGACTACCAGCTTCCTCCTTTGAGCTGGGGCCGCCTTGTGCCATGTAGGAGGAGTTGAACTGAAACCAAGACCCCCTCTTCCATGCTGAACTTGCCCCATGATATCACCAATTCGAAGGGCAGCCTTTGCATCTTCCACAGCTTTCTTTGCCGCCCACTTTCTTCCAGTTTTCAACACAGGTGCTGCCTCCCTTACGCATTTATCGCGTGACTCTACTAAAGTCATTTCCAGTCTGACCTTGGCGCACTTAAACTCCTCGGTTAGAGCAGAGACTGGTAGCTGCAGTATTCCTTTACCATAAAGTCCCACTCTGCTGAGGCAGCGTGGAACTCCCAACCATTTCCTGATGTATGAACTGATTAAAGCTTCCAGCTTCTCTACTGTTGTCAAAGAAACCTCGTACACAGTCAGTGGCCACAGCAACCTCGGCAGTAGACCAAACTGAAAGCATCAGAGTTTTAGTTTACCTGGTAGAGCGCAGCTGTCTATGCTCTTCAACCCTTCCACTGCTTGTTGTCTAACTTCTCCCACACGAACTGTGTCCTTTAGATCCCCGTCGTACCATCTCCCAAGACTCTTCACTGGTTTCTCAGACACTGTTGGTATTGCCTCACCATTAATGAAGAATGTTTTATCTACTACTTTGCCTTTAATTATAGAGATGCTCCTTGATTTAGTGGGCTTGAATTGCATTCGTGCCCATTCAATGTTATTGGTTAATTTGCCCAATAATCGATTAGTGCAGGCTACTGTTGTAGTCATGGTTGTCATGTCATCCATGTATGCTCGAATTGGTGGTAGTCGCATTCCAGAAGCCAAGCGCTCTCCTCCTACTACCCATTTTGATGCCCTAATGATTACTTCCATTGCCATGGTAAAAGCCAGTGGAGAAATGGTGCATCCTGCCATTATTCCAACCTCTAGGCATTGCCATGTAGTGCTGAATTCTGAAGTTGAAAAACTGAATTGCAAATCTCCAAAATAGGCTTTCACTAAATTTGTTATTGTCATCGGTACACTGAAAAAATCAAATGCTGCCCAAAGTAGTTCATGTGGCACTGAACCATATGCATTAGCCAAATCCAGGAATGTCACATGGAGCTCCTTCCTCTCCTTTTTAGCTATTTTTTTTTGTCAGTTTCAAGTTATTTCAGAGAAAATTGTGCATTCTTCATTTTTTGTGGAGGGGTACCAACAAATTTGAGCACGTCTGTTGTAAAGGAGACGCTCGCTACACAGGCTGTCTCAGGCTCTTTTCCCTTTAAATTGACCCAAACACAGGAACTTGAAATTATTTTTTCCAGCGCGGTTGCGCTAATTTTCTTTATTTTTAGACACATACACAAAAAGAAACAAATACAAACAAAAACCTAGCTCCACTCTGGAGTGCTAACTAACTTACAGGAACACCCTGTCTAACCCGGGACAGCTAAGCTGTTTCCCCGACCTTACAAAACCACAGCAAGACTCGTACACACACAGTACCTTTTTCCTTTAACGACTCACAGTCGGGCTCTTCACACAGCAGCAGCCCTGAGCAGACTGACTGCTCTCCTTAAGTACCCTGCACCTGGCTCTAATTTACAATGATAGCCAGGTGCAGGGGATAATTAACAAAAATTAACAATTAAATTAGGGTTTTTCAGCCCATGTCCTTCTGGGAGGTGTAGTCCTGTTTTCACCCCAGACTACACTATCTTACACTGTATATATATATAAAGAGTTTGAAACAATAATTTTGTTTCTGTTTCTGTCATAATTTTCGCTTCTGCGAAAAAACAGTATCTTATACAGAAGCAAATACTTGGTTTGACCCATTCTAGAATTCTTCTGCATAATTCTACAATGGGTTGCATATACTAAAATGTGTTTATCTGAACATCTGTGCTATAACTACACAAATATATATATATATATATATATATATATATATATAGATATGTACAACATATCGAAACGTTGGGCAGCTGGCTCTTTGAGCTAAAATATATATAAATACATATATATTAGCTCAAAGAGCCAGCTGCCCAACGTTTCGATATGTTGTACATATCTTTCTCAAGGGAGCCTGTGTTTGAATCAAAACATTGGAGGTATTTATAGGTTTTTGACGGCATGACAACTACTTGTTATTGTTTACATTCAAATCCATGATTTATTCTTACATGATGTAATAGTGTTCTATATATTGTGACAACATTTTTACTTCTATCTTTGAATCTGTATTAATTCTAATTAACACTACTTTAGATAAACTTATATTTTTATTATATCATGCAATGCTGGCTCTGAGGATCAGTCTAGATTTGGCCTCCCCAGCGCATCAGCATGCACAACTTTTGAATGAATTTTGTTTATTTATTTAAATGTTATATATTTATTGAAGTTAATTAGTTCATTCTTTTCTGCTGAGTCCTGCTGGCATAATCGTGTTCAGTCTATTTATCCATTTACTTTCTTTTATTCTTCTATATGTCGCATTGTCTAATTTGAGCTGTTCTAACACTACAAACTTTACATCATTTATGTCATGTCCCTGACTAGTGAAGTGCTGCACTATTGGTTCATTCATTTTTTTATTTCTAATTAATGAAAGGTGGTTCTGAATTCTTTTATATAAAGTAGTTCCAGTCTCTCCAACATATTTGATTTCATCACATTTTTCACAGGCTATTCCATAAACAACATTGCTATTTTTACAGTAGGTATTAGTTTTTAGTGGATATGTGGTGTTCTTATGTTTAATTATATTTTTACTTTTGTCTATGTATTTACACACTTTACATCTACTAGTGCACATGTTCGTAGAACCTATTTTGTCAATTATTCTTTTATGTTTACTGTGAACTAAAATATCACCTAAATTAGCTTCTCTTTTGAATGCTACAACTGGGGCCTTAAGAAATACTTTTTTTAATTTTTCTGAATTATGTAGAATCCGCAAGTGTTTCCAAACTATTTTAGAAATATTGGGCAAAAAAAAATATTTTGACCTTTTTATCTCTATTTTTATAATCTAATAGATCATCTCTTTTTAGTTTATCCACTTTTCTTAACTCCGTCTCTATAATTCTTTCTTTGTATCCTCTTTTTTTAAGATTTGTTTTTAATACATTTCTTTGTTTTACATAGTCACTTTCTTTTGAGCATATTCTTTGTATTCTTATTCCTAGACCCTTTGGGATTGCCCTTTTAGTGTGTATCGGATGTGCAGAGGACATGTGTAAATACTGGTGCATGTCAGTAAGTTTACAGAAGAGGTCAGTCTCAATTGAACCTTCTTCAAGTTTTACTATGGTATCTAAAAATTCTATTTCTTTCCTTGTCCATCGAAGGTCCACCTTAATATTACTGTGTATTTAATTTGCCATTTCATGAAACTGGAAAAGAGATTCTTCTCCATGTGTCCAAACCCCGAAAACATCATCTACAAACAGAATGTATTCTAAAGGTTCTCTTTCCAATTTTCTAAGTAATTGTTCTTCCCATTTCCCCATGTATGTACTGGCACAATGCATTCCTAATTTAGATCCTGTTGCGGTACCATCGTTTTGTTTGTAATTCTTATCAACAAATGTAAAATAACTGTTTTCTAAAACTATGTTGATCATGTTCAGTACTTCTGCTGTAGGTATTGATTTATCTAGTCTATTATCTAGTGCTCTTTGACAAGCTTCTAAAGTTTCTTTACGAGGGACACTTGGGTACAAGGATTTTACATCCATGCAAAATAAAATGGTATTCTCTGGAAGGTTGTGTTTTATTGATTCAGGTCTAACACTGATTGATTTGTAGCACTATTATAAAAATATGAACTTGCACAATCATTAACTTGTGAACCGTCTCCTGTTTCTGGACACTAGCATTTGTCATTTTTTGCTGGTGCACGTTTTACATTTACTCTCAAAAGCCCAAATCCTACGAAGGAACCACATACATCAGTTACATTTATTTATTTATTTCTTAGCAGACGCCCTTATCCAGGGCAACTTACAATTGTTACAAGATATCACATTAATTTTTACATACAATTACCCATTTATACAGTTGTTTTTTTACTGGAGCAGGCTAGGTAAACTACAGCAGCAGTGTTCCCCACCTGGGATTGAACCCACGACCCTCCGGTCAAGAATCCAGAGCCCAGAGCCCTAACCACTACTCCACACTGCTGCCCTCGTAAAATTACCTTCACTCTGTACAAGACCATCAGGTTTATTTCTCATTGATTTACCTTTCAATTAACACAGGGGGAATTCTACAGTAGACTACTCATAAATAATAATATGAATGAAAACGTACTTCCAGTGCGGTAATATAATAGTACAGCGATTCCTGGCACGAACTTTATTATATTTGTGAGGCAGTCGCTGTCAAGACACTGAAATGCAATTGTGCAGGTGATCTGTTGGGTAAGTTTAAGGAAGGTCCCTTGTACTGGCACATGGTTCTAATACTGGTTACACATCTCGCACGTTTCTTACCTACCTCTCTTTTCGCAACACTGAAAGCTCGCATTATTAAATTCAAAACGTCATTTACCAGCATAGAACGGCCCTTTTGCAACCTAGCTTGTTACATTCTCCGGCACTGACAGTCGTAAACACCAATCGCTGTTTTAGATGTTGTATGACTGCCAGCAATTAACCAGATTGACTAACCTTGTTTCCAATTGAATACATCGAACCTGCAGCATCCGCCCGCCTTCTCAAGCACATAAACAGCAACGGACTTGTGTTTGATTGGCAGAGAATGTCCCGAATCGACTATTTGATTGGCAGGAGCCCTGCCAAATAGAAATCCCATACTGTTAAAGTGACAGAGCATCTCACAAATCGTAAACCGGAGTTGGGTTGGGCTACAAATAGGCGTGAGCTTTTGGTTAAGCTTGGTGACACCGCAGCGCATACACAATGGCTGCTGGAAAGAGGGGAAAGCAAAAAATTTTCAGGCCCGCAGGTCCAGCAAAAAATATGAGAAAAAAATTATTCAAAATTCAGAAAATAGTTTAAAGTCAAGAAAAAGACAGTAAAAAGGATGTTAAGGCTCCCGCGGTGAGTTTGATGTCAATTTGGTGAATTGTTGCTGCCTTCTTGAATTAAAATATAAGGGTTATTTAAATTATGGGAGAGGGGTGAGCAAGGAAAAAAAAAAAAAAAAAAAAAGTGTAAATCAGCCCCTGTTTGGGACCCCTGAGAAAGGGAGAGGAAGACATAAAAAAATGAAGAAAAAAAATTTAATAAAATGTTGAATGAATTGTTGTCACGTCAGGTTACTAAGAAATTCATCTCAGCATCAAGCAGAATTTGTGGAGTTATAAAAGGTTGCTAAAAAGTTTTGGAAAGTTGGTTAAAAACAACAGATTCCTATAATATTATGACAACAGAGCGAGGAAGACATCCGACGGGGCATGCAAACAAAAATATTGAAAAAAAAAAAATTAAAATTGCATGTTGCGTGCAGACTGCTGCACTTTTCATGTAAATGTGTGTTGAAAACACCTTCACACTCATCGATTAAAGACAAGCTGGTATTTTCATGCAGTTACGTTAGAAATAAAGTTTTGCACATTTTAGTAATTAAGTGATTAAAGTGATACGATTTAATGTTTTAAAGAAAAAGGTAATTAATTTGGGAATGCATATTTAGGGTTATTTTTGTGCTAAAGTAGAAAATAGCACCAATATAAAGTAGAACTTGCTTGTCAATATCATAAACAACCAAAATGGAGGGAGAACAGAAGGGAAAAACTAATTAACATTTCACTTTAAACCTACAGTATACAGTTTCATTCGTTTTCGTAGGATAGCTAGTAAAATGAATGCAAAAGTCAGAAACTTAAGTGTATATTTTAAAGTTTATTTAAAAATGCATTGCGGCTATAGATCTGTTTTACTTTGTTAAACTCGTGAAAAATATAATGTATTGTGCTGAAATGCGTTATGAATGGCTTGCCTTTTTGCATATTAGACATGTGTGTCATCTAGGTTATATTTGCTTTTGAACGTGTGTGTGACGAGCATTAATTAAATGCGTATTCTGATACTTGCTACATTTTTTTGTTACTTGTGTATCTATTTTTTTCGTGTGTGTTTTAACAAGATAAAAGCTGTGTGTTCTGTTTATTTTGATTACTTGTTTTAAAGGTGGCTGTTCATTATTAAATTAATCCTGTCTGGTTTCACTGTTTATCGCTTGCATTTTAGTTCGGGATTTTATTTTGTCCTAAATATTTTCCTCATGAATGATAAGTATAACAGTGAGCTCTATATATATATATATATATATATATATATATATATATATATATATATATTATTACACACACGCGTTTTTACCATATTGAAATGCTGTTGATGTTTGTTTCACGTGGGAACATGGACGGAGATAGGCATCTTAAAGAGACAGTACTGTTTTATTGCTTCTGATTTTACTGGTCCTTTTTAAAAAAAAAAAAAAAAAAAAAAAAGTTACATTGAATGCTTTCTAAAATGTACATGTAATATATATTTAGAGAATTATTTTGGTTTATGATTTCTAATTTTACGTAAGTAGTGGATAAAGCCACTTGAACCGGTGATGTAAAAAATTCACTTTTACAAAGTGCATAGAATGGAACGTGCATTTCTGCAAATGACGTTTCTAAATACTGTTTCCAAATCTGCCATTTTATAACAAAAGCATTTCTATTTGGTTCTTTTTTATATTAAGTATGCATTTTCTAGTTAAAAGTGGTGTAATTTGTATTTTAAACAAAACAACTAAAAAGTTCTGGCTTTTACAAATGGCCATACTGTAATGTATTTGGATTTACATATTGTAGGTTCTTTAAAAAAATAATAATAATAAAAAGAGACAAGAAAATAAGCAAATTTTTTAAACTGCTAAACAGGTTTTTTTGCTTTATGTTTTTACAGTGAACTGTCATTCAACTTCAGGCTTTAGGAATAATTTTATTTATTTATTTAAGTACATATAAAAAAAATCATAATTTGGTTAACTTAAGCCTAGTTTTGTCCTCCCAAATGGAAAAGAACGAGAAATACAGTTTGTATTAAATATTTGAGTGTGTGCATTTTTTAAATTCTTATATGCCAATAGAGAAGCAGTGTGCTTCAACTTGTGCATTTGGTAGCAATTAAAAAAAAAAAAAAAAAAAAAAACCACACACACACACACAACAATTGGTGTCAAATATCCCCTGAGATATACTATCATTATATTGTTTCTGCCCAACAGTATGCTTAAGTTTGAAATGTGCAGAAGCTTTATATGTATTTAATTGTGAATTGTAAATTAATTGTGGTACATATTAGAACACATGATTCTTAAGGATAGGTTTGTTTTCTTTTCATTTGGAGCTTTCATAATGTATATTAAGATCTATGAATATTTGTTTTGAAAACCAAACTTCGATAAAGGATGCATTTTAAATGCCAAATACAATCAAGCCTATTTTTTTCTTAATGTAAAAAACATATTTAAGTATGAATGTGTTTTAATTGTTCAATTTGGAATTTTTTTTTTGTCTGCTACATGTAATCTTCATTTATAGAGATCGGTTAACAATGTTTACAAATACAATGCAAAAGTATGGTGGTTTCTCTGTGGAATGTGTTGTGGTTCATTTTGAAGTTTTTGATTTGTCACATTTTTATGTTAAACTTTGTGGCCTTTTTTATCAGCATGTCAAACTTAATGTTAGAAATACTCTGTTAAACCTTCACTTCATTTTAGTTAAACTGATTGGTGAGACAATGTAAAACAAAACAAGTGTTCTCTTAAACTTACTGCTTGTTTTGCCAGTAACAATATTTTAAAACGCTGTTTTTAAAGATGTCATACGCATTTGTGTGTAACTTATATAAAGATGTTATCAATGTTGCTATTTCGTAAGTACATAACTATTTTTGTTTGACATGTATAGTAGTTTACATTTAAACTGCTATAAATCTGTCTTGCTTCTGTTCAGCAGCAATTCCCTGCTAAAATGTGTCTGTGCAATGACTGCAGTTTTAATTAATCACCAACTATTCAGTGGTTAGTGTGCATTGTTCACATTCTTATTGCTTTTATCAAAAGATATTTTTCATTGTAATGAACTTTTAGAACAAAACATTACAGTGACAGATACTGTCACGGTATTGTACGTGAGGTATAAAACTGTTAATTATTGAAAGCAAAGGCAACAATACCTTCATTTCAGGAACATACAAGTTTCTGAACTAAAATATTCTGTGTTGGATTTACCTTTTACTAGAGCAATAATTTGCCATAAATCAATAGGTAAACTTAATGTGATGCATCTGAGCTGCAGTGTTTAGTCATCAAAGTGAGTAACTGACCACATACACGATTATTGTATAACTCTGTAAAGATACTTTTGACCTTCAAGTGAATATATAGTAACATTTATCCATTAGGTTTTAGTGAAATCTAATTGTTTTCACAATGTTTTCTTAACAGGAAAAAAAATTCTTGAATGGCACTGGGTTTCATGAATTATATAAATACACACTGCTGAGGAGAGCAACACAATGTCTGTTTACAATTTTACAAATATGTGTTATCGTACCTTGAACGTGAGACATTTTAAATTGTGGCACACATTTAAAGTTGATTTATTTCACACCAAAGCATTTACTTGTAGGAATTGTTTCAGAAAATGTTGACCAATCCCACATGAATCTGTGTCCTAGTTGTGTGTGTGTGTCAATGGGAAAAGATGGATGGGGTGTTCTATTGGGTTACAGTTAACTGTGTTGTAAAGTTTTAAAACAAACCACAAGTCATATAAGTTTATGAAAGAACGGTCAGCTGTCTTTTGTTTTATATCCTGTATTTGCAACAAAGGTGTTTTTTTTTTATTTTTGAAAGATTTGTGAGGTTTGTTGGTACCCAGAAGAGCAAAGTCTTTAATCTTGGGCAGAGAATTGAGAGATTAATTTGTTTCAATGTTGTTAAAATAATTATTTAAATACAAGAAGCTTCACTTTTCTATTTCTTTTATATTTGGGGGTTGTAGAACAAAACCAGTATTTATATTCTTTAAACATATATTATTTGAATTTTGAGTATGCTGATCGTTCCCTTTACTTGGCAACTAGGCTTTTATGCACTCTGTAGCCCTCTGATTTTACTTATTTTACAAACCTTAAAATCTGATTTATAGAGGACACCAGAACAGGATAATTTCCCAGTCTTATAAAACCACAAAAAACACACATTTAAAAAAAAAAATGGTCTTGGTTGTCTTTTGAACTTTTGTGAGGGCAGTTAATTTGCAAGCCCTATAAACTCTTGGTTTCCAGACTCAAAATGGGTTCCATATTATTAATTGCCTTATTTGTGCATGTAAGACATTCTAATTTGAACTTTAAAAAAAGTTGGCCCCTATTTATAATGTGGCATAGTTCAAACGGTTGGTCAGAATAAACTGTCATAGAATTGGCAGAAACATTTTAGGCAGACATAAAGCTAACACAGAAAATAACAATGTGAATTGAAGGCTTCTGCCCAGTGTGGCCTGGCTCCAGAGGCAGATAGTTAAAGCTGATCTTGTTCACCTGTAGTACTGCAGTTAGTACATATTTAACCCTGTAATGCCTGTTTCTGTATCACATAGGATACATTGCTTAGTCACCCCTCTTATTTTAAATCCAGCCTCACAAGCCAGAATTTCACATGCAGTACATTGTGTTGCCGGGGGGGACAATAAGCGGAATCTAGTTGCATAAATACAGTAGCTTTTCTCATTTCAGAAACGATTGGGCATTACAGGGTTAATTGATCCTTACCACGAGACATAACTGCAAACCATAAATGTTTGAGAACAACACTAAGCATGGCTAATCTCAGTGTGTGGCAGATTTCTTGGGAATCAGTACAATTTGTTCCTGTATTTCCCCTATTTTGTTCTTTAAGTAAGCTGCTATTTTTTAAATTTTTTTTATGTACTTTTTGGATGTGTTAATCGCTTCACCTAAATTAAAATCATTCATAATAAATTGATCAAGAAAGCAATTCTCTTCCAAAATGTGGCTTTACTGAAAATTTCACTTGCTCTTCCAATAAATGTTTACTCTAAAAAATATTTATAATTCTACAGTATTCCTGAGTATCCATATGTCTTGGTTTCTACTGAAAATGATTTGCTAACAGAAAAAAAATGATGACGAGAAGATTGTACCAAAAACATATGTTTTTATCTGAAGTCTTCCGACATGTCTATTATGATTAAAATTAAAGCTATTAAGAATTGTTTGGGTATGTTGTGAGCCTATTACAATTGCAATCTAGAGTGAGTTACTTTTAAGGTTTCATTACTTAGTCAAGTTAATCAGCTTTCACAGAAGTATGCACTCAATATTCATGTAAAATGAAAATGTATACTTGTCTTCCAAGATCAAGGTATGTCTGAATCTTATTCCATAAGCACTCTTAAGGTATGTCATTTAGAGTTTTTAGGAATAAGATTTTCGCATGTCCTATTACTTTAACAGCTGGCGCCAATGCCAACAAAAAATATGAATATCCTGTCAGTTTAATGTATTTGTTTAGGTTGTTTAGTTTCTTTTTAATGTATTTTTATAATGTAAAAAAATGTCCGAAATCAGAACCGCCTGGCCACCAATTGATTGATTTCTAAGTGATTTGTAGCTAACAAAATAGTTCAATAAATCGGAGCCGTTTTGCACTTCCATTAGCTACATGGGTCTCAAATTTTATTGATTGGCATCTTTCCTGTCAGAATAACCAGTGAAGAGACTGCAGCTGAAATTACCTAGAAAGTACAAGACCATCTAAAAGTATGGCTTGTAAATAGGTTCGTTTTTTTTTCTTTTTAATCTAGTGTAGTACCAGATATCATGTTTTAAGAAAATCCATGTTTGCTGTAACATGTGTTGCTTTCAAAACTGCACATATATAATGGATGGATGTGCATGGTGGTGACATTTTATGGAACTTATGTAAACTATAATTACTTTAAATAGAATCGTACATTGAAAAGTTTATTAAAGTGTTTGAAATTTTTCAAATTTGTCATTTGTCCTGATACAGTATTTTTAAATTCAATGCAAGTAACTTGCAGCTTTTATAGTAGGATTTCAAGCCAAAACAGTAAAATGTATGTAACCCCTCATTTATTGGATTGTTGTTTTTTTTTTAATGTCCTAAGTAAATGTATCTTTGGTTTGTATGTAATTTTCACTAGACTGAATGTGGTTACAAAACTGAAAAACAGTTGTAGTCAAAAGTTTACATACTCCAATGGAAATGTTATAATTTCTAGGAATTTCTCAAACAAATAATTTTAGGAAATCTTTTGTAGCAAAAGTTCTGCTTTTGTGGATGAGGAAAAAAAGTTACAAGAAATAGATGTCTACAATTATTTATTACAGCAAAACTCAATGCTAATTGAGAAATATTCATACACTTTGATGCTATGATAGTATTGTCTACAAGGTGCAGAACCTAATTCTAGAAAAGTCTAGATATTGCTGGCTTGTATGGTGATTGCTGTCATTACCAGTACCAAGCATTTGAGTATCCCAATTTCAACTACTGTTTCTATTATCAAGAAGTACAAGACTCATGGTACTGTCACAATGCTCCCTCACTCTGGAAGGAAGAAGGTTATTTTACCAAGAACAAGTAGAAGAATTGTGAGGAAGGTTAATAACAATCTGAGATTGATTGCCAAAGATATTCAAAGTGAATTGGCTGCAAGTGGGACAGGGCTTTCCATTTCAACTGTAGGTCGAGTATTGCATGATGAAGGTCTCAATGGTCGCAGCCCAAGGAAAAAGCCACTCTTAGGAAAATGTCACAAGGACAAGCACTTAAAGCAAAACGGCATTTGAATGATGGATATGAGTTCTGGTCAAAGGTTTTGTGGAGTGATGAAACAAAAATCAAGCTATTTGGTCACGCTGATAGTCGTTATGTTTGGAGAAAGTCTGGTGAGGCGTACAAAGAAAAGAACACCATACCTACTGTCAAGCATGGAGGTGGTAATATCCTCCTATGGGCTGTTTTTCCTCTTATGGCACAGGACATGTAGTTCCAATATATGGTAAAATGGATTCCATAGCATACCAAAACATATGGGCCAATCATCTGAAACCCTCCACTACAAAACTTGGTTCGCACCTGGACGTTCCAAAACAACGATCCAAAGCACACACCAAAATCTATTTCAGAATGGTTAAAGAAGAATAAAATCAAGGTTCTGGAATGGCTTAGTCAATGTCCCAATCTAAATCGGATAGAGAATCTTTGGTATGAGTTGAAGAAGGCTGTGCATGAGAGAAGTCCTCGGAATTTGAAAGAACTGGAACAATTTTGCATTTAAGAATGGTCAAAAATCACTAACGAATCATGGCAAAAGCTCATTGACAAATATTCTAATAGTTTAAAAGAGGTTATTATTGTTAAAGGTGCCTCAACTAGCTATTAATTTCATTTTCCTTGTCTGGGTATGAATACTTCTGAATTAGCATTTTTTGAGTTTTGCAAAAAAATTACAGAAATAAATAGTTCTGGTAACTTTTTTTTTTTTTTTCCTCATCCACAAAAGCAACATTTTTGCTACAAAACATTTTTCCTAGAATTCTTTGTTTGAGAGATTTCTAGAAATTATACATTTCCATTGAGTATGTAAACTTTTGACTACAACTGTGTATATATATAATTGGTATGTGTTTTTCATTTACCATCTGATTTAATGCATGTCAGTAAGACATTTTCATTTATTGAAGATACAACTCGGGGAAATGTATCATCTTACAAATAACTGACTTGTATTAATTTCACACACTGCTAGATTCCAAGTAGGATTAATTAATTAATTGTACAGTATTTTGTGGTGGTACTGTAATAAGTAAATGGCAAAGCGGAAATTGATGCCTCAAAGATGACCATAGTGAGAATATGAACTGTTATGTAAGAGTGCCACCATAGTTTGCACCAAATGTGTCAATTAATTGATTGGAACTGTGGCCAAAGTACAGTTACAGTAAATGTTAATTTAAACTCCTTGTTTGTGAGGACAAAATGATAAACCTGCATATGCTGCCTTGGTTGTTCTTCTGTTTACAAAAGGTAATGTGAGCGTTGGGTGCTAGAACTACAGCAACCAAACCTACAATTTTTTTTTTTTTTTAGAAATCATGAGGAAATCAAGTTCATGTGTTCTTTTTCTGAAACTGTATACTCATTCTTTGTTCAAATTTGATGTCTGTATTGACAGGTGTAATTTATTGTTTGTTAATGCTGTTCTGGAATTCAAGGCTCTTTTTTATATGAACAGAACCACCTGCATTTCCAAAACCATCTTTACACATAGATAAGTCCTCTTAGGGAATTAAATGCAGCATTCTGGTTTAGATTTGATCATTTACTAGTTGGTGGACCTGCTCTTCTGACTTCTGAAAATGTGTGTACATTTTGCATAGTTACACATTTGTCTTCCTGTTATCTTGAACAGAAGTTCTGAAACCTCATGGTACATATGCCTTCTATGTTGTATTTTTAGATTAAAGCTGAACCCCCAAATGATTTGTTTGAATAAAAACACTTAATATTTTATTTCTCTTACTTTTTCAAAGCTTTCATTTTAATGTGCTACATGCAAACTGTGCTGTGAATTAAGTTTGTTTGTTTGGGGGAACCAATCCTTTTTTTTGTCTTTGCTTTAGGGCAACATACTGCACTTTACTAACAGAACAGGGAACAGTCAAATTGTAAACAAAATGCATTCAACTCCAAATTTAATATTGTTTTTTTTTTAAAAAAAACATTTGGTTGAGAAATTAACAGGAGTAAAAAGCGAAGTATGTCTAATTAAAAAAAAAATGCCATTTACAATGAAAGATTGAAACAAACCCAGAATTGAAACTGTTCATAGACAAGTTGTTAAGCCATTTACTGTCATGTCTAATCCTTGGAAAGTGTCAACTGTCCCTCATCAGCTATATAAATGATTGATGATGATTTTTCAACCAAAATTTGAGAACTTGTCAGAGATGCTGGCAACACGGATAAATAATTTGTTACACAAAATGTATTCAGTGTGTGCATGTGCTGTAGTATATTTTTACACACATTAGGTTAGTTTTACAAGTGGGTTGTAATGGTTCTATTCAAAAGATATCATCGAAGACATTAAGGTTCAGTAATCTAATTAAGTGTTTTATGCTGTTAGTCTATCAGACTTAACAGCTTCCTACCAAAAAGCATTTCATTGAGCATATATCCTTTTTTGGTTCTGTGATTTAACTTAAGGTAAATATTTACCTGTTTTTAAAATGTTTGTATTGTAGAAGAATTTGCTATTAGAGCTGTTAATAAAACAAATAAAATGGACTTTATAAAAGTAATGATTTTATTTGTTTTTTATTAAGCAAAGATACTGTATTAAATTTCAAGGCAGTGCCAAACTAGAGAAGCTGATGACTTGTAATTTTTAAATGTGATAAAACTACTGTAATAGAAATTCAGTGTGTCATTTTCTAAATAAAAACAACTTGCCCCGTGTGAAGTTTATTTCATCATCCCTCAGTATTTACTTTTTTAACAAATTGTATCTGTAGAAATACAATTTAATGGTTTATTTAGGCTACAGAAAAATTGAAATATGACAAATTAGTTTGTAGTGTTGTATGATAATGGTGCAAACCAACACTAATATATATATATATATATATATATATATATATATATATATATATCTGTGTCTTTTTATAGTATTTTAAATTAAGCATTTAGATTACTGTGTGTGAAAGTACACCATGATGACTACCAAAACAAGTCAGCTTAAATAATGTGTTCACATGTTTGTTTAATCTATTAAGCCTAGATTTACAATCTGCAGTAAATAGAATGAAATCGTTTCTCCTGTGCTTTTTGATTTTAAATAAAGTGATAAGGAAACCAAGTCAAAGATTTCATGTTTTCCCAATTTGATTGCCATGTAGCAGAGATGTTGTCTTTGCTCAGAATTCTGAATGCATACTGTCCATGTACAGTACAGTGCATCGCTGTTATACAAGTATTGAATGATGGGGGGTGTTTTCAACGTTTGGTAATTTTATATTGAATAAATCTAATGTTCTGGAACTAAAGGCAAATCACACTGCACATTTATTTAAAAAATGCAACTCAACAGAGGAAAAACGAAAGCAGATTCATGTTTTCAAATGATGAAAGTGAGGAACAGATGTGTCTTTTTTTTTTTGTTTTTTTTTTTACAGATAGCACAAATCTAGGACAGCCTTATCTAAGGTACATTTGCTAGTCCTTTAAGGAAGTGTATAAAGTAGAAGTGTAGATTGAAAAAATAAATGGCAGTCGAGCTCAGAATTCCAATAGCTGAAAATAGAAAAACAATACAGCTTTCATGTAAATAAAGAAAACTTTTAAGGTTGCAACTGAGAGAATAGTTATATTGTAACATTCTGTAAAGATTTGAAGCTACTGAAAGTAATAATACACACTTTCATTATTTTGTATTTGTTCATCTTGTGATTTATTGGCTCACAAATACCACTACAGTGAAATCTGAACTGAATGATCACCAAAGGGACTTTCCATTTGTGTATGCTTGTTCAATGTAGCTGTCACTCATACATTATTCATGTGATTATTGGTGTTTACTGGCTGCTGAGAGCAAAACCAAACAGATTTATATTCTTTGTTGCCATGTATTCAAACATATAATGTGTGTTTTATGTAACTTTTTATTTTTGGTTTTGTTTAGTTTTTTTGTTAAGCCTTTAAGCAGTTCCTGGTTTTAGTCTGGTTACCATGTATTAGACAACATGTTTTTGTTTTTTGTGAAACAAATCATTCGCGTATAGTGGAACACACCTCTATTGTGGTTAAATTGTTATAGAAGGAATATTACTACCCCTACTTCCATCAGGGAAGGTCATCTACAGGGAAATTTGAAGGGATGTTTGTTCTCTGTGATTGCCCTGGACTCACCACGTTGAAAACTGTTTCTTGTGAAACGTCAGTTAAATGTGTAAGTGCATACCAACGTAGCACCCTCTTTGAACTTGTGTGAGATCTGTTGTCTTGTCCAACATGAGTGAACCATTTTTATATGGCCATTAACAAAATAAGCATGTCCTTGACATACTTTATTAATTATAAAGCTTTGCTGCTGGAAAGTGTAGGCAAATAAAACTACAGAAAAGTTAATGAGTTTCATTCAATTATATTGGATTAAAAACATCCTCCATACATCATCACACATTGTACCACACGATCAACTTGTATACAGTACAATTGTGTAATATTGGAAATAGACAAAGTAATAACAGGTCATAAAGGCAAGTGTATTGCAAATCAATATAAAGTTGTTTACTGTACAATACATTAGTTGTGAGACATGCTGACCAAAAAAAATGGAGAACATTTCCAGTCATGAAACAATACATTTTGTTTTGGTCAAATAAACATTTGGAAAAGAGTGGGGCTTTTCTGTTTCCAAGCCACCAGACTGTGTTACAACATGACATATACTGGGTCAGGAAAGACACCATCTGTTTGAGAGCAACTACCCACATAACATATTTTGTTGGTTTTAATCTCTTGGGGAAAACCATTACTTGTCTTTGCAATTTTCATCCATTTCTTAAATAGGTTTTGGTGGTTTTGGCTCTACATTTTGTTTGAGTCACTTTGTAAGCTTGCATGATTGCACACCACGTGTTTTTAGGGCTTTGTTGTGCACTTAAATAAAATGTGAGGATTCTAAAATTGCTCCAGCTATTCTAGCCTTGCTACAGTTTTGTAAAAGTTAAATGTAAGACAATAGTTTTTACCAGAAATTGTATTGATGTGATACATCTTTGTATATAACAACATTTTATATTATCCATTTAACAAATTGTTAAAATTGTCTAATACTTTCTGCTCCACTGAATTCTTTTATGCATGTTTGAGTGTAACTTGTTTTTTTAAATTGTTACTCCACATCTGCAGTTTGCATTTTTAAATATATAGCTGTTTTTATACAGAACTTTAAAAAGTTGATCTTTCTGAAAAAGTGTTGCTTTTCAATCATTTCCTGTTTCATCGGCTGTTTTTGTTAATGAATACAAATACAATCATACATACAGATAACACTGTCCTACACAAGTCAGCCAGGCCTTAATTATGTAAATATTGTAACTTTCTTTTCCTTTTTTTATTTTTTAGATCATCAAAAATGGCAAGTAACACATTCTGGTCACCATCAAAAGTATTTAGTGGAACTGGATAAGACCACAAGGAAGAGTGCATTGGCCTTCCATCAGGTGTGGATTAACAAATGGTACTATAAATAAAGTTGCAAGCTTTTGTAGAATTGTAGCGGAAAACTAGTCAACATTTGTAGAATGGTGAAAAAACGTATTGATATAGTAACACTCCTAAAAGACCCTATAGTGGCACCAAGAATATACTTATCCAAATCCTGGACAAAGCTGCTGGGGGAAAAAAAACTGAGGCATGTGCAAATGCCACTGCACTTTACCTCTTGATCAGTAACACTGGTCTTTTATATGGACATTTGTTACAAAAAGTTACTGCTTATATTGTTTTAGATGTACAAAGGTGATTGTAAAGTCACATGACTGCTTTACTACAGTGCTATGGAAAACAATGTTTCTATTAAGAGCAGTGGAAGCCAGAGAATTTCGTAGCCCGTTGTTTGGTACAGTATTCTCATCTGGAAAGTTGCATTGTTGTGCAGTAGATTTAGTTTGTGTGACCTTTTAGAATTACTCTGTATGTAATCTTGAAAGCAATGCTAACAAAGGAATTATTATTATTATTATTTTTATTGTTATTTATTTCATAGCAGACGCCCTTATCCAGGGCGCCTTACAATTATTACAAGATATCACATTATTTTTACATACAATTACCCATTTATACAGTTGGGTTTTTACTGGAGCAATCTAGGTAAAGTACCTTGCTCAAGGGTACAGCAGCAGTGTCCCCACCTGGGATTGAACCCACAACCCTCCAGTCGAGTCCAGAGCCCTAACCACTACTCCACACCGCTCCCTATTTAAAATAAATGTTCTTATATATTTTTAGCCCTTGCAATATTACTGCTGGTTATCCTTTGGTTCTTTTGTGTTTTATACAGTACTTCTATTTGCAATATGCAGATATTTCAGAGACGGCACTATTGATGAAAAGTTGCTGCTGTTTTGTGGTACTTCCAAGTGTGGTAGTTCATTATAAAATAGCATTGGGGAACACAGCACTCTGATTGGCAGAATGTAATTCCAAGGAAAGCTGTTATTGGACAACAGTACACTGGTTTAATCTCTTTAGCCTTATTCCTAAATTGTTTTCTTACACTACTATTTTTTTTCTGGAAAGGACCATTTTAATCTCAAGAAGAATACTTGATGGTGTCTGTTGTGGTGTGGTAATCTTAACAACATGCAACGTGTCTGATTGCGTCTATCTTTTGGTTCTTTATCTGTTTTCTGTTTGTTAATTTTGGATACTTCTGAAATGACAAGCAAATAATTGATTTTATGCATAATGATGGCCTTGGTTAGCACGCCTTTAACAATAATGAATGATGCTTGTTTTATATAGATAGACTTTCTCTTTTTTAATGGATTTTTTTATTTTTTTAACATATGCAATTTTTTCTTTCTCTTCCAGGCCCTTACTAACTGTGTTGCCCACATGAAACAAGGGAACCCGCCCAAAGCTAAAGCATTTAGTAAAACTGGGCCATACGCAAGTGTCCAACAAGGAGGCCTGCCTTAGGCTGCAATGGCCACGGTCATACCCGGTGATTTAGCAGATGTTAAGGATACACAGAAAGTCCTGGCAGCAGCAGGGAGACGTAAGCGAGGTGAAAGCAAACCCAGAAAAAACTTTCTGTGTCTGCTGTGTGATAAAGCCTTTAACAGTGTTGAGAAATTAAAGGTGCATTCATATTCTCACACAGGAGAAAGGCCCTACCCGTGCTCTCACCAAGACTGCACCAAGGCCTTTGTTTCTAAGTACAAGCTGCTAAGGTACTAAATTCTCTTTGAAGCTCAACTAAGACCATGTATTCGTATATAGCCCTATAAAACCTCACATGCAGTATATAATTGTAGATGTAAAGAAGGTTTTTATGTTTGTCTATCTGCAGTTGAAAATATTTGTATTCCATTACTTCCACAGAAGTAATCATTTAGTAGAACTACCACTTTATGTAAGTGTGTTGCAAGTTTTAAGTGGTACTGTAAGTCAGTTTGAGGTTGACATAAGAAATCTAAGATGTTGTATTAGATCAACATGTTTTAGTTATTTTCAGTATCTGGAGTTTTAATTACTGTTACATGGAACAGTTACTTTTAACAAGCAAACAAAACTTAACTGCTTTTCATGCTATTTTTAATGCTGTCCAGTTGGAAAGTGATTTTAGTATCTCCATATACCGGTACTGTCATTTCCAATGGATTCTAATTTAAGTGCATCTAGTGTATATTGATTTTTAGCACAATTTATTTTGGTCTACGGTATATCTAAGTATAAAATATATGGCTACTCATTCTTTGCCAAGTTAATCCTAATAAATGAATTATTGTTAAAATATATAAATGCTTACAAAATATATCTGTGTTTAAAGGCATATGGCTACTCATTCTCCTGAGAAAACCCACAAGTGTAATTATTGTGAGAAAATGTTTCACCGCAAGGATCACCTAAAGAATCACCTTCATACGCATGACCCAAACAAAGAGGCTTTTAAGTGTGAAGAATGTGGCAAGAACTACAATACCAAGCTTGGTTTCAAGCGTCATTTAGCCTTGCATGCTGCAACCAGTGGTGACCTCACCTGTAAGGTCTGCTTGCAAATGTTTGAAAGCACAGGGGTGTTATTGGCACACCTGAAGACCCACGCTGGTAAGTCTTCAGGTGGGACCAAAGAGAAGAAGCACCAGTGTGAACACTGTGACCGCCGTTTTTATACCCGCAAGGATGTTCGCAGGCACATGGTGGTGCACACTGGGAGGAAGGACTTTCTCTGCCAATACTGTGCACAGAGGTTTGGCCGGAAGGACCACCTAACACGCCACATGAAGAAAAGCCACACGCAAGAACTGCTTAAGGTCAAAGCAGAACCACTGGACCTTTTAGATCCCTTTTCCTGCAACCTTTCTTTACCAATAAAAGATGAACTGCATTCAATGATGTCCATATCTTCCAGTGAACTTGCTTCTAAGCCATTCACCAACACTTTGCAGCTAAACATCTACAACACCCAGATCCAGTCAATGCAGAGTGCTGGACCTGCACACCAAATGGTCACCACATCTTTGCCTTTCGGAATGACCTGTCCCTTCGACATGGAGTCGGCTACTCGCCCTCCCCACCAGTTTTCTTTAAAATATCAACTTGGTTCTACCTCATGTGCCATTTCTATGCCTGAAAAAGAACAGCCATTAAAGGGAGACATAGAGAGCTATTTAATGGAACTAGAAAGCAGCATGCCATCTTCATCACAGGATACTCATAGCTCTGCTTCTAAGCTACAATTGGAACCCCAGATGGAAGCACTGGATGATGTACCCGGGGATGTTTCACTCTCAAAAATCTCTGCTTCTGCCAGTGAACCTCTTCACTCCTCTTCATTAGACTTCTCTCAATTATTTAATTTCCTGCCTTTAAATGGTCCTCCATATAACCCGTCTGTTTCAGTTGGAGGCCTGGGAATAAGTTACACCCAAGAGGATGCTCTCTCCTCTCTGTCCCAGCTCCCCTCACAGTCCCAGGAGCCTCAAGACCCTGGGAGTGGTGTGGGCATAAGCCACTTGCAAGGATTGCCTTCAGCCTTTACAACCAGCCTAAGCACAACTACCACCCTGCCTCGCTTTCACCAAGCCTTTCAGTAGGATATGGGAGCTTCTTACCAGTGGAAAGCTAATGTAGCTGCCAAACATAGTATTTTATGAATATATTCAAAAGTATTTTCAAAAAGCCAATAACAGAATTGAAATGTATTGTGTTTTATAAAATGTGTAGACTCCTTTGGTGGTAATGTGGTTTGGTTTTTGATAACATCCACAGGTGGTGTTGTGCCTTATTCTGAGAGAGTGAACTTTACAAGTAGTTTAGTTAAACTAACAGTTTTAAAAAGCTGCCATCTTTTTTCTCATAAAGGTAAATTCCAGCCTTTATTTTCTAGGGGATTTGGAGAGGTTTCCTGTAGCGGTGAATGCCCCTAATTATATGTGATTACCGTAACTTAAAGAATGTTATAAGTTATAATAGGGTCTCCTTTCTTGGTGCAATACTGTGTAACAGTAAGCACGGTTTTACATTTCTAAATAAACATATAGCACTTAGCAAAAGGTGTATGTATGCCTAAAAAACTGGTACTCATTGCAAATTGTAAGCTATCTATGCCACTTTGAAGTATATGTAGACAAATATATAGAAATAACACAAACTCAAATCCTTAATCTGACTAAAAAATATTAAATGTATATCTGCCCATGTCAGTGGTGATTCAATTTAAGAAAGTATTTTTTTTCTAATATAAATAACTATTACAATGTTTATTTCAGTATAAACAGCTGGATGTTTGTAGCTGATACACCCTCTTTATCGGATATTTACTTCATTCAGTGAATAACAGTTTCTGCCCTAATGTATTGATGAGTAGGATTGTATTCAGCAGTAAGTCAAGGATTCCTGTTTTTTTTTTTAAGCTGATTGGTTCCCATGCAAAGGGGAAAAAGGGAAGAAGGGTTTGCAGATAAGTCACAAAGAAGGACCTCAAACACAACTTTGAACCTCATTTCACTTTTTGTGTAGTAGCACTGATCTTGTGATCATTCTGTGCTTTTAGTTTAAGTGAAAGATGTTGGCAAGTTTGTTTTGTTTAGTTTTTTCTGCTTTTTAGTTTGGCCTTGTATAGATCACTGCTAACTTTTTGAAAAGTTTGCAACCTTAAAATGTTATGTGGTGATTATAAAAAACCTTGGGAAATAATTTTCTTTCAAAAATATATGAAAATGAGCCACATCTATAGGTTTTATAGAAAGATATTATTGAATGTGGGTTTTTTTTGTTATTGTTAAAATTGGTTTAAATGTGCTATAAGTGTATTTTGTTAAGAGTATGTGGTTTTACATTATTGCTTGGTCAGCCTTTGTATAAGGCATATTTAAAATATAGCACTTTCTAAAATCAGAAGCCTTTTAGAGCAAAACAGAAGCTCTAAAGGATTTGCTTTCAGAAAAATAATCTTTATTATTAACTTGTGTTACATGCCATTAGATTTCTTATATTTAGTCATTTAGAAAGTTAATCTTTTGTATATAAATGTTTAAAATTTGTAATAGTCTTATAGAGGTACAATATTTTACAGTGTTTTTACTATCGAAGTGTGATTTTGCTTTACTTGCACAAAACTTCTGTGTCCCTCACTTGAAGCTTTCAATGTAATTAAACTACTTTCAAATACATTCATATTAAATGTTCACTCTTCTAGAAAAAACATGTGGCTCTTAACACATTACAGTAATTTAAGTATGCCCTGTTTGTTAATCCACCACCAGCACTGTACTTCCAACACATTTATTGTAAAATGTATTTAAACTTTCCATCAAATTCAGTGCACAGGTCTATTTTACGATTACGTGGTGAAGTTGGAGTTTAGGTGTAAAAATATTGGTCATGTGACCATGTAGTTGTATCCTATAGTTGTATTGTTTTGCATACTGTGAATATAGTTCATGGTGATCTAATCTTTTACAGAATGTAATACTAATTGGCTGAGTAATGACAGGCAAGGTTTTGTTTTTTTATGTGTGCTATCTGCTTTCATTTATTCTCAACATGTGTTCATATTATTGGTTTGTTTTTCAAATTTTAAAATCCATTCCCCTGAATCTGTCAGTTTTCATACTATTGTCACTTATTATTTGAGTCCTACTCCAGAAGTAATACAAACCCTAGCAGCCTCTGTATCTTCCCATGCTGGATTCCTGTTCTGTTGGTATTCAGTTCCTCCAGTGCTCTAATTTTACAAAACCTTGTAACTTTAAATGGTTAAGTACTTGCAAAGGGTTTTATTTTAAAATGATCATACAGGTATATACTATCAGTACTAGATGTTTAATTCAATATATATATTGGCTACAAGTTAACTGGAAAGGATAAAACAAAAACTCCTAAGATATACAATTTATTTCAAGTTAAAAATTGCAAGTACAGGGGAGCATATGGTAATTAGAGGTAGCACATGGATTTTAAAACATGTAAACCTTTCATCTGAGTGAATATTTCACAGCACACCTTTCTTGAAAAAAATATGGTATATAACATGTAATGCCATTATGTTCTCTTTTTGTTTTGTGAAAGGGCTTGCAAGCCAAGTGAGAGACACAGAATTTCGCAATTCAGTATCTTTCAGTATAAGCTTCAGTGGTACAAGTGAACCATATTGAATGTGTATCTTAGAAACACTCCTGCAATATTTTTGTATTGGATCATGCTGCTAACGTACACTTTAAAACTGCTCCTCGTGGTGCTACAGACCTCTCTTTCTAAACAGGTTTTTAATTCAATTGAGCACAGATACTATGCTTAACTGTCATCATATACTGTATTTTTGTACTGTGACTTCTCTTATTCTTTCATGGACTTTTTTCTGTAATATCACAATGTATTCTTATGCACTTAAGAGGCAGACTGGGGAGTACCTCCTGCTGTTCGAGGTGTCTTGCAAGTAGAGAACAGTTTTCTGGAAGGGATGACAAGGGCATTTGTTTTTAAACAAATAGGAAAACTTCACCTAGTTTTAAAGAATGATGACGTGAGTTAAAAAGGAATGGATTTGTTAGAGGGGAAACTGCATTCCAGAGGAATTTTAATATTCATCACATTTCAGTAATGCCATCCTGTGATAATGGACTGTATTTGCTAATCATGCCTATTTTACTTCAAATGTATTTATAAACTACTGTTTATATATTAGTGTGTGTGTGTGTATAAGCCATGTAAGATAGCAATTATATTATACCGCTGCAGCTTTTCATCAAATTCCTAACATTAACATCATCCAAAGAGACAGATTGTTTATTGTCTGGAGAAATAACTTTTTTTTTATTTTTTATAGTACTTTGCTGCTATTAAACAAGAGTTGCATTCTTACAGGCAACAGTGTTGTCACTGTTTCTACAGTATATGAATTGTGTAAATAAATATACAAGAAGGATTTAGTTAATACTGTGCAGAAAAGTGAAATCCTAGATTGTGTTATAATCCATTTAATATGATGTGTGTGTTTTTTTTTTTGTTTTTTTTTTTTTTATATGTCTTAACCTTACAATACACCTGAAAAAGATCCCCGGAACACTTCTCTATGGAGAGATTTTGGAAACGGATCCAGCTGCTGTTCTTAGAAAGATATATTTTTTATTAGAAAATAAATAAAGCCAAATCAAACTTGAACAATTACTAGAACTCATGAAAAAGTATTTGGGTGGATAGATTGGATTTGTAATTTATTAGAACATTTAACACCAGATCTGTGTAAGCTCAGAATATCTTATTTTAGTAACAAAACACAAGGTATCTGCTATTGTCTTAAATATAGACACTTTTTACATAAATATATTGATACCATGAGTACCGTTTGTTACATGTTTTTATTCGTTAATGAAATTCAATTCAGTGTGATGAAAAGGTGGAAATGGCAAGTGTGTCATAAATTACAAACCCAACAAAATGAGTGTTGTATTTTTTCCTATTAGAATTGTCCAGAATGTTTTAAAATGTATACAGTATGTGTGTATTTCAAATGTAGGGACACATGTAAAGATATACTTCCTAGAATGATATACATACTGTCAATACCTGTATTTAAAAGTAAAGTATTTTCATAAACCTTATCCATACTTGTTGGGATACATGTGAATTTCAAGCACACATTTATGCAATATTTGAAAGATATTCTTAGTTAGTTAGTTTAGTTTATTCACTTTGTGCCCACAGGGCTAACACAGGTGTAAACTGAAGTGAATAAACTAAAACTGATTTAACTGGATTATTTTTTGGGGGGGCTCAGGAGTTAAAACAAACTTGTCTGTGTCCTGAAATGGATGACTGTGTTTTAATTGAGGTGGGGCTATGCTAATAATGCTGAAGTCAAAACTTTGCACTGCAAGTGGTAAAGGTAATGAATGTTACAATTTGAAAACTTTTGGGACATATTGTATAGTAAAATAATTATAAAAAAACACATATAGCCAAGCAAAATGGCACCAGGCATTTGTTTAAAAAATTAAACATCAGTATAGACAGGTAGCCTGTTGTAATGATTTTAGTTGCATGAATGTACTGTAGCCCATATTTAGCACATGCAGGGCCTGGCTTTCCAATGTGGGCAAATTTCTCACTTGATTCATTTATTATGAAGTGGTCAATATCCCTGCAAGTTACAGTTTATAAATATGTGTGGAAATTGTAACAGGTAGGATTGTGCCCATTCTGTAAAGCCTCAATATTGGTACAGTGGGAATGTATAGCTATTTCCTATAACCCACAATACATATCGTTCTGTCCCTTTTTTTTATCAATGTAGTTTTAATACAGGCAATGTATGCTTTTGTATCCCGTATTTCCTAATGTACATTAACATTTATTTATAAACAAAAACAAAGAGAATCTATGATTTCATTATCCAAATAAGATGTATAATGAAACACATAACGTTTACTTAGAAATAGTTTCCACTTCTTTTAACCAGGTACATCAAATAGGAAGGAATGTGCTTTTTCTGTGATAAAACTGTATTTATTGAAGAAGAAAAAAAAGGTAGGTAAAAATAGGTAAACTATGATTTTATAGAGTGGTTATTTTAATCTTGTACCAAACCTGTTGTCTTTAGTGAATGTACAAAATCCAACCCTTAATATAAGCCATACAGGATAATAATATTGAGTATGGGCTTTTATGAAATCTGATACAGCTATACCTAGAGGTAGATCTACAGTACTGTGCAAAAGTTTTAGGCAGGTGTGAAAAAATGCTGTAAAGTAAGAATGCTTTCAAAAATAGACATGTTAATAGTTTATATTTATCAATTAACAAAATGCAAAGTGAGTGAACAGAAGAGAAATCTACATCAAATCAATATTTGGTGTGACCACCCTTTGCCTTCAAAACAGCATCCATTCTTCTAGGTACACTTGCACACAGTTTTTGAAGGAACTGGGCAGGTAGGTTGGCCCAAACATCTTGGAGAACTAACCACAGTTCTTCTGTGGATTTAGGCAGCCTCAGTTGCTTCTCTCTCTTCATGTAATCCCAGACAGACTCGATGATGTTGAGATCAGGGCTCTGTGGGGGCCATACCATCACTTCCAGGACTCCTTGTTCTTCTTTACGCTGAAGATAGTTCTTAATGACTTTCGCTTTATGTTTGGGGTCGTTGTCATGCTGCAGAATAAATTTGGGGCCAATCAGATGCCTCCCTGATGGTATTGCATGATGGATAAGTATCTGCCTGTACTTCTCAGCATTGAGGAGACCATTAATTCTGACCAAATCCCCAACTCCATTTGCAGAAATGCAGCCCCAAACTTGCAAGGAACCTCCACCATGCTTCACTGTACTCATTCGTGTACCGCTCTCCAGCCCTTCGGCGAACAAACTGCCTTCTGCTACAGCCAAATATTTCAAATTTTGACTCTTCAGTCCAGAGCACCTGCTGCCATTTTTCTGCACCCCCGTTCCTGTGTTTTCGTGCATAGTTGAGTCGCTTGGCCTTGTTTCCACGTCGGAGGTATGGCTTTTTCGCCGCAAGTCTTCCATGAAGGCCACTTCTGACCAGACTTCTCCGGACAGTAGATGGGTGTACCAGGGTCCCACTGTTTTCTGCCAATTCTGAGCTGATGGCACTGCTGGACATCTTCCGATTGCGAAGGGAAGTAAGCATGATGTGTCTGTCATCTGCTGCATTAATTTCCTTGGCCGACCACTGCGTCTACGGTCCTCAGCGTTGCCCGTTTCTTTGTGCTTCTTCAAAAGAGCTTGGACAGCACATCTGGAAACCCCTGTCTGCCTTGAAATTTCTGCCTGGGAGAGACCTTGCTGATGCAGTATAAATACCTTGTCTTGTTGCTGTGCTCAGTCTTGCCATGGTGTATGACTTTTGACAGTAAACTGTCTTCAGCAACCTCACCTTGTTAGCTGAGTTTGGCTGTTCCTCAGCCAGTTTTATTCCTCCTACACAGCTGTTTCTGTTTCAGTTAATGATTGTGTTTCAACCTACATATTGAATTGATGATCATTAGCACCTGTTTGGTATAGTTGTTTAATCATACACCTGACTATATGCCTACAAAATCCCTGATTTTGTGCAAGTGTACCTAGAAGAATTGATAAATATAATCTATTAACATGTCTATTTTTGAAAGCATTCTTACTTTACAGCATTTTTTCACACCTGCCTAAAACTTTTGCACAGTACTGTGTGTGTGTATATATATATATATATATATATATATATATATATATATATATATATATATATATATATATATATATATATAAGTTGGTCAATTTCAACCTTGCATTTATAGATACCTGCTTATAAGTAGGAAAGAAAAAAGAATGTTAGCACATCTGGCAACATCATTTGTGCCCATTAAAATTGTATACATTAATTAACTGCTATTCGGATCCAAATAAGCAATTGTTATTTTATTATGGAGAATAATAAAGGTAACACTAGATCAGCACATAATTACCTTTAGAAATGTCTGCAGACTGAGTGTGACAACATAGCACATTATACAAAGACAATGCACTGTTCTGCCTTGCAAAAAGTCATAAACATGTTTTAAATTTAAATTGTATAGGGACAAATTCTTATTTCTTTCACTGCTCAAAAGAAAAGCTTCAGTATATTATTGGTGACCAAACGTGGCAGTGCCATCACTATTAATTCAGTTGAGATAGGCTTTAGCTTGAGCTTTCCCTTCCAAAAATACCCCAATGGAGATTCAAACAACATTTGTATTTTGTGTCTTAAATGTTAACTGAACTATTTTTACTGTGTTTTGTGCTTAACTAGTTTCATGACCCTCAGAGGTTAATTGAGCAGCAGGAATTTTTACAGAGTAAAGATATCTGATGTCCTTTGTTCAAAATCCTCGTGGTATAATACTTAAAGGAAGGTTTTAAAACCATTCAGCTGGTATGTACTGCTACTGTGGAACAATATATATATATATATATATATATATATATATATATATATATATATATATATGTATGTGTGTGTGTGTGTATATATATATATATATATATATATGTATGTATGTGTGTGTGTGTATGTATATGTATGTATGTATATATATGACGTGCTCAAATTTGTTGGTACCCTTACAGCTCATTGAAATAATGCTTCATTCCTCCTGAAAAGTGATGGAATTAAAAGCTATTTTATCATGTATACTTGCATGCCTTTTGGTATGTCATAGAATAAAGCAAAGAAGCTGTGAAAAGAGATGAATTATTGCTTATTCTACAAAGGTATTCTAAAATGGCCTGGACACATTTGTTGGTACCCCTTAGAAAAGATAATAAATAATTGGATTATAGTGATATTTCAAACTAATTAGTTTCTTTAATTAGTATCACACATGTCTCCAATCTTGTAATCAGTCATTCAGCCTATTTAAATGGAGAAAAGTAGTCACTGTGCTGTTTGGTATCATTGTGGGCTGCTTTGCTGCGCCTGGCACAGGGTGCCTTGAATCTGTGCAGGGCACAATGAAATCTCAAGACTATCAAGGCATTCTGGAGTGAAACGTACTGCCCAGTGTCAGAAAGCTCTGTCTCAGCCGCAGGTCATGGGTCCTCCAACAGGATAATGACCCAAAACACACAGCTAAACGCACCCAAGAATGGATAAGAACAAAACATTGGACTATTCTGAAGTGGCCTTCTATGAGTCCTGATCTGAATCCTATCGAACATCTATGAAAAGAGCTGAAACTTGCAGTCTGGAGAAGGCACCCATCAAACCTGAGACAGCTGGAGCGTTTGCTCAGGAAGAGTGGGTCAAACTACCTGTTAACAGGTGCAGAAGTCTCATTGAGAGATACAGAAAACGTTTGATAAGCAGTGATTGCCTCTAAAGGTTGTGCAACAAAATATTAGGTTAGCGGTCCCATCATTTTTGTCCATGCCATTTTCATTTGTTTTATTATTTACAATATTATGTTGAATAAAAAATCAAAAGCAAAGTCTGATTTCTATTAAATATGGAATAAACAATGGTTGATGCCAATTACTTTTGTCAGTTTCAAGTTATTTCAGAGAAAATTGTGCATTCTTTGTTTTTTGTGGAGGGGTACCAACAAATTTGAGCATGTCTGTGTGTATATATATATATATATATATATATATACACACACTGCTGTATTTATATATTTCCAAATTGAAGGACATCCTTCCTTTGAAAAAGCTGCATTCTGTTGTTTTAAAGAGACATCAAGCTTCATGAACAATGGAGGCCAGACCATGTTAAAGCAATAACACTTTGTACAGAATGTGGATAGCATTCGGTGCTATCTATAACTTGTGGTTACTCAGTTTCATTACTCAGCATTACATGCTTTTTCTACAACAGCAGCACCAAAGGGGCATGTGACTTTATAACCATCCCATATATACACACTACATCTATTGCATGAGGCAGGCTGTTGTCTACAGTGCATGTATAACCTAAATAAGTGACCTACTGTTATTCCACTTTCATTTGTTCTTTTTTGCAAATGTAAACAAACTGTTGTGATAAACAAGCTGTCTTTCAAAGAAAAGTTCCAGAGGATGAAGAAATGATGACTTCAGAATAGAATGTTAATTCCAAGTGCCTAATCTCATCATCAAATAGATTGAACTATTGCCCTGATACCACTGGGCAATAGTCTCAGTTTGTCATGTGATTGGTTCAAATCACTTTCAGTCCCGCCCCTTTTCAATGGAACACCCTTCTCCCCTGCACTCACAACAAGAGAAAATGGCTGAACACTGATTCTGTGATTTAACAGAAAATGAATTACAAAACATACTACAAAAGAGAGATGCTCAAAACACTAAAATGGTGATTAAAACGTCATTGTCACTGTTTTCTGACACGACGATGTAAACAAATATGATGGCAGGGATATAAACTGGATTACGCAGCAGTCAGCAAGCCGCAAGGAGAGCTGGATGCCAAAAAAACTTTTATAAGAACATAAGAACATAAGTTAGTTTACAAACGAGAGGAGGCCATTCAGCCCATCTTGCTCGTTTGGTTGTTAGTAGCTTATTGATCCCAGAATCTCATCAAGCAGCTTCTTGAAGAATCACAGGGTGTCAGCTTCAACAACATTACTGGGGAGTTGGTTCCAGACCCTCACAATTCTCTGTGTAAAAAAGTGCCTCCTATTTTCTGTTCTGAATGCCCCTTTATCTAATCTCCATTTGTGACCCCTGGTCCTTGTTTCTTTTTTCAGGTCAAAAAAGTCCCCTGGGTCGACATTGTCTATACCTTTTAGGATTTTGAATGATTGAATCAGATCACCGCGTAGTCTTCTTTGTTCAAGACTGAATAGATTCAATTCTTTTAGCATACGACATGCCTTTTAAACCCAGGATAATTCTGGTTGCTCTTCTTTGCACTCTTTCTAGAGCAGCAATATTATTTTTGTAACGAGGTGACCAGAACTGAACACAATATTCTAGGTGAGGTCTTACTAATGCATTGTAGAGTTTTAACATTACTTCCCTTGATTTAAATTCAACACTTCTCACAATATATCCGAGCATCTTGTTGGCCTTTTTTATAGCATCCCCACATTGTCTAGATGAAGACATTTCTGAGTCAACATAAACTCCTAGGTCTTTTTCATAGTTCCCTTCTTCAATTTCAGTATCTCCCATATGATATTTATAATGCACATTTTTATTGCCTGCATGCAATACTTTACACTTTTCTCTATTAAATGTCATTTGCCATGTATCTGCCCAGTTCTGAATGCTGTCTAGATCATTTTGAATGACCTTTGCTGCTACAACAGTGTTTGCCAGTCCTATTTTTGTGTCGTCTGCAAATTTAACAAGTTTGCTTAATATACCAGAATCTAAATCATTAATATAGATTAGGAATAGCAGAGGACCTAACACTGATCCCTGTGGTACACCACTGGTTACCTTGCTCCATTTTGAGGTTTCTCCTTTAATCAGTACTTTCTGTTTTCTACATGTTAACCACTCCCTAATCCATGTGCATGCATTTCCTTGAATCCCTACTGCGTTCAGTTTGAGAATTAATCTTTTATGCGGGACTTTGTCAAAAGCTGTCTGGAAATCTGTATGTGGTATTCACTTCAAAAATGTTTTCTGTTATTTATTTATGTATTTGCTTATGCAGTATCAGCTATATATAAAGTTATATTTACTATCCAACCTTGTCTCACTTATTTTCTTCACTGATTCATATATTAAATATATACTGCAGACTCAGCCAAAGTGGAAAAATTAAATACCCTTGCAGCTTCGGGCAAATGTAGAGCAAAAGATTATGATTAAGTAAAAATCATATAGCAATTCAAAGATGTGTTCATTGTATCAGTTAATTGTAATAATAATATTTTCATAGACATAATTTCTTAAGGATAGCAAGAAATAACACTGCAACATTCACAATCACTCATTAATATAGCTACTGTGTGTTTTTTTTTTTTTTTTCTTAAACAAATTTAGATATTTCGTTCTTCTTCCTTAACTGTGACTGTACTGGGTTTTAAAATACTGGTGTTCTGTCTAAAAACAATACCTGCCAGTTTTCATGTGGGAAATGTTTGTTATTGTATTTCATATAGTTATACATAGGTATAGTTATTGACATATGGATGCCGGTCTGTCCAATAGTAAAGAAAAAAAGAAAAATGAGCTCTTTATATTGCAGTCATTCATTTTGAAATGTGGATGACTTTGAGGTTCTGTATACGGCATCTGGTTTCATATGTTAGAGGGTTTAATATTACCCCAAACGTCTGTGCTGTTTCTTACACTTTAAACTTTTCTTATGTGGTCATATAATGATTATATTATGCACTACACTCATTCACGTGAATGAAATATTATTAGTAGTAATAAATATAATACTACTACTACTATTACTACTATTACTACTACTGAGAGGTCACACATTTCTGGTGTGCCTCATTTAGCATATAAAAACATTTAAAACAGTTATTTAAACCTTTTATTTTTTAAATTGTTGTATATCTTTCTTTTTCTAAAGTAGTAGTGCACCTTTTTTTAAAAAACATATTTGATTTAGGTGTTTTTTTTAATTAAAAAAAACACAATTGTAGTCTTTTTCTTTCTCTCCCTGCACTTGTGCTTGTTTGCAAGTGCAGCAGGGATCTTTATGTTTTCTTTATGTACTTTTTTCTTCTTTTTTAAACACTTCTTATATTTATACTTTAATTTTACCTTAAAGGTATTCGGTTTTAGTTTTATATATTTTAGTTTTAGACACCAAACTGTTTTTAGTTTTTGTTTAAAAATCCATTTGTTTTTCAACCCCCATTAATGCTGTGTGCAGGGAGGCGGGAGGGAGGGGCAGGCAGCACAGGCCATGTGCTCCTTTGTTTGCCTCCTGCCCTTCTATTTATTTATTTATTTATTTATTTATTTATTTTGTTTTAAACTATTTTTGTTTAAAACTTTGATTTATTTGTTTTCCCTTTTTAAAGGAATAATAATAATAATAATAATAATAATAATAATAATAATAATAATAATAATAATAATATCTTAACCCATGGTAACATCTGATGCTAGAATGGTTTATGTATTTACTTAACATGTGTCGGTGATTCTAAATTTAGAAATCACAATTAAAATGACTAAGTACAGACAGAACCCGTGTTATAAGGAATAATATGGTAGTGTGTATATTTAACTATGGTGGGTTAGGATGCAAACACCGTGCCAGCTCGTTGGTTCTTTAAAAACGTAACTTAATTGATTGACCACAGTATAAAAGCGAACTGCTTTATTGAGGCTAACATTATACGAAAGGTTGCTGTCAGAATCGCTGGTTTTGGACAGTTTTTTTTTTTTTGGTGGGGTCAAAGTACTCCGTCGTTTACCTCTCATTCACAATTATAGTTGATAAGCATCAGTTAAAACATTGCCGTAGTTAATTGTTGCGGTCTGTGTGAAAAGGGGGAGTGTCTGCTTATTAGATCTCACTTTAGGGGTTGATTGAAAAGAAGTAATTTTTAGACAATGCTTCACATCTGGTCTAGTCTGATTCATCAGCTTCGCCATGCAGCTTTCAGACGGTGCCAGTAACGCGCAGGTGTAACTATGTTTCTTTGCAAAGTTAAGGTGCAGGAATAACATATTTTGTGAAGGCATCCACAGGCCGTTGGACACACTTCAAAGAAAACGTTCTTCATGCTGAATCTCTGTGTATTTGAAATCCACAATGCCTTCCCCTATTCCAGTAAGCCGTCTGCTGCCCAGAGAGTTCTGCCCTTCCCCAAACCTGGGACCTTATAGCAGCCCGATACACCGGCATGGGAAAGAAGCGGACATTATTTTTTCCATGCAATATCCTAAATCACGGATTGAGCTCCGACTTTCTTGGTGTGTGATTAATTGGGAACATCTCAAGCTGCTTCAGCTTTTGGGCACTGGGGGCTTCGGGTCGGTGTACAAGGGCGCCTACTATGGAAAAACGGTGGCAGTGAAAATGGTCAAGAAGAGCACCAAAAACAAACTAGCGTCAAGACAAAGCTTTTGGTCGGAGTTGAACGCGGCCCACCTGAATCACGAGAATATTGTTAAATTTTTTGCTGCAACCACCTGCATCCCCGAAAGCCTTGAAAACCAGGATAAACTTGGCATCATAATTATGGAATACACTGGGACCACCACTTTACACCATGTTATTTACAACAGCACAGACGCTTTGGGTATGGATACATGTTTTAAGCATTCTTTGGATATTGTTAATGGATTGGCTTTCTTGCACTCGAACAACATCGCCCATCTTGATTTAAAGCCAGCTAACGTATTGGTCACCGAAGACGGTGTCTGCAAAATTGGTGATTTTGGGTGTTCCCAGAAATTGGTAAAGTATAAAGATTTGCTTTCTACAGATCCCCGGATTTGTCACGTGGGAGGTACGTACACTCATAGAGCTCCGGAACTGCTAAAAGGCGAAATCGCAACTTTGAAAGCAGACATTTACTCGTTTGGCATCACTCTTTGGCAACTGCTCACTAGGGACCAGCCGTATACAGGTGATCGCCAACACGTGTTATATGTTGTGGTTGCGTATAATTTACGCCCTGTGGTCACAAAGAACGTTTTTAATGAAACAGTTTTAGGACAAACTTGTAAATCTGTTCTGGACGGGTGCTGGAATGCTGACCCCCTGGAAAGACCCAGCGCCAAACATCTGCTAGACAAAATTGGCATGATGCAGGACATGTACAACAGGTTGTAAATATGTAATTTTAAATTGGTGTGTTTTTTTTTTTTATATTGTATAATGGAACTTGTTGCTTATTAAAATATGTACCTGTATTTTGCTTGTGTGGATCTCCGTTTTGATGCAAAAAAAGTAATTTTTTTAAATAAATCATGGGTATCAAATGCCTCTTGTTTAATAAAGGATTGACACGTTTTGTATTCTGATTTCTACCTTGCTTATTACGTTTCATCTATTTTGCATCGATTCCGTTTTAATGGCTCCACGCTATATAAAATATATAGTACACAACTATATTCATAAACGGCATTTACGGAATGGCCTTTGGTCTTTATTATTGCAAAAACAAGCTGCATTCACTGGGTAACAGCTTTCTGTAGAACGCAACAATATTGTGGAATACTCTTCATGGGGCGGTCATGGACGCTGAGACTGGGTATTTTTAAATAATGTCTTAAAAAACGTACTTTTATACACTAGCATTTTATAATGGTTATGTCTCTTACATTTTAATGGCTGTTATGTCTTGCTTTACTAACTCTATACTGCTTTGCAATGTTTGTACATGAAAGGCGTTATAGTATTAAAGCAATTGTTTGAATACCCTTGCTGTAAAAACTACGCTAAAAAAACAGGAAGAGCAAGTGAGCTGCTTAAATGTAACTATTTCCCGTCCTTTTTTTGATCCCAGCTATGTCTAAAGACAACGCGTGTCTGCGTATAAATATAGCCTAGTTAGTAGTTGGTGAACTGGGTGTCATGAGGCAGCTCGATCGCCCATCCAACAAGTTGTTGATGCCCTCTCAGCACTGACCAAGTAAAATTGCAAGTGAACGTATTGATTGTGTTTTATTTGTTTGCATCATTTAATATTTAACACAACAGTAAATCCAACAAAACTTAAAATAAAGGAGAGTATCTCTGACAGCACGAGCCTCCTCAGATTGCTGCCGTCCAATTGAAACTGGCGGCTGAGGTAACCTTCCAGTTGCCAAGTCCGCTTATAATAAGCGGAAATGGGCTTGTTTTCAAGAATCACGGGTTGTAATTTGCATAAACACCCACTCTAACCTGTTTTGGGCTTGTTGTGAAAGGCAGTGCTGCTTTTTTTTTTTTTTTTTTTTTTTCTCTCGTGAGACTGTAACCTTCCCCTTCTGTCTCACAGGCAGCCAGTGATTCCTGAGCACCTCATTTTGTTGTTGATAAGAGTTTGTGCGGGATACAGCAGTCCGTGGCAATTTTGGGAATTAATTCATGCACTTCAGTCAGTTTCATTAGTATCTGCTACCTCCCTTTCAGTTGCCAACTACCCGTATTTGCCTAAGCATGGTGTTGAATGCTTCCTCAGCAGCTGTCACTCAGCCGTCCGGATGGGTAGGGTTTCTAAGCCAGGGTAGTATATGCAGCATCACCTGATCCCATATATATGCTATGTTGCCTGAATGAAAGGGAGATTATATATATATATATATATATATATATATATATATATATATATAATTGCAATTGTATATCAGCTGACAAGTGTTCCAGCTGATATCTGATCACGCATTTCTACTTAAAGGCGTACAGCCTCTATACAACCCCCAATATTTCTCACAAGGACCTGGGTACATATTGTTATGATATCACAACAAAAGGAATAGTTTAATTTTTTTTTTTTTTTTTTTATGTATCTGTTAGGGACTTCACCTTACAGTAAAATAATACGACAAAAAATGGCCTGAATGATAATACCCGAAAATCTTAATATTTTTTAAATAAAGTAGCCGGCGCAAATATAGTATTAGGCGGTGGATTGCGTCGACTGCCAGCTTACTTTGAAAACCCTGCATTCATTGTCACTATTTTTGCTTTGAAAATAATCTGATATTCACTACTAACGACATGACACCCCCGAAAAGAATTTTGGCAAGAGCAGTAAAACACAACCAAACAGGCACAAGGTATTTTGGTTTATTACAGCAGCTTAGATTCACTCGTGTACCAGTTCTTTGCGCATGGAAACCGGGCTTTTCACCCGACGTCATGCAAATGAATGGGAAAGGTGGGGGTTGACATGTAAATTAGCTATGCATAAAGTACTCGTGCTGTTTTTGAAGATTACTAGTGAAATTTTGTGAAAATGTGGTTTCACTCGAGTAAAATAAACTGAGCTAACTGAAACCCAAAAAGCATTTTACACCAGATATTTTTCTTGTGTAAATGTCTCGAGTTAAAAAAAAAAAAAAAAAAAAAAAAACTCGCATGGAAACCCCATTGTCTCCAAAAATTAGCCTTTATTCCAATGTACCCTTTAAGTGCATCTGGATATTTCCCATTTGATAACTAACTGAGTATTTATTGAAAGCTGGTATCTCCTTTTCCAACGTGGTTGGATTGTGATGTTGCACATAACATCAGCAATAAACCTGAGGCAGAATTGCATTCTGTTTTAGTTAGCTAAATAGCACTAACACTTTTAGTCAAATACAGAATGACATTCACATTTAGTCTCGTTTAGACAAATTTAGACTAGCAGTATTATTACACACGTTTTACGAATATTTAGAAGAAAATATATATAGACTACAAACAACAAAATATATTGATGAAATAAAACTAATAGGCTAAATGTATTATATGTAGCTGTTTTATTTATTTAAGTAATTATTAGAAAATATGGTATATGTACGTATTAGTATTAAATTGTTTATTGATTTGATTGTGTTACAGGGGAGTGTTTTCGGCGTACGTAGCTATGGAGTTTTGGTCCTGAAAGGGAGTGTTTTGAACGTGAATTCAAAGTTCATTACACTCAGTGCTATCAACTCTCTCTCTCTCTCTCTCTCTGAGGATTGTGGGATTGTGGGAGGAGCTTGCAGAGAGGCGGTAGCGTTTGAACGCTGGTGCGGTAGGAGAGTGTTTTTGCTACAATTTTTTTGCACATTTCTATATTTGTTAATTGTTTAGTTTGTTTATATATCTTTGTTTCGTTGCTTTGTTTGCATTTTACCGTTTACAGAGTAGTGTTTTGTGAGTGTGTTTGTGTGTGTAGGTCCCGTTATGAGATCTCACGCTGGAGGGCTGGGGGCTCTCAGCCGCCGACACGGGGTTAGCTGCTTGCCCGATACCGGCGTGTCGGTGGAGGAGTGCCTGCTGGCAGTGGGAGAGGTAGTCGGGCGTGACAATATAGTGTCGGCATCCCGTATGAATAAAAGTTTTGTCATATTTTTAAACAGGTATCGCTGGTCAATCAACTAGTGGAGGAAGGTTTTTCTGTCAAAGGAGATTTTATCCAAGTATCCCCCTTAGTAACCCGTTACCAAGGTAATCATGTCAAACGTGTCGCCGTTTTTAAAAAATGAGACCTTGGAGAATGAACTTGCCCGATATGGCAAACTGGTGTCCCCAATTAAAAATATACCTTTAGGGTGTAAAAACGGCACAGCGGCACAGGGCAGAGACAAGACTTCATCTTTCCAGGGCTGCTAGTGTGTCCAGCACTAGGTGAAGGAGAGGAGGATGTAGGAAACGAGTGAATGCTATTAAACTTAGACACAGTTAAAGATCTAACTCTTCATACAGCAGAGAGTAAGAAGATCTACCAGATGTGTGTGAAGGCATCACATTCCCACCAGTTGAGGGGGTTGGTGGATTCAAGGTGGAGGGCATGTCTGGAGGTAAAGGAGGGGTGCAGGCCAGTATGGAGGGTTCTGTATAAACTGCCCCTCACCAAGAGAGCGGGGGACCTGCAGTGGAGGATCCTGCACTGTATTGTGTCCACCGGCAGGGTTTCTCCACAGAGTTGATGCTAGCATTAGCTCAGAGTGCTGTTTCTGCTCTGCAGAGGAAACAGTATTTCACATGTATAGTGAGTGTGTCAGACTAGGACCACTCTTCCATCTCCTACAGGAGCTCCTGCAGGGCCTAGACGAGGAGTTCACGAAAGAGCTTTTTATCTTTGGGGTTCCCTACAGTTTTAAAAAGAGAAACAGGTGTGTTTTAATTAACTTTATAATGGGTCAGGCAAAATTGGCCATTTTAAAATCCAGAAAGAACAGTATCTCTGGGGCCGGGCTGACTGATGTTGTGGTGCAGTTCAGGGTGTTGGTGGTCAGCCGGATAAGAGTGGATTTTGAATTTTTTAAACTCAATAATAACCCAGAGGACTTCCAGGAGAGGTGGTGTGTGGGAGACGCCTTGTGTGCTGTGAGTGAGGAGGGGGAGCTCCAGGAGAGGTGGTGTGTGTTTTTAAGTCAAGAAACACTGGTAAATAAGATTGTAGAGGAAGGATTTTCTGTCAATGGTGCTTTTATTTCTGCTTTACCTCTTTTTCAACTCCTCTAAGGAAAGTGGTTTTATCAAATGTCCCCCCTTTTATTCCAAATGCAGTGATTGAAAGAGAATTGGCAAGATATGGTAAAATCATGTCCCCGATTAGAATGATTCCGCTAGGCTGTAAGAACCCTGAGGTGAAACATGTGATGTCTTTTCGTAGGCAAGTGTTTGTATTGCCGCATAACCCGAGGCAGGATCTTAATGTAGCCTGGAGGTTTATTATAGAGGGGAAAGAATGTGTTATTTTTGCAACCTCGGACACAATTAAATGTTTTTATTGTGGCGAGGAAGTGCATATGAAGCAAGCCTGCCCTAAGCTCAGATCAGCGGCTGCGGCGGAGGGCAGCGCTGAAAGGCAGGGAGCTGGTCAGGCTGAGGGTGTTCGGGGAGCACAGGTGGAGGAGTCGGCGGAGACGCCCGTGCCTGCGCCCCGAGTTAAGAAGAGGATTGCTGCGGAGGAGCAGTCTACAGTAGCGGATCCTCCTACAGAGTCAACCGTACAGGAACCCCCTGCCGATCCGGAGGGGAGCTTTACTGCTGTGATTAAAAAAAAAGAAAATGCAGAAAAGATCTGAAGCAGTGGTCGTGGGGGAGTCTATCTGGGGGCCTGTGGCGACTCACAAAGGTAGCGGCGAGCCTCAACTCGCTGCTTCTGGGGAGCCGAGCCATGGCTCGCTGGTTGGTGGTGATGCGGGGTCTCAGCCCAGCGCTTCCGCTGTCAAAGAGTCGGGGCCCGGGGGAGAGCAGGCCATGGCTGCGGAGCTTCCCCGCACAGGGAAGGAGGCTAGTGGCAGCGCTGGACTAGCATCCAGTGACGCCATAGCCCTGCCCTCAGCAGAGTCCTCACGGCCGGAGGAAGATGAGTCGGGAGACAGAGAGGAGGATTCGGCCGAGGAATGGGAGGCGTTCGCGGGAGACGAGGATGAGGAGGGTGAGCTCTCTGACACCTCGATGCTCTCCGACACCCAGGTCAGTCAGCCCCAAAAAAAAGAAACTGTATTCGCTTGAACAGTTTATTAATTTTATGGATTGCACAAAGGGTAAAAGGGGAGTTGAAATTCCACTTTTCTTTCCTGACTTGAAATTGTTTTTTGTCTCTGCTAATGTACTGTTAAGAAAAGCGAGTTTAGAGGAATTTGACAGGAAAAAGAGGTTTCGTTTGAAAAAGTTTGTAAGCACTGCTAGAAAAATGGTTGAGCAATCAAAAGGTTTTTAATGGATCAATTCAATTTTAAAGCTTTTACCCTGTTTTTTTGTATTTATGTATTGCCATTTTATTTTTCTTCCTTTATGGATAAGTTTTTATTGAGTTCTTTAAATATAAATGGTTTCCGTGATGATTTTAAGAGAGCCCAATTATTTAATTTTATTGAGTTTAAAAAAGCCAATTTTTTTCTATTGCAGGAGACCCACTCTGACAGCAACAATGAAGCGCACTGGCTGTCTGAGTGGAAGGGGAAGGCAATTTTAAGTCACGGCTCTAATGTTAGTGCAGGGCTGGCAGTTTTATTCTCTCCGGGGCTGGGAGTAGACGTGATGTCTGTAGAGGAAGTTGTACAAGGGAGGCTTTTAAAAATTGAATTAAAATTAAATGGTGTTTTTATTGATCTTTTTAATATCTATGCTCCTAATTTGTATAAGGACAGGATTTTATTTTTTAAAAAACTCAACCAGGTTTTAGAGAAGTGTGATCCAGAGCATTTTATTTTGTTGGGAGGGGATTTTAACTGTACGCTGGATTTTAATTATGACAGAAATCATGATGAACCCAATCCCCAATCTGCGAGGGAGCTGGCTGGCGTGCTGACAAAATTTGATTTAGTTGACGTCTGGAGAAATTTACATAATCGATCTAAACAGTATACTTGAATTAAATTAAATAATGGTCAACTGTCTGGAGCACGGTTAGATAGATTTTACACCCAAAAGCACCACCTTAATAGAATTATTGGCAGCAGTATTCATCCCAAATCTCTATCTGATCATCACCTCATCACAGCTGTTTTGTGTTTACCCACTGCACAGCACTCCAAATCCTATTGGCACTTTAATATTAAATTATTACAAGACACACAGTTTAAGGAAACATTCAAACTATTTTGGAATAACTGGAGAAAAGAAAAGAGATGTTTTTCTAATTTGAGAAGGGATGTGGGGAAAATTCAAATTAAAATATTCTGTCAGCAATTCACCCAGAACGTCACTAGTGAGTTGAATGCAGTGGCCAGCCAGCTAGAGAATGAGATTTTAGAGATTGAGAGAGAGCTGGGCGGTCAGAGCACAGAAGGGGCTTATTGCAGCTTGAAAGAGAGGAAACAGCGCCTGGGCAGCCTGCTGGAGGAGGAGGTCAAGGGGTCCCTGGTAAGAACAAGATTTGTGGAATTAAGAGACATGGACGCCCCCCACGACCACCTTCTTCAGCTTGGAGAAGAAAGAAGCTGAAAGAAAACAAATGCTTACACTGAGGCTGCCCGGGGTGAGAGAGGTCTCCAGCCCTGCGGAGCTTCGTCAGGCCGTGGTGACATTTTATTCAGAACCGTACCAGGCTGAGGGCTGCGACCAGCAGGAGACGGAGTGGCTGTTGGAAGGTCTCCCTCACCTGGGTGAGGAGGAAAGCCGCGGCCTGGACACCGTCATCACACTGGAGGAGCTCACAACCGCCGTCACACAGCTCTCCAATGGAACAGCACCTGGGCTGGATGGGCTGCCCGCTGAATTCTATAAACATTTCTGGAGTTGCATTGGAAATGATCTATACCAGGTGCTGAATGGATGTGTGGCGGAGGGAGAGCTGCCTCTGAGCTGCCGCAGGGCAGTACTGACTTTACTACCCAAAAAAGGAGACTTCTGTGAGCTGAAGAATTGGCGTCCTGTGTCGTTGCTGTGCTGCGATTATAAGGTCTTTTCCAAAGCTCTGGCCGGCCGTCTTAGGAAGTGTATGGGTACTGTGGTGCACAGTGACCAGACATACTGTGTACCAAAACGCTCAATTTTTGATAATTTGTTTTTAATCAGAGATCTTTTTAATGTATCTAAGCTTTTTAACTTAGATTTTGGGCTGGTGTCGCTTGACCAGGAGAAGGCTTTTGACAGGGTAGACCATAGCTTTTTATTTCGCACCCTAGAGGCATTTGGTTTTGGTCCTGTTTTTATTTCTATATTAAAATTTTATATTCTAATATTTTTAGAGTTGTCAAGATTAATAATTGTCTGAGCCAGCCCTTCCCAGTGCAGAGAGGGATTAGACAGGGCTGCTCTCTGTCGGGGATGCTCTACGCCATCTCCATTGAACCGCTGCTACACAAGCTGAGGAAGCGTCTCGCTGGCCTGGCCATACCTGCCCTCCCCTCCGCCCAGCCTGTCCATCTCTCAGCGTACGCTGATGACCTGAATGTGTTTGTAACCAGTGATAAAGACGTGGTGGTGCTGGAGTCATGCATGAGGGGCTTTGAAAGAGCCTCCTCAGCACGGGTGAATTGGGCTAAAAGTGGAGCGTTCCTCGCAGGGAGCTGGCTGAGAAAGCCTCCTCCTTCCCTGCCACAGATGCTGGAGTGGAACAGAACTGGATTAAAAGTGCTGGGGGTGTACTTAGGAACTGAGGCATTCATGCAGTGAAACTGGGAGGAGGTGCTGGAGAAGGTAGCAGGAAGGCTACAGAGCTGGCAGTGGCTGCTAAACCGCCTCTCCTTCGGAGGGATGGTCCTTGTGATTAACAACTTGGTAGCGTCCATGCTGTGGCACAGATTAATGTGTCGGGACCCTCCCCCAGGGCTGCTGGAGCAGGTCCAGAAAAAACTAGCTTGCTGAAGGAGAGGGTGAAGGGGGCGATCGTGCATTCCAGATTTGTGGAGCTGAGAGATATGGATGCCCCCACCAGTTTCTTCTTCAACTTGGAAAGGAAGAGAGCAGACAACCGACAGCTGTGCTGTGTCAGGACTCCTGGTGGGGAAGAACTGCATACCCAGGAGGAGATCAGCACAGAGGCGGTACGTTTCTATAAGGAACTTTACAATAAAGAACAGTGCAATCTAAAGGACACTGAGCAGCTGCTCCAGGGGTTACCCAGCCTCAATGATGAAGAGCAGGCTCAGCTGGATGCACCGCTGACCTACCAGGAGCTGACCACTGCTGTCAAGCAGCTCTCCAGCGGAAAGGCTCCAGGGATCGATGGACTGCCAGCAGAGTTTTATAATACTTTCTGGGACATAATAGGGGAGGATTTGCTCCAGGTTCTGAGAGAGAGCCTCAGCCACAAGGAACTGCCTCTCAGCTGCCGCAGGGCAGTGATTACACTGTTGCCAAAGAAGGGAGACCTTTGTCAGCTAAAGAATTGGAGACCTGTGTCACTTTTATGCTCCGATTTAAAGATTTTATCTAAAACAATCGCAAACAGATTAAAAAAAGTAATTGGAACTATTGTACATATGGACCAAACATATTGTATACCGGGTCGCTCCATATTGTATACCGGGTCAATCTGTAAATGATATTTGTGATTTTAATGTAGGAATGGTCTCCCTGGATCAAGAGAAGGCTTTCGATAGAGTCGACTACACCTACCTCTTTAAAACCCTGGAGGCTTTCGGATTCGGCCCTGTTTTTATCTCTTATATTCAGCTTTTATATTCCAACATTTTTAGTATTTTAAAGATTAACAATGGGCTGAGTCAACCTTTCCCAGTGTGCAGGGGTATAAGACAAGGCTGTGCCCTGTCTGGTATGCTGTATTCGTTGGTTATAGAGCCCCTGATGCACCAGCTGAGGGGCAGGTTGGCTGGATGGACAGTGCCCTCCTTGCCCTCCACACCCTCCCCTGCCACAGTGAAAGTGTCTGCCTACGCAGATGATGTGACTGTGTTTGTGAGTGGGGATGCTGATGTTCAAGCACTGCAGCAAACTTTAAATGAGTTCCAGAAAGCATTGTCTGCCAGAGTAAACTGGGCAAAATGCGACACTTTCCTGTCTGGCAGCTGGGATGAGGGCACCCCTCCTGTCCTGCCTGAAGGGCTGGAATGGAACAGAACAGGCATTAAAGTGCTGGGGGTGTACCTCGGAACGCAGAATTATATGAGAAAGAACTGGGAGGGTCTGTTGGACAGGGTGAGGGGGCGGCTGCAGAGGTGGAAGGGACTGCTGGCCCAACTGTCCTTCAAGGGTCGGGTGCTGGTCATTAATAATCTGGTGGTCTCTAGCATGTGGCACAGGCTAATGTGCCTGGACCCACCCCGAGGCCTGGTGGAGGAGATCCAGAAAGTGCTGCTGGAGTTCTTTTGGAACGGGAGACACAGTTTGAGGCCGGCAGTTCTGTACCTCCCCAGTGATGAAGGGGGGCAGGGGCTGGTCAGCATTGCCAGCAGGGTGGCAGCCTTCAGGCTGCAGGCGGTACAGAGACTCCTGTACACTGAGGAGGAGGCTCATTGGAAGAGGCTGGCTTGTTTCCTAAATAGAGTCAGGGGGCTGGGGTTAGGAAAACACCTATTTTTAATTGAGAACACCAGTTTTTGTAAAGCAGGACTTCCTAGTTTTTACCAGAATATTTTAAGTGCCTGGCAGCTGGTGAGGGTGGAAAGGGATGAAGAGTCCCTGACCGGGCAGGCCCTGTTTGATGAGCCCCTATTTTTTAATCCACTTTTTCCAGTTAAGTTCCTCCAGTCGATGATGCTTTGTGCCAGGTTTTTAAAAGCAGGTATAACCAGGATGATCCATCTGTTCAATCCTGAGCTCTCCTGCTGGTTAACTGCCTCCCAGCTAGCTGCACAGCTGGGCTGGCACTCCGAAAGGCTTGCAGAGAGACTGATGGTTGAGCTGAGGGGCTGCCTCTCCCCACGGCTCAGGGAGGTCCTGAGGGAGGAGCTGTCCAGAGGCACAGAGCAGAGACAGTGTTCCTTATTCCCTGGGGTGATTGTGTCACCAGCAGGAGGAGAGGGGGGTGGAGAGAATGGAGGGACATTGCTCACTTTGCACAGTGTAGAGGAAATTGTTTTTCATGCAATGAATAGTAAAATTATATATAAATTGTGTGTTAAAGCCATGGAGTACAATAGGCTAAGGGGTCTGGTAGATTCCAAGTGGAGAGTTCACTTATCTGTAGAGGAGGGGCGCAGGCCGGTGTGGAGGGTGCTGTACAAGCCGCCCCTCACTAAGAGAGTTGGGGACCTGCAGTGGAGGATTCTCCACGGCATTGTGTCCACGGGCAGGTTTCTCCACAGAGTGGACCCCAGTATTAGTGAGCAGTGTGCTTTCTGCTCAGCAGAGGAAACCATTTATCATGCTTATAGTGAGTGCGAGAGGCTGCGGCCACTTTTTAATTTACTGCAGGGAATCCTGAACGTTCTAGGGGTTGTTTTTAGTAAGGAGCTTTTTATTTTTGGGGTTATGTACAGTTTTAAAATGAAAAACAGGTGTGTTCTAATTAATTTTTTATTTGGACAGGCAAAATTGGCTATTTTAAAGACAAGGAAAAACCAGCTCTCTGGTTCTGGATTGACCAGTGTGGTGGGTCAGTTTAGGGTGCTTGTGGTCAGCCAGATCAGAGTAGAGTTTGAGTATTTTAAACTGGTCAGTAATCTGGAGAGCATCCAGGAGAGGTGGTGTGTGGGAGACACCTTGTGTGCTGTGAGTGAGGAGGGGGAGCTCCAGTTTTTGTTCTAGTTTTTAATTTTATTTTTATTGTTTTACAGTGTTTTTATTATTTTTGGTTTAATCTGTTTTTTAACAGAAAGAAAACACTGTTTTTTTTTCAATTGATTTTTTATGATCCTTTTTTATTTAAAATCTATTTTTAAGGAGAACATGATGTATTTTAAGATTTTTAATATTGATAAGTCTTATTTTTGTTGTGTTTTACCTTTATTGATTTTTAATGGATTTTAATTGGAATGTTTAATAAAGGATCTTAAAATTCTCTCTCTCTCTCTCTCTCTCTCTCTCTCTCTCTCTCAAGGATTGTGGGAGGAGCCAGGTGGTGAGTGGAGCGCAGGAGTTGTGATTCAGGAGAGTCTAAACTTTTGCAATTATTTATTTATATATATTTATATTTTTGTGTTTTATGTAAAATTTGTTTGTTTGTTTATCGTAATAGTTTTAGTATATTTGTGAGTCATTGTTGTTTGTTTAGCTGGTCGTAGATCAGCAGAAACGCCCATATGGTGTGTAGTTCGGGGGGAGGGGGGGTACTGACTCGCCGGCACGGCTGCCGATGTGTGCCTGATTATCGGGGTGTCAGTGGAGGAATGCCTGGTGGCGGTAGAAGAGGTTGTGGGCTTTAATAAAATAAAATCGGCATCGAGGATGAATAAAGCTCTAGTCATCTTTTTAACTGATGTGGATTTGGTAAATAAGCTGGTGGAGGAGGGGTTTAGTGTGCAGGGGTCTTTTATTGAAGTTTCACCTTTAGTAACACCCGTAACCAAAGTAATACTGTCTAATGTCCCACCCTTCTTAAAAAATGAGTTACTGGAAAGAGAGTTATCAAGATACGGAAAATTAATGTATCCCATTAAAACGATTCCTCTGGGATGTAAAAATCCCAGTGTAAAACATGTTTTGTCTTTTAGAAGACAGGCGTTCATTTTACAGCATGATCCTAATTTAACTATTGCAGTAGCGTGGAATTTTAATGTTGAGGGGACGAATTGTGTTGTTTTTGCCAGTTCAGATATAATGAGGTGTTTTAAATGTAGAGCTCAGGGACATCAAAGAAAGCAGTGTCCCAGAAACAGGGATCGGGCTGAAACAGAGCAGGATAAGGGAGCTCCTGGCGGGGAGGAGGTTGGTGGCGATCGGGGAGAGCGGGAGGATGAGCAGCCCCCGGAGCCAGCAGAGCCCGGGTCAGCGGAGCCAGCACAGCCCGGGTTAGCAGAATCAGCAGAGCCCGGGACAGCAAAGCCTGGGTCAGCAGAACCAGCAGAGCCCGGGTCAGCAGAACCAGCAGAGCCCGGGTCAGCGGAGCCCGAGTCAGCGGTACCTGAAGCAGAGTTGATACAACTCAAAAGACACAGCCAAGCGAAAACAGCTTCGGGGCAAGAGGCTGGGCAAACTGATGAAGTGGTGGCGAAAAAAAGAAAAAGAAAAACAAGCACTCTGAGGAAGGAGAGCCAAGGCGGGACTCTGGGTCAGTATCTGTGAGCAGCGGAGAGAAGACTCAGTCTCCCGGCGTGAAAGTTGCGGAGAGCGGAGGCGATCCACAACCAATGCCTGAGGAGGAACTGACGTCTTCCCCGGAGGCTGTGCCACCTTGCCCTGAAGAAGGAGGCAGAAGCACAGATCTCCCCCAGTCTGGCTACAAGACAGGGGGTACTGAAGCTGAGCTGTGGCTGTGGAGAGCGGCGAGACAGCTGAAGAGGACGGGGCGGATGGCGAACAAGATGAGGGCATGTACGAGTCGGATGACGGGGGGCTCTCTGATTCCTCGTTAATCTCGGACGTCCCTGACAGCCAACCCGTCAGGAGAAAACTCTATACACTGCAACACATTAACAACTTTCTCGACAGTACCAAAGGTAAGAGGGGAGTGGACATTAAAAGTTTTTTTTCCCGATTTAAAATTGTTTTTACATTCTGCCCATGTAGTCTCCAGGAAGTCAATGCTTGAGGAGCTAGATCAGTAGAAGAGGTACCGTTTAAAAAAAGTAGTAGAGACTGTAAAGAAAATGATGGTACGATCAAAAACTTTATTTTAAAATGGATTTTTTTTAAAAAAGGACATTTTTATTTTTATTTATTAGTGTTTGTTTTAACTTGATGGTCTTAAATATTTTATCCGCCATGGAAAAGTGTACTTTTATTTCTTTTAACATTAATGGTTGTAGACAGTCTTTTAAAAGAGCACAGTTATTTGAATTTTTAAAGCAGAAAAGGGCTGGGGTTGTGATGGTGCAGGAGACGCATATTGAACAGGAGAGTGAGGCGGTCTGGCTGTCAGAGTGGGGCGGTCAGGGTGTGTTCAGTCACGGCTCCAGCACCAGTGCGGGCGTAGCAGTGCTTTTTAAATCAGATCTGCCTGTCAGTGTACAGCACGTAGAAGAGATTGAGAAGGGGCGGCTTTTAAAAGTACAGACACAAATAGCTGGTTTTAACTTTACTTTTATAAATATTTATGCACCAAATATGGGAAGAGACAGAATTTTATTGTTTAACAAGTTGAAACAAACCATTTTAAAATGCAGTAATAATGACATATTAGTGGTTGCGGGTGATTTTAACTGCACTATAGATTTTACTAAAGATAGAAATACTGAAGAGCCACATCCTCAATCCTCCAGAGAGCTGACTGCAGTTCTACAGTCCAGTGACCTGGTTGACGTATGGAGGTGTCTGCACCCTCAAGCCCGACAGTACACCTGGTCCCAGTCTCGTAACAACTACACATCTAGAGCACGACTGGATCAGTTTTATTCATTCCGTTGTCACCTCAATTTTTTGTAGGGGCAAGCATTATTCCCAGCAGTCTATCGGACCACCACTGCCTGTTAGTCAGTGTACTTATTCCAACCGAAGGACACAAATCTTCTTATTGGCATTTCAACATTCAATTATTAAAAGACTGTAAATTTGGAAATATTTTTAAAGAGTTTTGGAAAGTTTGGCAAAATCAAAAAAACAATTATCAAGATTTAAGGCAGTGGTGGGACATTGGGAAAAAACAAATTCGAATTTTTTGTCAGCAGTACACCCTGGAGGCTACCAGGTCACTGGACAAAGCAGTCAGGGAGTTAGAGAGAGACATTCTAAACATAGAGAATAATGGGGATCTCTCTAATGAGCAAACCTTTCAAAAAATAAAAGAAAAAAGACATGTGCTGGGCAGCTTGCTGGAGGAGAAGGTGAAGGGGGCGTTGGTGCGTTCTCGTTTCGTGGCGCTGAGGGACATGGATGCACCCACTTCCTTCTTCTTTGGCCTGGAGAAGAAGAGAGCATGCAGCCAGCAGCTGAGGTGTGTGTGGACGCCCTGTGGCAGAGAACTACACAGCAGAGAGGAGATCAGTGAGGCGGCTGTGCAGTTCTACAAGCAGCTGTTCACAAAGGTTTCGGCTGTTCCCAGGAGCCAGCAAGTGTCTTAATTGTGTTTTACCTTATTATTGTTATTGAATGGATTTTAATTGGAATGGTTTAATAAAGGTGGTCGTCTCCTTCTCGTAGCCACCCTGTAACCCTTATATACTGCCCACCTCCTCTCGCTTCTGAGAATCCGGTTGGCCAAAACCTCTCGGTAGCCCACCTCTTGCCCAATCACCGCTCCCGCCACCTGTCCATCACAGAGGTCTTAAAAGGGCCGCCAGTCGTCCCAAAGTCGTTACAATAAACACACATTTTCTATTGAAATGTGTCGTGATGTGTACAATTAAACATATTTAGCTCGTTATGGGCCCCTTCCAAGTGTGGGCGCCATTGTAAACCCGGCCCTGGGTACAATTTAGATTCACACCTGCTATTTTGATTTAAATGTAGCAAAACAGTATAATATGGTTGCATGTAACTTTCATTATTATTATTATTATTATTATTATTATTATTATTATTATTATTATTATTATTATTATTTATTTCCTAGCAGACGCCCTTATCCAGGGCGACTTACAATTGACAAGATATCACATTATTTTTTTTCACATACAATTACATTATTTTTACATTAAATTATAGAAAATTATCTATATTTATATACCCTAGATTTTTGTGTGTGCAATTAAACGTATGGTTTTACAATGTGGGGAAATGAAAATTAAGATCATCACATACCTGTCAACTTTTGAAAATACAAAATCGGGAGGAGGAGGAGGAGGGTACAAAAATACGAGAGACTCCCGATGAATACGGGAGAGTTGACAGGTCTGTCCTGACTAATTAAATCCTATTAATTCGGATTTCACAACTTGTGTTGTTCCAGTACGTAAACAAATGCAGTTCTTTTGACCAATACTTTAACTTTGAATATGTATAGCTGAAAAGGGCGATTTAGAAGCGTTTGCATTTTTATAAATAGAAACAAAATTGATGGACAAGCCCTATCTGAAATGCAAAGTGCAAAGTGCATGGAAATGCGTGCAATCATTTCTGCAGAAAACACTTAAACAATAAATTCTAAGGATTAAAAAAAAAAAAGTAAAAAAAGAAATTGATTTTTGAGATAAGAATGTGACATTGTAATTTGAATAAAAGTCTATATAATAACATTGGGACTGAAAGTGTGAAAATCAAATGAACATTCTTTAATACAGATTTAGAAACCTGTAGAACAAAGGAAAACGTTAAACGAGATTTGAATCTATTTCCCATACATTTTGAGGTGTTATCTAGGAATTCACTGTTTTGTTTTTTTTCCTTTCCAAATGAAATATTGAAATGAAAGGTGTAGCAAGTTAAAGACCGATGTACTATAAAGCGAACCATGAAATAAACATTTGCTTTAATAAGCAGTTAAACGGAAGGAATCTAAAAAATAGACCACATGAATTAGTATAATAATAAAAAAATGAGATCATGATGGCCAACACGGACTATAGACTATCAAATCCCCAATAGATTGTATCAAACGTATATAAAACAAATACACAGTATTAGATTAACTGTAATAAGAACCACTCAAAATCATAAACAGTTAACGGGTAAATTACTCTTTATATGGGGGTGTTTGTTATCCCTCTCTGTAATGTAATGGGTGAGCGGTGAGCATGAAATATTGGTTAAAGTCACTATCTTAAGGGTTAAACTAGTGCACACATTTGGCGTTCTAAGGAAATGTGTCAGGTATTCAGTTTGCATAACAAATTATTTCGACAGCAATTTAGAAAAAAATAATAGTGACTAGAAATGGCTTAATGCCAGGCACATTGTCTAAATTGTAGCCAAAAAAAAGAAAAAAAAAGGAACGTGGTCCATAAAATACTGAAACAACTGCTGAAAACACGTAATTTACACGTGTATAGTATAGAATATAATAAATAATAAACACATAAATAGTTTTATTTCACTGATTGACAATGTAAAAAAAAAAAAGTACTATACTTATTTACTAAATATTGCTCCCAACAATAAATACAACTTCAGTATTTCTCAATTCAACGCAGCGCCTGTAGAGGTCTCTGCAGATTTGTTTCTCTGGAGCACCGCGAGATATTATTGGCTCTGTCTTTGGAGCAAAGTTCGCCGAGTACCCGTATGTCAGCTATATAAAGGCGTCAAGGCCACATTTCCTTCTTTTCGTCAAGCTCTTTTACAGAGGGACGGAGTTTTGGATCCTGGCTCACCGCTGTTCGCGCGATTAAATTACGAATAAGTCGGCCGGGACGTTTAATCATGGCAAGACACTTCTATTTCATTATACTTAATGGCTGTCACTTAATTTACTATTGTTTTGCTAAATATGTATGTGCGTGTTTCTGTAAAATGATCAGGCCTGCTTCAACACACGTGTGTGTGTAGTGCGTGACTACTTCCAGATAGTAATTCTCGTCGAATACAGGGGTTTGGCGAACTATGAATTACAAGCTTAAAAGTAAAACGAATCCGTTTTTACTGGTTGTAGTAGTAGTAATACAAGTGACGTTACCGGTAATGATGCGAGCTATGATGATACAAGCTGTGCTTTGAACGTTACAGTATACAACAGTGTTTTTTTGTTGCTACGCGTTAAGTAGAATTTGCAATGCCTAATCTTTTATTCTTGCAAAATTTACAACGGTAACTTGTACTGGTATTTGCAAGAACATAAGTTGTCAGATAACTTAAGTAAACGCGCTTTACCGTTGGTAGTTTATAGAAATGTGCGCTGGTCGGTCATTGTGATTAATCTGGTTTTGCTCTGAGGATAAATACGTTGCATATAGCTGATTCATTTACGTTATCCTGATCCATCACATAGTTATAAAATAGAGCACTGCAGTGAGTATGTAACCCATGATTCACCTTTTTTTACATATTTTATCAAGCAATCCGTGTGTTGGAAGTGCTCCTGCACCGGTGTGCAACAACATTTTTGTCGTGCTTTGTGAGATGTCTACCATGTGCGTATTTACAGCACTTGTTACGGTTTTGTTCAAACCATTATTACTTTTTTTTTTTACAGGCATTTAAGGACACTGGTAAGGCACCCGTAGAGGCTGAAGTTGCAATCCACCGAATCAGAATCACTCTGACAAGCCGCAATGTGAAGTCTCTGGAAAAGGGTAAGCATCTTGACAGTAAAGTGTTTGTTGGTGTGCTCCTACTTTACTCCGTGTGTAGTTGGATATGGTATCTGAACGGTCTGTAAAGTTTACGCAAACAAAACAGCTATTTTGGCAATGAGGATATCCTTTTGAAATGAATCTCAGTGATTTGTTCTATACGCTATTCTGAGCCACTTCATGTTGCATAGTTTACAATGTGCAGTCGCACAAGACCCCGTTAACCAGCAGGTTTGTTTCTTTGTTAGTTTGCGCAGACTTGATCCGTGGTGCCAAGGAGAAGAACCTGAAGGTGAAGGGGCCTGTCCGCATGCCAACCAAGGTATCTGATGCAAATACTTTTACCACTCGTACATTAAGTGTATGGGAACTGATTTGGTCTGTAAATTGAAATCTCAATCATGTTTTAACCAGATTTTATTCCTGTGTATTGAGGCAGACACTCTACTAACATGTACCTACTGTTGTGCTGGCAATGAGGATGATATTTTAAAATGAATTTGTGATTAATTTTATACGCTATTCTGAGCCACATTTCATGGTACATGCCACTGTAATTGTATGTGTTATAAACCCCAAAGAAATTTGTTACGGAATTATTTGGTAAACCAGCTGAAATCTGAAATGGCACTAGATGTGTATTAAGGGACATTTTAGGTATAACACGTGAATCAGTATGGGTTTTGATTAAATTTTTTTCCTAGACTCTGCGCATCACAACCAGGAAGACTCCTTGTGGTGAAGGTTCCAAGACCTGGGATCGTTTTCAAATGCGGATCCACAAGCGTCTGATAGATCTGCACAGCCCATCTGAGATCGTGAAGCAGATCACGTCCATCAGCATTGAACCTGGTGTAGAAGTTGAGGTTACAATTGCAGATGCATAAATTTTGTATCGGCTGTAATAAAAAGATGATAAACACACTGGCTTTTTAATTTTTTTTTATATGTTCTGCCATCTCGGCTTTATATTTATTTTTATTTAACTTTAAGGCTAAAATGAGTGGAACCGGTTGGTATCGAACACAGGGCTACAAGTTGTTATGATGTCCTCTGTTGCTTAAAAAAAAAAAAAAAAAAAAAAAAAAAAAACATTGATCAAATAACTTCTCCTGGAACCTGCATGCAGTGTGATGTTTCATGGTTGCTCTTAAGTCTGACACCTGGGGAAGCTGGTCTTGGATGGCATGTTGTGGGGTCTGTACTCTGTAGGTCTAGTGTGATGCAATAGTACACCTGCCATTGTGGGCTGCTCTTTGCCAATCAACCAATAGTGATGAAAATACAGTGCAATATATTACAGGCACCGTTGGACGTAAAGCCCTGTGTTTATATATATATATATATATATATATATATATATACTTTTTTTTTTGTGGGTGTAAATCGAAATTGGTGCTACCTACAGAAATGTTGGGTGGGATTGTAGTGTATGTAATTTGTTATATATGCAAATCGTATTGGTATGTGCACATGGTAGTTCATTTTACTGCAGTTGCATACATTTAAGTGATTTTTCAGATTAAGCAATTTATAAGGACTTTTTTGTATGACAGATCATGTGTGTGTTTTTTTTTTTTTTTTTTTTTTTTTTTTTTTTAAATAACCCTTGCAACTAGTGAGAGAAGGAACCATTTTAAAATCGCAACACCCATGGATCTTGGTGTCTCACTGGCAGTAACCAGTGGCATTTCAGTATTCCAACAAGAATCTTAATTTCAGGTTTTGAGGTTGTTTCAGCCTGACAAACTGCTTTTTTATTAAAGGGGTTTACAGAAATTCACATTAAACTAGTTATTTAGACAGTGGATTTGGTGGAATCCATACTAAAATATAAACAAGTTGCTCACTATATCAAGCAAATTCTCCCTGATGTGAGAGGATTGTATTTTCTGCAGTTACCTGATTGTTGTGGAGTGGTGGCTGTAAGTCGATTGTATTTCAATCAGAGATGACTTTTTAATACTACCCAGCATATGTGAACTGCTGTGATAAAGTTGCTTGATTTGTAAGCCCAGAATTGATTTCCGTGACTGCAGAGATGGAAATAAGACTCCTATTGTACAGCAAGTTCACCCATTCCAGGTTTTAAGAAGAGCTTGATTAGGCACAGTCTAGTTAACAAGCTCAAGTGTCTTTTACTAAACTAATGAAGCCAAGACTGGATTAACCTGCTATGCAATTGGAGCCCTTTTTCTGGTTTTGCTTTGTTTCACTATGTAAGCAGTACAAGATAGACAGTGGGTGCTTTTAGCTGCTACAAGGGCAAAGTTGAATTTTTTTTTAAAGGAATAAAACCATTTTAGCAGTATGGTAATTAGCATGAAACTGAGTTGAAGTGCTCGACAGCAACTTTTTTTTTATTAGTAGTTTTGTTATGTTTACCCTTTAGAAAAATGGTGGCAAGGTGTAAAAATATGGCCCACTGTCCACTCTTCATGAGGAACACTCCACCTGTACCCGTTGGACCTTTCCAGCAAATCTCAGCTGCTACACGAGTAGGCAAAGATTGCACAAGTGTGGAATAACAGCCTCATAATAACGTAATCTGCGCTGTAAACTTGCCATCAATATTATAAACAGATTCGGCTGACCATATAATGCCCCCGCCAATATTTTCAAAGCGTTAACTCCCGTCTTAAAGCACTACAAGTACTGTTATTATTATTATAAAATGTTGTGTTTCACAGTCAATACTAAAGCAAATAAACGGCACGCAGAGTTTTATCTGCAGAATTCAAGAATAAATTTGTGGAAGAGCAGAATACCACAAGTACTCCTAGAAAAACAATAAACGGTGTCAATTTAGTTAGAGATTACTTCAGCCACATGTCCTCCGTGGAATGTTAGGCAGAGGTAGACTGATGATGGGCCGGAGAAAGCAGAGGCGACGACGAAATCATCCAATTCTACCACCCCCAAAAGCCAAGCGAATTGTGTACTCAAGGCTAGTAACAACATGCAGTTTTACCCCCCCCCCCCCCCCCCCCTTCATTTTTTTAAGAAATATATATATATATATATATATATATATATATATATATATATATAATAAGTTTAAAATGAATTGTTAACAGCATGTATTATATTTTAACATATACACCAACATTACATTGTATCTCGGGTTTTTGGTGACATTAATAAATCCGTCCCTCCCCATATAATTACAGCCTCTTATGCACAGTTGGATAACATTATTCCTTATTTTATTTGTAACAATTACACAGACATTTTATTCTTTCTAAATATCAGTTACTTGGAAAGTGCAGATTTTCTTCTACTAAATTCACATAGCTCAAGTTTCCAATCTGAACCATCAGTAAATCAGTCCGCACAAAATCTTAGTCGTAACACTGCTGCAGAAAATTGATCAACTGGGTTTAATTGGACCTGAACGAGACTCAAATATACTTCAATCTCATTTCACTCCGTGCTTTGAAGGCGGGGTTAAATCTATTTAAACAAAACTTGTCAGCAGAGTAGTCGTAGTAAAAGGTATTGATTTGGCCACTCTAGTCAATTTAATATTATTTTCGATACATGCTGAAGTGTTCGTTGTTAAGTAGAATGGTTTTATAACCTTTTGTTAGAAACAAGCAAAAAACAAACCAAAAAAAAAAAAAACCCAGAACTTCATTCATCTGTTTCTCATCCATTTCGAAGAGCGCTTTAGTATCGTACGGAAGCGCCCTAGTGCCAATTTCTAAAAAAAGTCCTAAGTAGGAGGTATAAAGTCCGACATAGGAGATATTTTTTGTTATTGTTCTTTAATTGGCACTAGGACGCTTCCGTAGTATCGTTTAGAAGTAACCTTATTAGAAATGTCCACGAGAATCGACTTTGCTGATGAAAGTTGCGTTCTTGTTCATGCTGATACAGATGAAATGGAATCTACTCCTTGTGAACTGAACGTTGATAATCTTCACAAAGGTGTGCGGTCTGAGCTATTGACTATATTGACCTATTGACCTTGTCAGTTTCTGCTCAGGTGAAGTATTATCTGTTTTTATTAATTTTTTATTAAATTTAACCATATTTAACAAGGGGCCAAGAGGAGCTGAAACAATATTATAGGATAATTGAACGTTTGTGGAGGAGCAGACGATTATATGTGAAAACTGTTTACTTAATTTTTTTATTGTGTCGGATACTCTTAAATAAAATAAAGCTCAAGTAACACAGACCACCACCAAATCGTCCCAAACATTTTTCTTCTCCCTACCTTTTATACAAATATAAAATAATGGATTCCTAGAATACAAGGCAAATATAAAAACGTTCAGAATGACTGAAACAATGCATCCCATCTGAAGAACAGGACCGTCTATGTGAAGGAGGCGCACGAAATGATATATTAGCATTAACAACGTTCACACGATTCTCCTTTTACAACACAAACTATAATACAACCTAGGCTCTTGGGTTATAATAAAATATAGCCTCTTTGGCTATCTATTGATTTGAAGCTATTCATACAATTCAAGGAATTTATATTTTATCTGTTTTTTTTTTTTTTATCTGAACTTAACCTAACAGAAGGATCCTCTCTTTATGAAAGAAACCATATACTTGCACTGTTTTTTAGAAATTAAAAATTAACTACAGTTCTATGCGCCGTATTAGAGGGACTCAGTTTGAAAGGCCCTGTGTTTTTTTTTTTTATGGATGTACACCACTGCTGTGTGTAAGTAGTGGATACATATGGATGATTTACACCATGGCTGTGTGGATATAAAACATGCAGATATGTATGTAATGAGCTTTTACAACAGTAGTTGCACAAGTTGAGACTAGCACTAATCGGTATTAACAGTTTACTATGACTAAACTATGGACTAAATTAATGTGTAAATGGAGGAATTTAATTAGCACAGGAGTTTTTTGGATGGTAGAATATAGTCTAAAACATGTTAATAACATGTTGTTAATGTGTTTATATAGATAATGTCCAATTCTTTGTATCTATTTAATTCTGTCTCTGCAATAAGTTAAATTATTGATGCAATATCAATGTTGTATGATGGCAAATTTGTATGTGAGGTGCCCCTCCTGGAAAATGTAGTTATTGATGCCCTCTGTTCTCTATACTGGACATTCCCTGTATTTGTTTGTGGCTGTGGTGGTAGGTGTTTAAATGTTTCTCATGAAACAAGGCATCCACTTTGCTGGATGCCTAATATTACATGAAACGTGTTCTGATATCTACCCGACCACTATAGTTGATGTCCTTTGAGCAACTACTGTGAAATTATTGTTTTTTTCTCTTCTGCTGAAATGTAGACTGAGAAGGCTGATAACGCAGAGCAGCGCCAGTTAAGAGTCTACCTGAGGGTGAGACCATTTTCCAAAGAAGAGCTTGCAAATGACAAGGATCAGGTAAAAATGACAAATGCAAAATCTCTGCAAATATGCAGGTCATTTCCACACATGCAGTGACTTGTGTTGCAAAAAGTGATGCATATGTTAAGTGCTGAATGTTTGGTACTGGCACAGAACAAGTTATGGAGAACACAAGGATGCAGTTGTGCTACTGAAGCCCATTTATGCACTTCACATTATAATGTATTTAATGTAAGCATTTGTGTATAAACCCCAAGCTACAATGCCAGTGCTGTACATTTTAATTTGTGTGAAACATTACTTTATTGGCATCTTGGCTCACATCACCTGAATTTCCAGATCAGTGGTAATTGGGAGCGGGTGTGTGTCTGTGAAACAAGCTGTTGTATTTTGAATATGTTGAATATTGATGTACTGTTCTGTACCCCCCTCTTTTTTTAGGGTTGTATAGTTTTGGAAAATGCTGAGGTGGCTGTGCTGCAAGCTCCTAAAGAAACTTCATCCATGAAGAGCAGTGAGAAAGGGGTGGGGCAATCGATACACAAGTTTTCATTTTCTCAGGTGCTTGTCTAAGGCTTCCCTTCACTTAAACTGCGCACACTGTACAGTGCCAGCTTAGACATTAGGATCATGCAGGGCTGGCATGAAGTGGCTCAAACCCCTCTCCTGTCATGGAACAATTTTTATTTAAATTGTCATGTACTGCAACAACCCCAGCGTGTGAAATTTACAGGAGAAATGTCTTGTCTTTTTCAAAATAAAAATTTAGCAGTTATTCTTGGAATTTGGATACTCTGTCAACCACACCAATTGATCATCTCTGTCCCATATATACTGTACTTGAAAGTTTCAGCTCAGAAGCCAAATTCTGACATCTAGTATATGGACCGTTGGAACTAAAAACCTTTCACTTGAAATTAATTTGAAGTTTTTCTATAGGTTAATTATCCATTATTTACTTTTTCTGTGGGCCACAACCTCACAATAATTGGATCTTTAGATTTATTATTATTAATAATTGGTCATTTAGCAGTCACTTTTATCAGAAGCAACTGGGAGACTAGGGGGTGAACTATGCATCACAACTGCTGCTGCAGAGTCACTTGCAATAGGACCTCGGTTTTACGTCTCATCCAAAGGACAGAGCACAAGGAGGTTAAGTGACTTGCTCAGGGTCACACAGTGAGTCGGTGGACAGCAATCAGGAGAAATATGCAAAGGCTGCTGTTTTTGCCATGTTAAAAGAGGTCAGTAAAAAAAAAAAAAAAAGGCACAGCAGATTCAAACCTTGGCTCCAGTGATTGAAATGTGGGGTGCAAACCCTCTGATATATTTACACTTATGTACTATATAAAAATATATAATTGTATTCAAAATATTTGCAATCGGGAAATAAATATTGATTATAACCAATACATCTTGGTTACCATCTATACTGAGTGGTAAACACCCTTTGATGGTATTGTCTACAAGGTGCTAGAAATTTCAATATGATAGTGCAGAACCTAATTCTAGAAAAGTCTAGAAAATGCTGGATTGTAGGTGAACATTCTTAGAGAGTATAAAAGGTTTAGGCATAGGATGATTGCTGTCATTACCAATAAGTCAATATGGGGAAAAAGTAAAGAGCTATCTGAAGACCTTAGGCAGAAAATTATTTATTATCATAAAGCTGGAGAAGGATACAAGAAGATTTCCAAGCATTTGAGTATCACAATTTCAACTATTGTTTCTATTATCAAGAAGTTCAAGACTCATGGTACTATCACAACGCTCCCTCAGTCTGGAAGAAAGAAGTTTGTTTCACAAAGAACAAGTAGAAGTATTGCGAGGAAGGTTAATAACAATCTGAGATTGACTGCCAAAGATATTCAAAGTGAATTGACTGCAAGTGGGACTGGGGTTTCCATTTCAACCATAGGTCGAGTATTGCATGGTGAAGGTCTCAATGGTCGCAGGCCAAGGAAAAAGCCACTCTTAGGAAAACGTCACAAAGACAATCGCTTAAAATTTGCAAAATAGCATTTGAATGATGGATATGAGTTCTGGTCAAAGGTTTTGTGGAGTGATGAAACAAAAATTGTGCTATTTGGTCACGCTGATAGTCGTTAAGTTTGGAGAAAGTCTGGTGAGTCGTACAAAGAAATGAACACCATACCTACTGTCGAGCATGGAGGTGGTAATATCCTTCTATGGGGCTGTTTTTCCTCTAATGGCACAGGAAATTTAGTTCCAATACATGGTAAAATGGATTCCATAGCATACCTAAAGATATTGGTCAATCATCTAAAACCCTCCGCTACAAAACTTGGTTTAAAGCGCAACTGGACGTTCCAACACGACAACGATCCAAAGCACACATCAAAATCTACTTCAGAAATCTACTAAAGAAGAATAAAATCAAGGTTCTGGAATAGCCTAGTCAAAGTCCTGATTTAAATGCAATTGAGAATCTTTGATATGAGCTGAAGAAGGCTGTGCCAAGAGAAGTCCTTGGAATCTGAATGAACTGGAACAATTTTGCGTTGAAGAATGGTCAAAGAATCATGTCAAAAGTTAATTGACAAATGTCCTAGTCATTTAAAAGAGGTAGTTATTGCTAAAAGTGCCTCAGCTAGATATTAATTAAATTTTCCTTGTTGGTATGAATACTTTTGAATTAGCATTTTTGGACTTTTGCAAAAAGAAAGCTGAAATAAATAATTGTCGACATCTATTTCTTGTAACTTTTTTCCCCTGATCCACAAAAGCAAAACTTTTGCCTATAATTTGTTTGAGACATTTCTAGAAATTATACATTTCCATTGGGGTATGTAAACTTTTGACTACAACTGTGTGTGTTACTGGGGAGTTGGTTCCAGACCCTCACAATTCTCTGTGTAAAAAAGTGCCTCCTATGTTATGCTCTGAATGCCCCTTTATCTAATCTCCATTTGTGACCCCTGGTCCTTGTTTCTTTTTTCAGGTCAAAAAAGTCCCCTGGGTCGACATTCAGTACGTTTACATGACAAAGCATTTTCTGAAAACTAATGTTTTCGGAAAACTGAATCAGAAAACTGATTTTCTTAAGTCACTTTTCTGTGTTTACTTGATTAACGATAGAAAGTCTAATTAGAATTCAACTGTATACATGGATTGAAGTTTTCGCATGCAAAGTACTGTAGTACCCTACGATTTGAACAGACCGGACATTTTTTCTGCGATAGAACGGAGACCAATCCAATAACAAGTGCTTTATCGAAGTGTCAGGTCGTAAATTCAAAGATTACTACTTCTTCAGATTCCCCACAATGTGCAGTCAGTCTTTCAAACAGCTCCTCCTGTTCTATATTACCAGTTTCTTTGGCAGACATTATTTTAAATTATCACGTAATTTTAAAGCTGGAAAACATGTGCTGCTTCAGTATGGGCTATTAAAAAATACATACGTACAACTATTACTTGATCCCTAACTTATTATTATTTATTTCTTAGCAGACGCCCTTATCCAGGGCGACTTACAGTCGTAAACAAAAATACATTTCAAGAATCACAGTACAAGTATTAATACAAGATCAAATACAATGACTTCGGTTCTAGCAAGTACAAGTATATGACAAAATACGATTCAATAACGGAGCAAATGGATCCATGCAGACTGACTACATATTATTATTTTCTCTGTTTTGTAAAACCACGTGCAGGAATAAAAGTCAAAGTTTGCACATGTGCAGTACGCTATAGGAATATGTTTTCCGAAAAGTGTGTTTACATGATATACATTTGGTTCGTTTTCGGAATTGAATCAGAAATTTCTAGGTGCTGTTTTCCGAAAACTGACCTAAGGAATATTCCGATACATTTTCCGAAAACTGTTTGCATGACTTTTGATATCGGAATTAGTTTTCTGAAAAATATCTTATGCTATTCTTATGCTCATGTAAATGCACTGACTGTCAATACATTTTAGAATTTTGAATGCTTGAATCGGATCACCACGTAGTCTTCTTTGTTCAAGACTGAACAGATTCAATTATTTGAGCCTGTCTGCATACGACATGCCTTTTAAATTCAGGATAATTCTGGTCGCTCTTTCTAGAGCAGCAATATCCTTTTGTAACAAGGTGACCAGAACTGAACACAATATTTTAGATGAGGTCTTACTAATGCATTGTAAAGTTTTAACATTACTTCCCTTGATTTAAATTCAATACTTTTCACAATATATCCGAGCATCTTGTTGGCCTTTTTTTTTATAGCTTCTCCACATTGTCTAGATGGAGACATTTCTGAGTCAACATAAACTCCTAGGTCTTTTTCATAGATTCCTTCTTCAATTTATCTCCCATATGATATTTATAATGCACATTTTTATTGCCTGCGTGCAGTACCTTACATTTTTCTCTATTAAATGTCATTTTGAATGACCTTTGTTGCTGCAACAGTGTTTGCCACTCCTCCTATTTTTGTGTCGTCTGCAAATTTAACAAGTTTGCTTACTGTACCAGAATCTAAATCATTAATGTAGATTAGGAATAGCAGAGGACCTAATACTGATCCCTGTGGTACTTCACTGGTTACCTCGCTCCATTCTCAGGTTTCTCCTCTAATCAGTACTTTCTGTTTTCTACATGTTAACCACTCCCTAATCCATGTGCATGCATTTCCTTGAATCCCTACTGCGTTCAGTTTGAGAATTAACCTTTTATGCGGGACTTTGTCAAAAGCTTTCTGGAAATCTAAATAAACCATGTCGTATGCTTTGCAATTATCCATTGTCGACGTTGCATCCTCAAAAAAATCAAGCAGGTTAGTTAGACACGATCTCCCATTCCTAAAACCACACTGACTGTCTCCCAGGATACTGTTACCATATAGGTAATTTTCCATTTTGGATCTTCTTATAGTTTCCATAAGTTTATATATACTAGAAGTCAGGCTTATTGGTTTGTAGTTACCTGGTTCGGTTTTGTCTCCCTTTTTGTGGATCGGTATTACGTTTGCAATTCTCCAGTCTGTCGGTACAACCCCTGTGTCAAGAGACTGTTGCATGATCTTGGTTAGCGGTTTGTAAATAACTTTTCATTTCTTTGAGTACTATTGGGAGGATCTCATCTGGCCCAGGGGATTTGTTTATTTTAAGAGCTCCTAGTCCCTTTAACACTTCTGCCTCTGTTATGCTAAAGTTATTTAAAACTGCATAGGAACAGGTCTATATGTGGGGCATGTTGTCCATATCCTCCTTTGTAAAAACTTGTGAAAACTAATCATTTAATATATTTGCTATTTTTTTTCCTTGTCTATGATTTTGCCATTTGTATCTCTTAGATATTTAACCTCCTCTTTGAATGTTCTCTTGATGTTATAATATGCAATGTTCATTTCTATCTCTCTCTTGGCCTTTCTAACTTCCTTTTTGACTTGCGTTTGCAGTTCCAAGTACTCTTTCTGTGTACTTTGTTTTTGGTCCTTTTTAAACGTTCTGTAAAGTGCCTTTTTTTGTTGAATATATTTTTTTTAATTGATCTATTAAACCAGCTTCTCTAAAACTGTAAACCTTAGCTTTAGTCATTACTTTTTCGGTTTTAAAAATCACTTCAAATGATACCATGTTGTGGTCTGAGTTTGCCAGTGGTTCTCTGATCTCTGTTTTAGTTATTCTGTCTTCGTTATTTTGAAAAGACTAAATCAAGGCATGCCTCCCCTCTAGTTGGTGCCTTGACAAATTGCGTTAGGAAGCAGTCATTTGTCATTTCCACCATTTCAATTTCGCCCGTCATGCTCCCCACCGGGTTTTCCCATTTTATACGGGGAAAGTTGAAATCCCCCATTAGTATGGCTTCTCCTTTGCTACACGCATTTCTAATGTCATTGTATAACAGATTATTTTGCTCGGCATCTGAATTTGGCAGTGAATTTTTGTCAATTTTTCGGACCCATATTGATTCTGCGTTGTTTTCTTCGTCCAGATTTAACACCTGGGCTTCAAGACTATTTCTTATGTATAGCGCAACCCCTCCGCCTCTTCTGTCCTGCCTGTCTTTACTATACAGTGTATACCCACTAATATTATATTTGTCTCCATCACTCTCAGACAACCAAGTTTCTGTAACACCTATCACGTCGTACTTACTTGTTAGTGCAGTAGCTTCAAGTTCTAACATTTTGTTTCTGAGACTTTTAGCATTTAGATAAATACATTTAATGGCTGCCTTACCTGAGTTGTTGCCCTTGTTTTGATGTGGTCTCCCTTCTGTTTTTTGTTTTCTCCCCACTTCCTTTCTAGTTTAAATGCTTCTGAACCTCCTCAAGGATCCTTTCTCTGAGTAGCTTGGTTCCCTTTTTGTTTAAGTGCAGTCCGTCCCACCTGCATAGATAGTCCTTGTTGTAGAATGTGCTCCAATGTTCAAGAAAGACGAAGCCTTCCTGTGTGCACCACGATTTCAGCCATGCATTTTGATTTTGTATCTTCAGCTATCCATATGCTCCTTTGCAAGATGCCGGCAGTATCCCAGAAAATACCACCGTTTTGGTCTTGTCTTTTAATTTCCTTCCTAGCTCTCTGAATTTGTTTTGCATTGATCTTGGCCTATCTCTTCCAGTGTTGTTTGTACCGATGTGGACGACTACTACCGGGTTGTCTCCTGTTCGTTCTAGGAGCCTGTCCATGTTCTCAGTGATGTGCGTGACAGAGGCTCATGGAAAGCAGCACACTGTCGTAGTAAGGGGGTCCAGACTGCGAACTGAACTTGCTGTGTTTCTCAATATGAAGTCCACAACAATCATGACCTCCCTTCTTTTTGCTGCCTGGCCAGCGCTGTTTATAGGGTCCTGGATGTTGTTCCTTTTGTTCTCTTGATGTTGGTTTTGATCATCTAAATTTTTGAAGTGGCTCAAATTTGTTGGATGTTTTGATTTCTGGTTGTGTTTGACAAAGTTTCTTTTTTTTCCTGCTGCCTACCTGAATCCAGCTGTTTTGACCCTATTCTATCTCCCTGGTGGCTTTCAGTCTGCTAGGGGTGCTGACTTACAAGCTCCTGTTGCTGTCTCATTTCCTGCAGCTCCATTTCTAACATACTTACAAGTTTAAGCAAGTCCTGGATCGTGCGGCACTTTACACACGTTTGGTTTAGCTCTGCTGTTTTTTCTCGGATTTCCCACATCATGCAGGTGTCACAGATTACTGGCTTGAAGACGATATATATATATATATATATATATATATATATATATATATATATATATATATATATATATATTGGAAGTTTAGTTTAGCTTCTGCAGCTGTCAACCTGCTTTCAACTGCTCTGTACTTTTCCACGACTGTACTTCTCCCACGCTGTCGCTTCCACACGCTGTCGATGGGAAGACTGCCTGGCTTTTTTTTTATGTAGTGTGCTGCTGGCTCAGCCCCTCCCCCGTGTCTCAGAACGGCGGTGAATTTGAATCCGCTGCTCTGAGCTTCAGCTTATCAGAAAAATACACGCAGCTGTTAGGCTTTAAACACTACATTTTTTTTTATACAGTGTACACGTATCATTGCAAGTCTTAACTGCTCTCTGTGCAAGCGGTAGTTTTCAGGTAGTAGCCAACTGTCATGGTATAAGTAAGGCCACTGTTTCTAGATGCGTATGCAAAGTTTCTACAGCTTTGTCTAACCGCATTGGTGACTACATGCGCTTTCCTGAAGAACCCGACATAGAGCATAGTGACTGACTTTTTTAAACTATGTGGTTTGCCGAAAGTAGGCTACTTGGGACGTAGATGGAAGTCAGATACAAATGATGTCCCCTACTGAGAATGAACATCTGTATGTATGCAGGAAAGGGTTTCATTCCATTAATATTCATGTGATCTGGGACTTCGAAATGTCTGTGTTAGATTAGATGCTGTCATTCGATACCCTGGGAGTACACCCGACAGCTTCATTTGGGTGAATTGTGATATCACAGATCACTGTAGTGACATTGGTGATAGATGGCTTTTGGAGACCATGGGTAAGATGATGATGATAATAATAATAATAATAATAATAATAATAATAATAATAATTTTTTTACATTATAAATATTGCACTACTTAAGTTAGATGGATAACAAAAGACGTGGTTACTTACTCAGAAACTGTGATAAAGATAACAGGAGGTGCTATTCATATTTCAGGGACATTTAGGGTTTCTTTACTTAGAAAATACAGGGCTGTAGATGAGTTACTTGCTGAACAAGAAAAAGTTGTGTAGGGGTCTCCTATTTGTTTTTATAATCAGTTTACTTTCAGATGTTGGTATTTTTAATGTCGTCTTGATAACATATAATTTTTATTCATTTATTTATTTTTAAATAGGACTGTCTGTACAGTGGTACTTCCTCTCTAAAATGTTTTATTAAAAAAAAAACTTGAATAAAATCTATTCTGTTCAATTGACATATGGCTATAAAGTTTTCAAATAACATTTATTCTGTTATGTAAAGCAGTGGTGTTTAAACATTCTACTGAGCAAGCTCCAAAGGGGTGTTGCTAGAGTAACAGGTCATCTTTCTGAGGCAAGGAAGGGTTTGACTCGGGGAGCTTAAGTTCTTGCATTGAGAAGAAACTGACAGGAACTGTATTGTTAGTTATGTACAATACAAATTTCGTGTGAACAACTGGGGATTGCCGTTTAGCGGACCCAGTTTAATTGCAATTAGGCAGACCAATGTTATGTAAATACAGTAACAAATGTATAGTTAAGGGCTCAGATTGTTGCAATATACGAATTTCAGTGTTTACATGTTTTTGACTGGCATTTCTGCTATGGATAAATGCTACTTTTTCTGTAACTTAAACCTGGCTTGTCTTCAGTTAGTGTGTGCCTCGCCTATAAAACGGTCATGAGCTGCCACTGTGTAACTTATCACTTTCTAAAATTATAATTGTAGGATTTCTTATTTCTAGGTGAAATAGTCAATATTGAGGATGTGTTTTTTTGTATTTTTTATTTGAAATCCAGGAGTTGGAGAGAAAAATACAGAAATGGAGTTGAATCTAACCCCCCCCCTGAAGCTGAATCTATGGATGGTGCAAATTCACTACAATCTCCCACACTTGCACACAAATCTGGTATTGTATATTTAAACATCCCTGTGAGGGGATTTCGTGGTGTAATAAATCCACTATAACTGGTAATGTATCAAACCATATCAGATGGCTCGATTTTTTTCAGTGTTATGAAAACTTAATAGGCAAAATTTAATCCATATGCTTCACTTGACCCGAGATCCAAGATGGGCCTCATTGTGGTCATGTGACTTTCTGGTTTCTTGATGGCCCTAACGCTTCGAGTTTCATGATCATATAATTTGGGGATAAAGTGCACAATTCACCATAATATTGAGCATATCTGCTCCTCTAATACTGGTTTATAGCAATTCCTCCTTTTATAACTTTACTGCAGGTGTGTTCATCTGTGTTATTTTTATTTAAGAGGTGAGGTACAAGGAACTCTGGGAGGAAAATTCATCATCTGAAACACTAAGTGAAGAAAAAAACCAGGTATAACTTGTTTATATATTGTTAAACATTTATAAATAAAGCAGTTATTCTTTTACTAGAAGATGATTGAATGCCTGTTTAATGCATTCTATTGATGTCTGCTGCTGATTTGAGGTATGAGTGGAGAGAAATAATTGCATTCAACTGCCTTACTTGTGTTCCGTGTATTCTAGGAACACTGAAGTGGAGGTTCTTTAAAGGATAAATGTCTCTTCATTCAAGGTTATAAAGTCCAGGGAGAAGGTGGTGGCCCTGAATGAAACCATCCAGGAGGCAGGAGAACAAGTGGAGGAGAGTAAGCGGCTTGAGGAGAAAATAGCTCAACAGGTACATCTTCATGAACTGCAAAGGATTTGTCTTGTGTTCTTTCTCAAAGAAGGGTCATACAAACCTATGGCTGTTGAAACTTGTCACCTGAAGCCTTTTTGTATCCCTGTAACTTAAATTGTATAGAAGGTCACACAACTGCTTATTCAATTGTCATGAATGTCTTGGTATTTAACATTATTTAGCATGTTGTTAAATATCAAATACTGTAGATATATTGAGGGTGTCTGTTTTTATTTATCAGTCTGTCACACTTCTATTTTTTGAATACATCTGGAAAATAGCTTGAAATTGTGCTTTTTTATATGGTGTGTGTGTGTGTGTGTGTGTGTGTGTGTGTGTGTGTGTGTGTGTGTGTGAACACTGGTGAACCTAAAGCTAAGAAAGGCATACTTGCCAACTTAAGAGCCACTGTTGGCTCGCCTGCTAAACTATCCAAAAAAACTGTTGCAGGCACACCAAGCTCTACCAGAAAGAGGAGCCTGTTCAAGTAAATGGTGGAAATATGTGTATATATTTTGTTTTTCTTTAATGTTTGTCTTATTAAAAATGGAATAAAGGTTTATTTAAGTTTTGTTTGGTTTCTATTTCCACAAGATCGGTCAACTTGGAAAATGTATTTTTATTTTTTAAACCTGCAATGGATCTCCTCCTAATGGCTGAGTTATCAATATCAGTATTGCCTCGCGACTGAATTTGATTTCAGTTGAATAGTAAGCTCCTGTATCAGTTTTGCATCATCCCCTATAATAAAGATTTAGATCTCTACTGGAAGCCATACTAGTACAGCAGCAGTGTGGAATAGTGGTTAGGGCTCTGGACTCTTGACCAGAGGGTTGTGGGTTCAATATCTGGTAGGGGACACCGTTGCTGTACCCTTGAGCGAGGTAATTTACCTAAATTGCTCCTGTAAAAACCCAACTGTATAAATGGGTAATTGAATGTAAAAATAATGTGATATCTTGTAACAATTGTAAGTCGCCCTGGATAAGGGCATCTGCTAAGAAATAAATAAATAATAAATAATAGATTTTGAAATGGCACATTTTTCAATTTGTCAGTTTTTCGTAAGTATAGGAAACTACGAAGCAAAATGTAACAAATGTAACAATGTTCAATATGTTAACATAACATGCAGCAGGTTTCAATCAACTATGAAACAAAATTAGTTCATTCTATAGGGTAATACTAAACCTTTGGTCAATCGAAGGAAGCCAAGCCTAGCTCAGTGGTAGGTTAAGACAGCCATAGAAAGAAAATGATAACTCTATATTGGAGCACTGAATGACTGCACGTACTGTATCATGATTTTTTTTTTTTTTTTAAAGAATATAAATGCCTGCTGTCAAGTATTTTATTGGAATGTTACTATTTATGAACTATTATGGTGTCCTGAAAGTTTGGAAAAGATTATTTTTAATGCCACTCTAGTTACTCTAGTTAGCTATACTCCCCAGTAATGTTGTTGAAGCTGACACCCTGGGATCCTTCAAGAAGCTGCTTGATGAGATTCTGGGATCAATAAGCTACTAACAACCAAACGAGCAAGATGGGCTGAATGGCCTCCTCTCGTTTGTAAACTTTCTTATGTTCTTATGCAAGTACTTTTTAAAACTGTATATATTACACCTTCTCCACTGGCACATCCAACCCAGTATGGTATGGGTACAAGTGGTTCTCCACTGGCTATTTGTTGAGCTGAGCGAGAACCAAACTGTGAAACTCCTGGCGGCCTCACAAGACATCTGAATCCAGCTGCGAGCCAAGCCAGGGGCCAGGTTAAGGTTTTTCGTCATTGCGTTGCATCAGTCAGTACACTCCACAAAGGCAAACAACACGCCAGACAGCAAATGTGATAAGAGAAGTACAGCCTTGGGATGGTGATGAAGTGCAGGTTATAGTTTCTCTGTAGACAGATAGAAGTGTTCAGGAAGATCTGCAGTTGTGTGTCAGATATGAGAAAGTTTATGGCAGGATTTTTGACAATTTGAAGCAAATGGGCATAAACTGTGGGTGGTACATTTAATTCACACACTCAAAAATACAAAATTCTACCAAATTTCTCATCCTTGAACTTTATTATATTAATATAAAGAAAAAAGCATGGGAAAAAAATTACAAACTTCTTTACAAAAATATAGTAAAACAAAATACAACTGTACCATACATACAACTACGACTCTCGTTGCGCTCAAACACTATTTGTTTGTGCATCTTTTGGCAAACTGAGTTAATTAATAACACTAATTAATAACAACTGTCTTTCGTTGCGTGTGGCGTCAGTAGCACGGCTCGGCTCTGCAGTGGAAAAACAACCCAGGCTCCCCTTAAACCCATCGTGAGGGCTCGGTAAGGACCCGGCGAGGCTCGCTTGTACAGTGGAAAAGACAACTTGGGCTAGCATTTTACATAGGATACGACACATATGACGATGTCAAATTCATAGGCGGGCCTCTTACTATTTATTAACCAAAGAAGGAACAATATAAAACAAAAAAAATACTTTTGGTATTTCTGATCTCTCATAAGACTGTTTTCAATGGATAAAGTTTACTGGAGAAAACAAAAATTGCAGTTTAGAAAATAGAAGAGTGGACCAAATTCTCATCTGGTAGTTTGGAATTTGAATAGTGTTCCAAGCATTCCACACAATATCTGTATTGCCAGTCCCCACTGCTGAAATGTTCAGATGTATTTGGAATTTTAAGATGTCTTTTGAAAAGTGCTTTTCATCCATAATGATAATGTATTTTATAAAAGCCTCTTTATTAAATCAACTGGGTCAACACTCCGAACCTGAAGCCCCAACACATATTGCACTTCAGCTCAGTACACAATACGTTACATATTAATATGCAGAAAGATTAGAAACTTTATATACAACATACAGTACAGTATATATAATATTTATATGAAAAAAACTTTTGTACATGTATTTCTTGTTAAAATTATCAATTTAAAATATATTGTGCTGCATACACTAACTAACGAGTTGAAATGTTTTAATCAATGGAGTTGTAGGATAATAGGCATCAGCTGTTAAGAAATGGCAAAATAAAACACTTGGTTCCAATATGCATACACTTTACCAACCCTGCAAGGTTTGATTGTTTTGTGGTTTACACACAAGATATATGTTAAGCCTGAGCAATATATCTTGCATTGTCATTAAATTCAAGGAACAGAAGGGTTCACAACATTAAGACATTGACATTATTCTGTCCGACAGGAGAGTCCATGTCCACTGCTCAATGAACAAAATGTTTGCAAGCCACCATTCGTCTTTATTTTCAATCAAACTGGATCAACAGAATATCAAGACACAGTAAGAAAAATTTTATGTTAGCATCCTAGCACCATCTATTGCCTTAAATACTATTTCTCAGATCTACAGTAAGACTTGCCTCCCCCAAAATACAAAAAATACCTCTACCCATTTAGTCTCCTAGATAATCTTTGCAATCAAGCAACTATTCTTTTGGTTTAAGAACCAATATATATATATATATATATATATATATATATATATATATATATATATATATATGAAGTTTCCTTCATTACAAATCACCTGTTTCAAACATTTCACATGTTTTACTTTGTAAGCACAACAGGCTTAATGTTTTCGTCAATATAGCATTATGAATCAGAAGCCCCTGGCCATTTCCTTGTCTCTGAAAGTCTTCCAAACAGTGGCCATACATGTTTCTAAGCAGTGTAAAATTTCCACTGCCCTTCTAAAACTATTCCTTGCTGTAAATTTGGGCCCAATGCGCCAGACATGCAGTGGTGGGGATTCAAGATACTAGTGAAGGATGAATACATGAATTTACATTGGCCATATCGTCGTCATTTTACATGGACCATATCATTAACATTGTTTCACGCAGTCACAACAAAAAAAGTTTCTTCTTGCTTTTAAGGTTGCTGTTGATATTGTCCTTCAGTTGCAGTGTAGAAGTCATCCAGCACGCTCTGCAAATAGTCAAATGTGGGTCTGTCCTCAGGTTTGCTCTTCCAGCAGGAAGTCATGATGTCATAAAGCTCCTGTGGACACTTATCAGGAGAAGGCATCCGATAACCACGCTGGACTGAATTCATCACATCGGCGTTGCTCATTCCTGCATAAAATAAAATAAATAAGGAAAATGTATTCTAATTTTCATTTAGTATTACACATCTAGACTAGCAGTACTTGTTTACCCTATTCACAGTAAAATTACTTATGCACAACTATCATGTTTTGAAAACCTAATTGTGAACACAGTGATTGGCAATCATGTGGTTTCAACGCCTGTTGATCACACATTATTTAGGTGCCAGGAGCAGGTCTACTCATTCGAACACTTAAGAGCTCTGGACTGTTCAATTAAATAATTAATGACATTGGTGGAACAAGATCCTGGAATGAAATGGGTACCACTGCTCTAGACATTTAAGCCAGCTCAGTGCCAGATTAACCCACCACTGGGCCCTAGGCAAGCATACACTTGTGGGGCCCCTACCCCTGAACAAACAGCCACACACACATTATAGCCTTTATATTAGCCCTCCACCCTTTTACAACAGGTATAATTCTCAGTTTGAAGTTATTATGAATGAGTGAATGAATCTGACAGAAAATTAAACTGTAGGGGGTGTGCTAAATACATTTCAGAATAAAACCGGAAAAAAAACGAAGCCTACGTTAAATCCTGTAGCGCAGCTCGACAATGACTTTTCCTGATTTACTGCAACAGTGCAAACAACCAAGGAACACCATGTGAAGTTGAAAAAGGTAATATATAGAAGGGTGCTCAAAGTTTTTTTTTCACTAACGGTAACCCCACAGTAGTCCACGAAAATAAATCTACAATAAAAAAACAAACCTACCTGTTCACTGTTAAACACGCTAGTTTACTGCACGCAAAATCGTCAATAATGTTTCCTTGTTTTTTATTTGTTGATCGGGTGGGTTTATTAAAGAAAATGCCCTTTTCTAAAGAGCAGAGAAATTGCCAATGTTTTGGCATACAAGTAAGTTTGGGTGTTACATATGGTAGATGTCTGTACCCTATAGTTCTGTGATTCCATGCCGACACAGCTGTATTTTTTTCAAAGACTGCTGGACGTGAACACTTGATGTTTCTTAATATTACTTACATGTAATACAATGAAATGTGTTTTAAAAGAAAAACAAGTTGTATAAGGGTACTTTAAATGAAGGGTTTCGTGTATTTGGCAACTCAGGAGGCTGAACATACTGTATATCTACAGAATCAGTGGTGTTAATGTGCTATTTTATTTTGCCACAGAATTAGTTTTGTCTTGTTTACAATATTTAAGAACATAAAATTTACAAAACGAGAGGAGGCCATTCGGCCCATCTTGCTCGGTTGGTTGTTAGTAGCTTATTGATCCCAGAATCTCATCAAGCAGCTTCTTGAAGGATCCCAGGGTGTCGGCTTCAACAACATTACTGGGGAGTTGGTTCCATACCCTCACAATTCTCCTATTTTCTGTTCTGAATGCCCCTTTATCTAATCTCCATTTGTGACCCCTGGTCCTTGTTTCTTTTTTCAGGTTGAAAAAGTCCACTGGGTCAACATTGTCAATACCTTTTAGAATTTTGAATGCTTGAATCAGATCACCGCATAGTCCTCTTTGTTCAAGACTGAATAGATTCAATTATTTTAGCCTATCTGCATACGACATGCCTTTTAAACCCGGGATAAATCTGGTCGCTCTTCTTTGCACTCTTTCTAGAGCAGCAATATCCTTTTTACCAGAACTGAACACAATATTCTAGGTGAGGTCTTACTAATGCATTGTAAAGTTTTAACATTACTTCCCTTGATTTAAATTAAATACTTTTCACAATATATCCGAGCATCTTGTTGGCCTTTTTTTTTTTATTATTATTTTTTTTTATAGCTTCCCCACATTGTCTAGATGAAGACATTTGAGTCAACATAAACTCCTAGGTCTTTTTTCATAGATTCCTTCTTCAATTTCAGTATCTCCCATATGATATTTATAATGCACATTTTTATTGCCTGCATGCAATACTTTACACTTTTCTCCATTAAATGTCATTTGTCATGTATCTGCCCAGTTCTGAATGGTGTGTAGATCATTTTGAATGAACTTTGCTGCTACAACAGTGTTTGCCACTCCTATTTTTGTGTCGTCTGCAAATTTAACAAGTTTGCTTAATATACCAGAATCTAAATCATTAATATAGATTAGGAATAGCAGAGGACCTAACACTGATCCCTGTGGTACACCACTGGTTACCTTGCTCCATTTTGAGGTTTCTCCTTTAACCAGTACTTTCTGTTTTCTACATGTTAACCACTCCCTAATCCATGTGCGTTTGAGGATTCATCTTTTATGCGGGACTTTGTCAAAAGCTTGTTGCAAGCTGCAGCAGAACTCAATGGCAGTGCTTGAAAAAACAACGGGGCTTGGGCACAGAAATATCGCGATATTTTAAAAACTGCATCTGCACAAGCATGGAATAATGTGAGGATACAGAATTCTATGGGGTAATGTTACAGATATTTGCGTAACACCTGTCGGAACAAATTTGATTTTGAGATACATGCCTCGGTATGAATGTCAGTGACTGAAGTTTTTCCAGTCAAATCTGTATATATATGTGAAGAAAAAAAAAAAAAAAAGAAACACATAACCGTTTTGGGGCCCCCCCTTGAGTTCGGGCCCGAGGCACATGCCTAGTTTGCCTATGCATTAATCCGGCCCTGCCTGCACTCCATGTGCACAATTACCAAGCAGATAAAAATGCCCTTTTACATTATCTCACCACTAGGTGGTGTTCAAAGACTACACTCTAAATGGTTTAAAATGAACAGCAGTTAGTGTTGTCCTTTTACATGCTTCCTGTTAAGGTTTATGAGCTAGTTACATATTTAAATGGGAGCAGTCTCTACTAATTATATATATTTTTTCCTGAGGAAGTATTATACTTTAATGCTGGAAGTATTTTTGTCCAACTGGTTAGAGCTTGATATTACAAGTATTCACTCATTAAAGTTAATTCTGTTTATCAATTACAAAAACACATAGGCCAAGGGATTTGAGCTGCAATCACAATTCTGGAGAATAGATTATGCCAATAAGCATTTATTAGATACATTTAGTCTACTTATTAGGTAGTTCAAAACTTTTACACTTTACGAATACCTGCAACAATTTATACAAAACAAAAAAAAAATCTGGTATAACAACATTCTGCAAATGTTGCACTTTCTGTGAATTATAACTTTTGAGAGTTTTTCTGTGCTGTGTCTTTTATTATTATTAGTTTCACATGGGCACAGCTACAAAACTTCTTTCAATACCCACCACTACTGGTGCAATCGGCACCATAATTTTGTATAATCGATAATCGATGCATTTGACGTTTTATTTTTCAAAATATAGAACAAGCATTAGGGTTTTTTTTTTTGTTTTTTTTTTAACAGAAGATCCAATAACTAAAAACACTGCTGTGCTTAATAGTTAAACAAAAAGTGACAACTTACATTCAAATTAAAACACTTCTGATTATAAAAAAATAAATATAGTTTAATAACTAAAAAGAATATGCTTGTGTCCGCATCAGATGTCCGTTTAACATTGTACTACTAATAAAAAAATACTATGTTTTAACAGAAGTCATTTCAACTATGGTTGCTCATTACTGTTAACATTTTATGTCCAAAGCAAACATTTAAATAAATCTCACAAATCCAGACTAATTTAACTACCGTACTAAATTCAGCTTCTTTTTATATAATATTGCCATATAATCCAAACACAACATGCTTTGAAACAACAGAAGGCAAATTGGTAGATTTAATAGATTTAAAAACACAAAAAAAAAAACAAACACATTGCCTTAATTATAAAATCAAGAAAACGTGAATACAATAGGCCTACTTCTGATTTGGCTTGTCCAAAGCGAATGTAGAGGCCTAAAGTGTGTATCCTAGCAACACGTTGACATTGTTTATCTACCACACTAGCACTAAAAGCGCACTCACACACTCAAGGTTTTAATGCAAACCGGCAACAGGAGACTTCAAACTGCGTTCTAATTTGATGCATCAATTCACCAATATGTAATCGAAGCTCTGGAAATTTAAGGACAGATAATCAATAATCGATGCATCGATTAATTGTTGCACCACTACCCACCATCCTTGAAAGTTGTGATGAAGCAGGATACCGTATTTATTGTCCAGCTACTGTAACACAGCCACTCTCGCTCACGTCCGTTTGCCCCTATAAAAACGTAGACTCGACACAAAAACTTGAGGTTTTAAGTGTTTACACGCAGAACAACGAAAACAACAACGAAAACAAAACCTAGCTCCTTCGGAGCGCTTACTAAACATACAGGAACTTCCTAGCTATCAACCGGACAGCTAGACTGTTTACCGGCACAAAACAAAACACAAAGGTTATATTTTAAACATAACAAAAAGATTTCACACTACCTTTTTTTAACACACACGCACGCACGCACGCACACACGCAGAGTCAGGCTTCTTCACTCTGCAGCCCCGAGCAGATTGACTGCTGCCCTTAAATATTGGCAGTTGGCTCTAATTTACAATGACGAGCCAACTGCCAAAACAATAAAACAATTAACAAATTTGCATTTGCACGTGTATTTGGCAGGGAAGACTTTAACCCCCAGCTCCGTTACACTACGAATATACAAATTACATTGTTGCAGTTTGTCTGTTCACAGTGGCTGGGGATGTTTATCATATGTCTGCAAGTTTCTGATTTTGTAGAGCTAGTATTAATTCTGGGAACTAATACATGACACAAGCAACACCAAACTCAGTGGCATAAGAATACCATATATATTATAGTGGCGTGGTAGCGCTAGTATAGTTAGGGTTGAGTTACAACCCCAAATTTTGTACTTTAATAACTTCAACCCAATTCAATGGATTTGCACAAAATATTGCACGTGTGGTCTCATGGGTTCGATCTCTTGACGTGGCCAATTTCGTTCCACTCGGATGTGTGGATTCCGAGATCCAGATAGTGACTTTTAGTGAACAAATACAAATCTGTTCCTAAATTACAAGGATTTAAAATGTTGGGTTCTGATAGTGCTCAGTTCAGCTCTTCAGGTAAGATGTTTGATCACGAAAAAAAATTAATTGTCGTGAAGGTCCACTCTTTGTGAGAAAAAAATATATATCTTTGCTCATGAGGGGGCCATATTGTTTTTCATGTTTGTCTGTAAAACTGACTAACATTATTTTTCCATTTGATCTTTTTGATTCAGGGACAGTTAGCACAGGAACTTCGCAAGAAGCATTTGGAACAGAGGGAGACTGCCAAGCGTGTACCCACAGCTGAAGCTGGCAACCCTGCTGAGAGCCACAAGAGACGCCAATGCCAGGTTGGCAAGTGCAATAAAAATAAAACTTCGGGCAGCTGTGCAGAAAAGCGCCGTGGAGAAGCGCATTATCTGTATTGATTGTGGACTTGTGAATAAATACCATTTTGTCGGAAAAAAAGAAAAAAAAGAATACATTCATGTGCTGTGCACTTCTGTAAAATGTTTTCTTTATCTACGTTGTTCAGTTGCTTTTGCGCATCCGATAATAAACCGATTGCTGTTGAAAAGTTAAAAATGTATTGCTATCGTTTCAGTTTTATAAATATGTATGTTGTAAACCGATGTCTATTCAGATGTTTATTTACATTTTCTTGTTTTGATTTATAAAATAAATGTTCATATGTATATGATATGCTTCAGTTGTTCCGATGTTCATGTAACGTACTCAATTAAAAAAAAAACAACACAAATTACATCCGTTATGCTATTTACAGTGTTTTGAATACAGTCGTCAGAGAGACTGCTGCGGGGCTTCTAGGTATGAGTATATCTCTGGTCCTTCTAGTGTTAAATGCTGAGGGAACTATACCAGAGGAAAGTGAACCATTTATAATTTTTAAAATGTGGGTGTTAATAACACCAAGAACATCTTTTAATAGTTTTGTAGAAATAGGATTAAGAGAGCGTGTAGTAGCTCTCATATGTTGAACTAGCTCTGTCAGTTCCTGTAAGGTAATCAAAGAAAAAGCCCCCATAGTAGCCTTAATAGGTGTAGTTGGTAAAATTGTGCTGGAGTTCTCCGTAATAGAAGGCATGTGTGGAATCTCATTTCTGGGGTCTAGTATTTTATTTTTTAAGAAATGTAAGAAGTCATTGCAACTGTGAGAGCAGCCAATGTCAAGGGTATGACTATTAGAGGAAGGATTAATTAATTTATCTAGGGTAGCAAAAAGAAATCTAGGATTATTTGTATTGGTTTCAATTAAATTAGAATAATATAATGATCTAGCCACGCTAATCTAAATCTTCCTAATTTAACTAGGTGGCCCTTACATGCGATGTAATGAGCGTGCAGTATCGATTCCTTCGTTCTAGTTTACAACCCTCATATTTAATCTTTACGAGTTGTATCATTAAACCACAGTGACAGTGGCCTGAAAGAACGGTTGTTCTGTGAAAATGTGTAACATTTACTAAAATAAAAATAATAATAAAAATGCTTTTTTATATAAACTTAAAATCTCCAATTCTTTTTTAAATTTTTCTCCCAATTTGGAATGCCCAATTATTATTTTTCTCCTTCACCGCAGCGATTCTCCACACAGCACAGAGACCCGAGGCTCAGTGGGTGTCCTCCGATCCCACGAGCCAATCAGCGCCTTTTTACACCCAGGAACTTGAGAGCGGATGTTCGCAGGCTACCGGCCTCTGGAGAACAAAGACCAGCCCAGCAAATCTCCGCCCTCAAGCTCACTCGGCACATGGCCTGTAGGGGTCGCCGCAGAGCGGTGAGGAGAAACAGCCTAAGCTGGATTCCATCTCCCCAACCCCAGGAGTGCCAAAGCCACAGCCAAAGCCAAAGCCAATTACAGGTAATAATTTGATCAAGTATTTCTTGACATGGCAAAATGGAAATAAAGCCCACTTTGAAGGGGGCGATGAAGGATGTCCTAAAATTATAACTTGACATGAATATCACACAATTGTTGCTGTCAGGAAAAACTTCATTTGTATTTTAATCTTCAAAAGAGACCCTTAATTTCATTTGCCAAAGCTTCAAAGATTCTGCAGTTACTACGGAGGAAGACTCCATGCCTCTCTCACTTAGTAGTCAGTTTCACAGTTACCAAGGACAAATTGCTTTTCTTAACATCAGCAGCACTCAACAGCCACCAGTGCTACTGAGTGGTGTTTCATTAAAACAAAAATGAAGCAGTAAAAGGGTAACCTACCAAAGTTAGAACTTGAAAACAAAAGAGTTTTGTTGGAGAAGTAGTTCAATTAAATTGTGTACAATCAAAATTAGATGGAGAAAGCAGCTTTTACTGTGATTGTTAGGAAGTGTCTCTGTGTAGTTTAACCAGACAAGACATTCCAAGTCTTTGGTCATGTAAAGCCAGTCATTTACTGTATAGCACAGGCTCCTTTTTGCAGGCTGTAAGTTTCATAGGGGGTTGTATTACACATTAATAGGATATCAACTGCTTTTAAATGGCCCATTATTTTTAAATACTAGAAGCTGGTACACTTTTTTCTAGCACATTTCGTTATATTTCTTTAAAAATGATGTGTTGTTTACAAAGATCTCTATAGTATAAGAACTGAATGACGTACTCCACTCAAGTGTTTACATTTAGGCAAGGCATGATACTACAGTCAGTTCTCATTAAGACAAACTATGATTAAACACATTTCCTGATACAACGAATTATCAACATGGTTACGGCCAAATTTAGCAGCCACTTAATGTAAATGACTTCTTAGAACACAAATTCACTCAACATGAATTTCCTGTTTGTACAAATCATTTTGGAGCCCCTCCAGGGAAGAAAAATTTGAATAAAATGAATTGACCTAGTTCGAACAGCTGTGTAAAGGATATTGAGAATTGTATTAACTTACATCCGGATTAAAGCCTCTGTACAGTATTTTAGTACTGTTTTGGGACTGCTGACCCTATGATGCATTTCAAATTGCCATAGTGCTCACGGTCCGTGTAACGCTTATCGATTACATTTTTAGAATGTTTCCTGAAATTGAAAAAAATGAAAATATGGTCTTTTTTTTGTTTTGTTTTCATTGCGTTTTTTCATTTCGAATTAGAAAATGGAAAGAATTGTAATTTTGGTGAAAATCACAATAACTTTGTTTTTTGTTTCCTCTGAAAAAATAAAATAAAATAATGAGTCAGTGGTTTAAAAATTACACCTCTTTCATTTTTGGTTACTCCTGCTAAAATAATGGAAAACCAAACAATGGTATAACTGAAAATGAAAGGGTCACAACTGGGATGTACCATTAATGCTGGGGAGAACACTGCAGACCTGCAAAGGCAAATGAAAAAAAGAAAAAAATAATAAAATCTACAGCATACATTGGAATATTATTAATTATTATTATTATTATTATTATTATTATTATTATTATTATTATTATTATTATTATTATTATTACAAAGTGTTCTGTATGTTCTCCCCCATCATTAATGGTGCATCCCAATTGTGACCATGATTACACAAATGGCATGCAGGCCTTTTGTTAAGTATATTCCATCTACAGCTTTGGAATCATTTTATTTATATATATATACAGTACTGTGCAAAAGTTTTAGGCAGGTGTGAAAAAATGCTGTAAAGTAAGAATGCTTTCAAAAATAGACATGTTAATAGATTATATTTATCAATTAACTAAATGCAAAGTGAGTGAACAGAAGAAAAATCTAAAACAAATCCATATTTGGTGTGACCACCCTTTGCCTTCAAAACAGCATCAATTCTTCTAGGTACACTTGCACAAAGTCAGGGATTTTGTAGGCATATAGTCAGGTGTATGATTAAACAATTATACCAAACAGGTGCTAATGATCATCAATTCAATATGTAGGCTGAACCACAATCATTAACTGAAACAGAAACAGCTGTGTAGGAGGAATAAAACTGGGTGAGGAACAGCCAAACTCAGCTAACAAGGTGAGGTTGCTGAAGACAGTTTACTGTCAAAAGTCATACACCATGGCAAGACTGAGCACAGCAACAAGACACAAGGTAGTTATACTGCATCAGCAAGGTCTCTCCCAGGCAGAAATTTCAAGGCAGACAGGGGTTTCCAGATGTGCTGTCCAAGCTCTTTTGAAGAAGCACAAAGAAACAGGCAACGTTGAGGACCATAGACGCAGTGGTCGGCCAAGGAAACTTACTGCAGCAGATGAAAGACACATCATGCTTACTTCCCTTCGCAATCGGAAGATGTCCAGCAGTGCCATCAGCTCAGAATTGGCAGAAAACAGTGGGACCCTGGTACACCCATCTACTGTCCGGAGAAGTCTGGTCAGAAGTGGCCTTCATGGAAGACTTGCGGCCAAAAAGCCATACCTCCGACGTGGAAACAAGGCCAAGCGACTCAACTATGCACGAAAACACAGGAACTGGGGTGCAGAAAAATGGCAGCAGGTGCTCTCGACTGATGAGTCAAAATTTGAAATATTTGGCTGTAGCAGAAGGCAGTTTGTTCGCCGAAGAGCTGGATAGCGGTACACGAATGAGTATCTGCAGGCAACAGTGAAGCATGGTGGAGGTTCCTTGCAAGTTTGGGGCTGCATTTCTGCAAATGGAGTTGGGGATTTGGTCAGAATTAATGGTCTCCTCAATGCTGAGAAGTACAGGCAGATACTTATCCATCATGCAATACCATCAGGGAGGCATCTGATTGGCCCCAAATTTATTCTGCAACATGACAACGACCCTAAACATACAGCGAAAGTCATTAAGAACTATCTTCAGCGTAAAGAAGAACAAGGAGTCCTGGAAGTGATGGTATGGCCCCCACAGAGCCCTGATCTCAACATCATCGAGTCTGTCTGGGATTACATGAAGAGAGAGAAGCAACTGAGGCTGCCTAAATCCACAGAAGAACTGTGGTTAGTTCTCCAAGATGTTTGGGCCAACCTACCTGCCGAGTTCCTTCAAAAACTGTGTGCAAGTGTACCTAGAAGAATGGATGCTGTTTTGAAGGCAAAGGGTGGTCACACCAAATATTGATTTGATGTAGATTTTTCTTCTGTTCACTCACTTTGCATTTTGTTAATTGATAAATATAAACTATTAACATGTCTATTTTTGAAAGCATTCTTACTTTACAGCATTTTTTCACACCTGCCTAAAACTTTTGCACAGTACTGTATATAATATATGTATACTGTTTCTGTGTTTATTTGCTTCACAGCCACATTGTTTGTTGTCATTAAAGCAAATAAGAATAACTGTTGTTTTTGTAAGGCCATATTGTTGTACAGTAGTTCAAAGTAAGATGACAGTTAAAATGTAAGGTTGTAGTTATGTTTTTCAACCTGTAAATTTAGTCCTCTAGACACACGATGTCGATATAGCCTCCACAGTAAGCCACGTAATGAGCAATCAAACAATAATCTCATTACATTACCAAAACTTTAACCATTTGAATTTCTCATCCCTGTACTACAAGTACATATTAACAGATTAATAAACAGAACGCTGTAGAGGGCTACTGACATTTATTTAACCCTTACATCCCTATGAATATGTATAACAGGATTTTAAAAGGAAGTTCTTTTCAATATTATTTCAGAGAAGTCATAAGTGTAAATACATTATTGATAAGTTTTAAATTTACCAGTACACTTTTACGCAAATCATTTGTTTAAAAAAAAAAAAAAAAAAAAAAAGTCATTGATATCTGGATCTTGTCGGGCACAAATATGTAATTTGTAAACAGAAGGGGAGATATATTTTTTAATGGATTTCCTGTTCCTGTCACTGATCCCTGAACATTATAGTTAATATAACAATATATTGGAATCTGGGCATTTGATAGATTATGTAACATACAAGCTGTGTTTATTTTATTTTTATTTTTTTTATTTTTAAAATTTTTCAACTTCATTATACATTTGATGAACTCTAACGTTACGGCTAAACCACTGGATATGATCCACTAGTCCCATACCATGCGTTGGGACAGCTGAGACACCAGGTGGATATTGCTATCTCTCAAATAAATGCTTTTTGATTTGGTTGGTGCATCCATTTTTTTTCTAAAACAGCAAGTCTCGAGGTAAGCTTTTTCTTTAAACGCATCAATTTCTAGAATGACCATAATTATCCAGAATTGCATGTGTTGATTCCTTAATTATTCTTTAGATCAGTTTAGCTGGAGTGGCTATACAGACATCTGGAGGTTTATGACTGAATTGCAGGTTAGTCCTGTTGTTTTAATTCTCCCATGAATTTTGCAAGGCCCTACCCATAAGTAGGGCGACAGAAAATTCATGGTACTTTTTCAAGAAATTCACGAATTACAATAAAAAATATATATATATATTATATATATATATATATATATATATATATATATATATATATATATATATATATATATATATAGGATTTCACAGATTGTTACGCAAGTGCCATTTTATTTTAAAAAAATAAAAGTTTTTTTTATAAGTTGCCTAAAATTAATAGCGCATCAAAGAAAATCAGAGGTTGAAACATTAACATTTAACCACTTCAACACTATGACGTACGCACGTACGTCAATTGAAAACCCACTTACAGTACCATGCCGTTCGATACCAGAGACAGTGATGCTAACTTATCACTCAGCGATTTATAATGAAGAGGATGTAAAGCCAAGAACAGAACAAACAGGAGAGCATGCAGCTACTTTACAGGTAAGCCAGCTGCAAACGGGAAGCTGTTTGGTTTGAAATGGCAGTGCTGTGATGAAATACTATCAAAACACAGCGCTGGGTACAGGCAATGCGGCAGGCAGATCCATCACAATGCCTGCACAAAGTAGCTGTGTACACGCATTTGTGACTATCCCTCCAACACAAGCGAAGCAGACATCGTAAAAAAGGTACAGGGTCTGCTACGAAAATGAAAACAAAAGAAAAGACAAGAAAAATGTGCAGTGGTTGCGAAGGCAATCCCGGGTTCTGTTGTATTGAACATTTCAATAAATGGCACCGAACAAGTCGATATTGGCACACGTTTTGATGTTGTTTGATTTTTATTTGATAATTACTGTTTCCTGATTATTATCGTTATTAGCAGCGCTTTTGTTTTCATTGTTCAAAAAAAAAAAAAAAAGTTTTTCTCTCTATATTGAATATGGGTATGTAGTACACAGCAGCATAGAGGGTTAATGAAAAACACAGTTTAAGTCATTTATTTTTGTTTTATTTATCATATGTTGACATTTTATAGCAATTACAGGTTTGAAAACATTATTATTATTATTTTCAAAATCTGGTACCTGGGAAGGGGTTTCATTTTTACATCTGGAGTTGAAGTGGTTGATGGTAGCTACTGAGTCAACATTTACATTGTAACGTTTAAAACAATCTTTTAAAATGTAACAAACATGGGTCATTTAAATGTGTTGGCTAAAAAAAGTAACAAGCAGACAAAACTGATTTGAATGACAAATTCGGCAACGTTGTTGAGTTTTGTAAACGTTTAAAACGTAGGCTATGTTCATACAGTAATTAAACGGGCTGTGTTGTATAGCTTTATACTGGCTTTGAAAAACGAAATGTTAAAAACAGGGTTAAGTGCAAGTGATAAAACCGAAACTTTGTGTTATATAAATTATATATGACGTTTTAAAACCACATAACATCGTGCTACTTGAACGAATCAACCTATACAAAATAATCTGAAGAACAAGAACAGGAAAAACAAGAACAACAAATCATATACGACTTTTTATCCATCTAGTGTATTGCACACGCACACACACACACACACACACACACACACACACACACACACACAATAATTATCTGGCCCGTGAGCAGAAAAATAGTTATTTGTTGAAGGCCAGCAGCGTGCATGTTGTTGCAGTTTCAACACTTATGGTTAGTCTTTGTGGTGTACAAACTTGTCTATATGCGGAAACTGCTCGTTCTACATCCACAGAGTTTGGTGGAATTGACAAAAAGCAGTGTGCAGTTTTTGCCATGTTTGGGAATCTGATTTCAGACCTCACCCAGAAATCAACAATATTGACATTTTTGTCACTTTCAGCGGCATGGTGCTTGGAAGATTCAATTTCATCTCCTCAGCTTGTGAAATCAGGGATTGCATCTCATGGCAAAGATGTAACATCCAAGACTGTCAACATGATAAATGTAGGATCTATTAGTCGTAGTTTTATTATTGTTGCAGACATTTCTATGTAGTTGTCTATGGTTTCTACATGATAAAAGCTGATGAAGAGTAATGTAAAAAAAAAAAAAAACGTTTTTCACGGTAGGCAGTCAAATACACGATTTCCGTGAAATTCGTGAAATCATGAATGTTCCGTGGCCCTACCAATAAGTTAGCACTTCAGTAAAAACTGACAGTATGCATTTGGCTTAGACTTCTGAATAAAAGAATTACTGACAAGACTCTTTTTTTCTGGTCCCTTGAAATAAGTATTAATGAGCTGACTGTATTTAGTTCCATTGCTGTTCTAAGAAATCTCAAATAAAATGTATTGGCACGTTTGACATTTTGTCAAGAGTCTTACCTGGATATGGATTTTTTCCATATGTAACAATTTCATAAAGGAGAATTCCAAAGGACCACATGTCTGACTTGATAGTGAATGATCCATAGTTAATTGCCTCCGGAGCGGTCCACTTTATTGGGAACTTGGCACCTGTGACACACCAAAATATTACATGCATTGGATCATCATTGTAGAAAAATGCATATCAGGATTAATTTCTCATTCATATGAATACAGCTCTGCGTAATTAACACTCCAGCTACAATTGTAAAGGCAAGCTTTTTTTTTTTTTTTTTTTTACTTATTTCATGTCAAAAAAGGTTATTGAAAATAATTTTCAGATTACAGTCTTCTCCTGGTCACAGCTGCGTATATGTGTTTTTGTGAATAATTTGCATAAACATCTGTTTTGTACTTTGCCATTACATACCATCAGAAGGATGACTTTTAGGTTGCACAGCTGAATACTAAACACGGAACTCCACAAGGTAATTTGGAGATTTTAAGTGTAAGGTACTTTAGCTGTCAGGGGCTTGATTGACTTTTAGAGTTGTTTAGTAACCAAATCTACTGGCAAATTTAGTGCAAGGCAGTTAAAAAACAGAACATGAAATTCTGGCACAAAAATAATTTACTGTGCGTCACCAATGTGAAATCATAAAGGGATTTTTAAATCATTTTTTTTCATTTATCTACACATCCTACCCCACAACTTCCAAGTGAAAAAAATGATTCTAGACATTTGTAGAAAATTAATTAAAAATAAAAACTGAAATAGCTTGGTTGGATAAGTGTTCACCCCCCTTGTAATAGCAATCCTAAATTAGCTCAGGTGTAACCAAATCGCCTTCAAAATCACACACAAAGTTAAGTGGCCTCCACCTGTGTTAAATTGTAGTGATTCACAAAGTGTGCCTGTGACAACAATATCCCAAGCACTCCACAAATCTGACCTGTATGGTAGGGTGGCAAGAAGGAAGCCATTACTCAAGAAAGCCCACCTTGAATCCTGTTTGAAGTATGCAAAAAAAAAACTCAGGAGATTCTGTAGCCATGTGGCAAAAAGTTTTGTGGTCTGATGAAACTAAAATGGAACTTTTTGGCCTAATGCAAAGCGTTATGTTTGGCGCAAACCCAACATAGCGCATCACCCAAAGAACACCATCCCTACTGTGAAGCATGGTGGTGGCAGCATCATGTTATGGGGGTGTTTCTCATTGGCAGGGACTGGGGCACTTGTCAGGATAGAAGGGAAAATGAATGGAGCAACATACAGAGAAGTCCTTGAGGAAAACCTGCTGCCCTCTGCAAGAAAGCTGAAACTGGGATGGAAGTTCACCTTTCAGCATGACAACGACCCAAAGCACACAGCCAAAGCTACACTGGAGTGGCTAAGGAACAAAAATGTAAATGTCCTTGAGTGGCCCACTCAGAGCCCCGACCTAAATCCAATTGAAAATTTGTGGCATGACTTGAAGATTGCTGTCCATCAACGCTCCCCAAGGAACTCGACAGAGCTTGAACAGTTTTGTAAAGAAGAATGTCAAATATTGCCAATTCTAGATGTGCAAAGTTGGTATTGACCTATCCCAACAGACTCACAGCTGTAATTGCTGCCAAAGGTGCTTCCACCAAGTATTAACTCAGGGGGGTGGAGACTTATCCAATTATGATCTTTCAGTTTTGTATTTTTAATATATAATTTTTTTCAATAAACTTTGTTCCCCTTAACAGTGTGGAGTATGGTGTGTAGATAAGTGGAAACAAATCCTCATTTAAATGCATATATACACACACATATACATACATACACACATATACAGTGCCTTGCAAAAGTATTCAGACCCCTGACCAATTCTCTCATATTACTGAATTACAAATGGTACATTGAAATTTCGTTCTATTTGATATTTTATTTTAAAACACTGAAACTCAAAATCAATTATTGTAAGATGACATTGGTTTTATGTTGGGAAATATTTTTAAGAAAAATAAAACACTGGAATATCTTGCTTGCATAAGTATTCAACCCCCACACATTAATATTTGGTAGAGCCACCTTTTGCTGCAATAACAGCTTTAAGTCTTTTGGGGTAAGTATGTACCAGCTTTGCACACAGTGTCGGAGTGATTTTGGCCCATTCTTCTTGGCAGATTTGCTCCAGGTTGTTCAGGTTGGTTGGACGACGCTTGTGGACCGCAATTTTCAAATAGTGCCAAAGATTCTCAATGGGATTGAGAGCAGGACTTTGACTGGGCCACTGTAGGACATTAACCTTTTTGTTCTTGAGCCACTCCAATATTGCTTTGGCCTTGTGCATGGGATCATTGTCCTGCTGAAAGGTGAATTTCCTCCCAAGCTTCAGTTTTTTAGCGGACTGAAGCAGGTTTTCTTGCAGTATTTCCCTGTATTTTTGCTCCATCCATTCTTCCTTCAATTTTAACAAGATGCCCAGTCCCTGCTGATGAGAAGCATCCCCACAGCATGATGCTGCCACCACCATACTTCACTGTAGGGATGGTGTGTCTTGAGGCATGGGCAGTGTTAGGTTTGCGCCACACATAGCACTTTGAGTTTTGGCCAAAAAGCTCTATCTTGGTCTCATCTGACCACAAAACCTTTTCCCACATCGCAGCTGGGTCACTCTCATGCTTTCTGGCAAACTCCAGACGTGCTTTCAGATGGTACTTTCTGAGTAACGGCTTCTTTCTTGCCACCCTCCCATACAGGCCAGTGTTATGCAGAGCTCTTGATATGGTTGACTGGTGCACCATTACTCCACTCCCAGCCACTGAACTCTGTAGCTCCTTCAAAGTGATTGTTGACCTCTCTGTGGCTTCTCTCACAAGTCTCCTTCTTGTTTGAGCGCTGGGTTTTGAGGGACGGCCTTTTCTTGGCAGTGCCTGGGTGGTGTGATGCAGCTTCCACTTCCTGATTATTGATCCAACTGTGCTCACTGGGACATCCAAACACTTGGATATTATTTTGTACCCTTTCCCTAATCTATGCATTTGTATTACTTTATCTCTAACTTCTGTAGAATGCTCTTTGGTCTTCATTTTCCTTCAGATTCACAGCCTGACCAATGATCCTTCAACAGTGGGGTTTTTATCCAGAAAATGTGACAGCAACTTTAATGGTTCACAGGTGGAGGCCAATGGTAAGGTAATTGTGTCCTCGTTAGGGCAATTTCTTTCATCGGTGTAAACTGGGAGCTTCCACAGCACAGGGGTTGAATACTTATGCAAGCAAGATATTTCAGTTTTTTATTTTTCTTAAAAATATTTCCCAACAGAAAACCAATGTCACCTTACAGTAACTGATTTTGAGTTTCAGTGTTTTAAAATAAAATATCAAACAGAAGAAATGTACCATTTGTAATTCAGTAATATGAGAGAATTGGTCAGGGGTCTGAATACGTTTGAAAGGCACTGATATATATATATATATATATATATATATATATATATATATATATACTTTCAGCCTTTAATCTATACTGGTAATATATGTTTCTGATTCTCTAATTACAGTCCAATGATCACATGCAGTGATAATGTTTATTGTTTTCTCTGGATCATACTGTATGTCTTTATTGGTAGACCAAATGGTTGAAATCAAGCAAAAGTTTTAGCTTATACAGTAGCTGAACAAATACTACTAAAAAAAGAGAGAATTATTCAACTAATAATCACAGATATTGTGAATAAAATTGGTAATTATCTGCCGTTTTTATGTGCATACATTCCATAACTCTTAGTAGAGGGTTTTTACCTTCTCGGGCTGTGTACTGATCATCCTCAATTACTCTCGCTAAACCAAAGTCAGCAATTTTGCATAACAGTGACTCTGAAACAAGGACATTTGCTGCTCTCAGATCACGATGTATGTAGTTCTTTTTTTCAATGTAAGCCATCCCTTCTGCAATCTGCAACAGAAGCACATATACTGTAGGTTCAACATTAAATGAAATGCCTTGTTATAAAATAATAATAATAATAATAATAATAATAATAATTACAATAATCAAGTAATACGAATAGATTACAATGTTATAAAAATACAGTAGAATTTGGTCCTTTGGAATTGGTCAGATGTCCTCATGCTTGTACATTCTCAAAAACATAAAAATGTAAAACAAAAAAGGGAAAATATCTCAATATAAATCAATAAAGAACTGTGACATACAGTATGCTCATGTCTCTACTATTTCAACTGCCCCCCAGCGGGGGATGAGCACTGTGAGGAGATCCAGTATATTACTGTATATATCACATGGCATTCCAACAAGCCAAAGTACATTTTTGGCTGACAAATCTAAAAAATAAAATTGGTACTCTAATATTAGGAACTGCTCATAAAGGAGAACTTCCATCAACACTTGGTTTCAATCCTCAGAAAAAAAGAGGTTGTAGATCCTCTTTCTGTGCAACACTCTTCAATAGGAAACATAACACCATTTGGCAGTGTTCTAGGTATCAGCAGTTATTCATCAACCACACTGGTCTCTTGAAACCCTGTTTTTTTTTTTGTTGTAATTTACCATTTTTAAAACAAAACAACCCCTGGAGCAGCTGACCCAGTGTGGGAACAGAACAGGTTCCTCACAAAGACTGCACTGTGCATTCTCGTGTTATTATTTGAACCGTCCGAGCTCTACAGAACACGAGTATTACTTTGAAATCCACAAAGACCATTAAGAAACCGCCTATGAGTAAGTATCAAACCATAAAATGTATGCTTGTGAAACTAAATAAAGCAGAAGTGTATACAGAGTGAAAATGTATTTATGTATGTATAGTTCCAGCTGTGGAAAACAAAAACATTTAAGGCTGACTGGAGGAAGCATTAAAATGAGGAGAAATGTTCCTGTTATTTCATATTGTCTTTTAAACTGTTTTTTTTGTTTTTTTTTCCCTTTCAGTGTCCACATGGTATGCTATGGAAATGACATAGGAAATCCTATTTCTTATTTGAAATGGGGGCACAATGTCAACACTGATGCAGAGTCTACTGCAAAGCATTTACTGTATTTCGTATTCTTTAATATATCAGTGAATGTTGCAATAACACATCTATGGCTGGTTTTCACAGACCCAAATTAGCACTATTCTTGGATCGCCTAATGTTACCTTTGGTACGGCAATCCAAGATTAGGGCTAACCAGGGCGTGTGAAACCAGCCACTAGTCAGAAAGTGACTGCAAATAAGCACATTTTATGTTCCTCTTTTTTGGTTTACCAATGCACATTTTGAAATGTATTTCTATTTTTGTTTGGTATTAAATAAACCAACAGTGCTGCAAATTTTGAAAATGGGAAGCCTAGAGATTTGTTTTAAAATGTCCTTTTTAAAACTTTGTTACGTATTACAATAAACGGCAGCTTCATTTTTTATACATAGCATTAGAATTATAAAAGAACACCTTTGCTTACCTGAGCTGAAAAATCAATTAACTTTGGTAATAGCAGCTTGTTGCCTTCTTCGCTTTTTAGGAAATCTAACAAACTACCTGTAAGACAAATGTTTTAGGAGTGTTGTTATTCACTATAAATGAGTAAGTTCTGTTGTTGCAGTCCCAGGTTTACTGTTTAAGCTGTACTGTTTTAATGTTTCAGTGAACATGTTATGAATGCAGGGCTATTAAATAAGTAGAAGTACAGTAGAGGAACTGCAAATTATTCTTAGTTATTTCCTTGATTATATATATATATATATATATATATATATATATATATATATATATATATATATATATATATATATTCACACACACACACACACACACACACACACACACACACTGCAGTGCATTACTAGAAAATATTTAAATCGAGGGGTTATGTGACATCATAAACCTCAAGAGTGAAGAACACCGAGATGAAATATTTCCTCGGAATGCACTTCAGCCCATGTTATTTTTTGTATTGCATGGATTTTAAAAATACATTGTTGTTTAAGATATCTATCATTACTACTCAAAACAGAACGTACCTTTCCGGGTTAATTCTCAATGCCGTCTCTCTTCGTAATGCATAAATAACAATAACATGTGTTGAAATCAGAATAGTATTGTAGCAATCTTTAAAAAGACACCACCTACCAAGTCTATAAAGGAGAGTCAAGTCATGCAGCTCAAGAAAAAATAGCTAAATCCCCAAACATACAGTATGACCAAAGCCTCTGGGGAGAGCTCTGCCCACTACACAGAGTGCCAGTTTCATACTCACTGCCATCTTTTTTCAAGCTAATCTTGATTGACGGTGCAATCAAGTGCAATACAACTTTTTTTTAAGCATGGGCCACAGTGTAAATATAGCTACACTATATATATATATATATATATATATATATATATATATATATATATATACAGACGTGCTCAAATTTGTTGGTACCCTTACAGCTCATTGAAATAATGCTTCATTCCTCCTGAAAAGTGATGAAATTAAAAGTTATTTTATCATGTATACTTGCATGCCTTTGGTATGTCATAGAATAAAGCAAAGAAGCTGTGAAAAGAGATGAATTATTGCTTATTCTCCAAAGATATTCCAAAATGGCCTGGACACATTTGTTGGTACCCCTTAGAAAAGATAATAAATAATTGGATTACAGTGATATTTCAAACTAATTAGTTTCTTTAATTAGTATCACACATGTCTCCAATCTTGTAATCAGTCATTCAGCCTATTTAAATGGAGAAAAGTAGTCACTGTGCTATTTGGTATCATTGTGTGCACCACACTGAACATGGACCAGAGAAAGCAAAGGAGAGAGTTGTCTGAGGAGATCAGAAAGAAAATAATAGACAAGCATGGTAAAGGTAAAGGCTACAAGACCATCTCCAAGCAGCTTTATGTTCCTGTTACAACAGTTGCAAATATTATTAAGAAGTTTAAGGTCCATGGAACTGTAGCCAACCTCCCTGGGCGCGGCCGCAAGAGGAAAATCGACCCCAGATTGAACAGAAGGATAGTGCGAATGGTAGAAAAAGAACCAAGGATAACTGCCAAAGAGATACAAGCTGAACTCCAAGGTGAAGGTACGTCAGTTTCTGATCGCACCATCCGTCGCTTTTTGAGCGAAAGTGGGCTCCATGGAAGAAGACCCAGGGGGACTCCACTTTTGTAAGAAAAACATAAAAAAGCCAGACTGGAATTTGCTAAAATGCATATTGACAAGCCACAATCCTTCTGGGAGAATGTCCTTTGGACAGATGAGTCAAAACTGGAGCTTTTTGGCAAGTCACATCAGCTCTATGTTCACAGACGAAAAAAATGAAGCTTTCAAAGAAAAGAACACCATACCTACAGTGAAACATGGAGGAGGCTCGGTTATGTTTTGGGGCTACTTTGCTGCGCCTGGCACAGGGTGCCTTGAATCTGTGCAGGGCACAATGAAATCACAAGACTATCAAAGCATTCTGGAGCGAAACGTACTGCCCAGTGTCAGAAAGCTCTGTCTCAGTCGCAGGTCATGGGTCCTCCAACAGGATAATGACCCAAAACACACAGCTAAAAGTACCCAAGAATGGATAACAAAAAAACATTGGACTATTCTGAAGTGGCCTTCTATGAGTCCTGATCTGAATCCTATCGAACATCTATGGAAAGAGCTAAAACTTGCAGTCTGGAGAAGGCACCCATCAAACCTGAGACAGCTGGAGCAGTTTGCTCAGGAAGAGTGGGCCAAACTACCTGTTAACAGGTGCAGAAGTCTCATTGAGAGCTACAGAAAACGTTTGATTGCAGTGATTGCCTCTAAAGGTTGTGCAACAAAATATTAGGTTAGCGGTCCCATCATTTTTGTCCATGCCATTTTCATTTGTTTTATTATTTACAATATTATGTTGAATAAAAAATCAAAAGCAAAGTCTGATTTCTATTAAATATGGAATAAACAATGGTGGATGCCAATTACTTTTGTCAGTTTCAAGTTATTTCAGAGAAAAATGTGCATTCTTCGTTTTTTGTGGAGGGGTACCAACAAATTTGATCATGTCTGTATACATATATATATATATATATATATATATATATATATATATATATATATATATATATATAGCGAGAGAGAGAGAGAGAGAGAGAGAGAGACACACACACAGTAGAGAGTCAATTATCCGATCTTTGGTCAGCCGTACTGTCTAATCAACCGAACACACCTGTAATCACATGATGAATTAAGTGTGGTGTATTACACACACAGCTTCTGCTGCTAAAACGGCTATGAGATTTAGCTGCCAAAAAAAAGAACCAGCAGACTGAGGCAAATGAAAGTTACAGAATTATTCAGACCACCAAAAACCTTAGATGGAGCATTGTGTGCTTTAAATTGTTGCAGTTGCACTTCTTGTTGTTTTGTGTGCACTTATATAAAACTGACTGTTAAAGAAGAAAAATTTGACGACGTTGGTGTTTTGTAACTAAACTGTATCCCGTTAAGACCGCTCACGCAGCATTTGGCAGGCTGCACAAAATGTCAGTTTATCAACCGACATGATTATTGCTTGTTAGCTGCGTTGAAAATCAAGTATATCCTGTGGTTACTTAGTAAAGCCCAGCCACACCGGATTTTGACAGGCTGTACAAAACGTGACAATAAAGCAGGTTTGTGAGATGAGTTATGGTGCATGGTGAGTGAGTTTTAAAAAACTGCGATAATAAACTGGGTATGACATTAAGCGAGGTGATATAAAATGGGTTCATCTGTAATTGTTATTAATACCTGTTCGATTAGCCATACAAATCGATTATGCAAACTAGTATTGGTCCCAGTTAGTTTGGATAATTGACTCTCTACTGTATGTATATATATATATATATATATATATATATATATATGTATGTATGTATGCATGCATGTTAAAGCCTCCCTGCGTGGAAAATATATATACACACAGTATACACACACACACACACACACACACACAGTGCCTATAGAAAGTCTACACCCCCTTTCAAAATTTTCACCTTTTGTTGCCTTATAGCCTGAAATTAAAATGCAAAAAAAATTGCTCTTATTGTATTACTTGTATTGTAACACTTTATGTATTTGCTTACGATTGTAAGTCGCCCTGGATAAGGGCGTCTGCTAAGAAATAAATAATAATAATAATAATAATAATAATCAAAATAGTTTGTTTTTTTCATTGATCTACACATCCTACCCCACAACTTCCAAGTGAAAAAAATATTCTAGAAATTTGTAGAAAATTAATTAAAAATAAAAACTGAAATAGCTTGGTTGGATAAGTGTCCACCCCCCTTGTAATAGCAATCCTCTTCAACCAATCGCCTTCAAAATCACACACCAAGTTAAGTGGCCTCCACCGGTGTTAAATTGTAGTGATTCACATGATTTCAGGACAAATTGAAGCAGTTCCTGTAGGTTTCCTCTGCTGGGTAATGCATTTCAAAGCAAAGACTCAACCATGAGCAAAAACTATTTTAATGCATTTTAATTTCAGGCTATAAGGCAACAAAAGGTGAAAATTTTGAAAGGGGGTGTAGACTTTCTATAGGCACTGTATGTATATATATATATATATATATATATATATATATATATATATATATATATATATATATATATATATAATGTAAGGTATAAATAGGGCTTTTGATTTTCGGTTTTAACCAATAAAACCCGATTAAACACCCCCGATACAAAAAAAATGAAATCGGTGGATAGCCAATAAACACCGGAAAGCACCGGAAAAACTGTGGAAATGGTTAATCTATTCACGTTGACTTTACCTTATTCCCATTAAAAAATAAAACCTACTACAAAAATAATAATAAATACATTTCCCAGTGCTGCTGGGCAATGTCCCGCCTTCCTGACTTAGATCTATCATTGATTCGTTCTCTATACTTTAAACCCGCCCCAACTACTGAATGACAGCACATTTCGACATTTATATTGGAGACTCCGCTTGCGAGATTTAAAACGAGTATACAATCAGGATGGAGGCTTGGTGGCGGGATTTCAAGCTGTATTACAGTTAAGATACAGAGGATTTAAAACAGAATTGTGGCGAAATGTACAAAAATGCCTACACACAAAAACCCCAGAAGAATGTGCCTGTGACCGTAGGGATTTCGTTGTGGAAGACAGCAAAGGAAAGAAGGTACTTAAAAACTTAAGTGTGCAAGTACTGTCGAGTTACTACTATACATATTTTGGCAAAAAAAAAAGAAAAAGAAAAAACTCATTTTGAAAAGTAACTGAAAACACTAATTTCATAATACAATATTATCAAAAACGAAAGCCCCGAAAAAAATGATTTACATAAAACACGAAAATTAAGCACTGAAAAATACAATTACTAAAACCCCCAAAACAGAAGCCCTAGGTATAAACCACGACGGGCTGTGCCGTTCCTATGATATATACCACGCCTTTAACCTCCCCAGAAGTGGTTTATACCGCTTATAACACGGCTACCTGTCATTTGTGGGAAGAAAAATAATTAAAATAATTAAAACACATTTAAATTAAGACAAAACCAGAAACTTTTATTGTGTATACAACCACAGTGTAATATAGTCCCAAATTTAATTTAATTCATTGTTCGCTTATTAAAAATAAATTGCACATTTTCGTTTATTATGAATTTCTGCATCCAAAGTGTCATCTCACTAGAAACTAGGAGACTGAGCACAAACTGTGATGATGACCGGAGTTTCAAATGACATTAAGGAAGTAAGGGGAGCAGCTATGATGGAGACTGAAGTCAGATCTTGAGGTGAGTTTGTGAACTCATTATATGCGAGGCACACATATTCTAGTAGGTTTTCATCCTTTTGGATCTCAAAAGATGCTTTTGTTAGTTGTCGGACATCCTTGCGTCCAAGTCGTGCTAGATTAAGTTGACGATCAAACAGACTTTACGCACCAATCCAACTGCGGTGTCAGGGGACAGTGCCTCTGTTTCCCGCAGACATTTCAAATCCAGGCCGGTAATTCGGGGGGTGGTGTCTAGCCTTTACTTCACCTGTTTTTCCAGTTTTCCTGACTGACAGGAATACATTACTGCTGGTTTTAAACTCGCTGTCAGCAGAGATGTTAAAGCTTCTACTGTATTAATGTATTTATGTATATGTATTTAGTCCAGCTCAGTGTTATAAAACTAGAGACTGAACACTGGTCCTCTTTTTTGCAGTGGTTTTGTAACTAATAACAAATAAAATGGCAGTTTGTCATGGAATTTAGAATGTAGTGGTGCATAGTGATTTATTCAGTGTGAAGCGGCTCATTAGTATGCAAGCCATGCTATATGCTATATATATGCGCACGGTCATGTGATGCTGTTTAACCAATCAGATGTTGTTATATATATATATATATATATATATATATATATATATATATATACACACACACAAGGTAATCCATCGCATATCCAACTGCTGTGGGACCAGAGTAAGGGCGGATATGTAAAAGGTTGAATGAATTAATCCTATTTTTTAAATACCATTACACACCCACATAACAATTACTATATTCACACGTGCATTCGCTGCTGAGTGACAGGCAGGAGACCGAAACAGAGGTTAAAGCCGATACGCCCCCCGCAGGCAAACAGGATTTATTTACATATCAACACACTGAACAGCTCACGTGACACTACCACTAATGGCAGCGCACGGAGCACATACAACACAGTGTACGAAAACTTTGGTAGGATCTACAATATCTGAACTAATCTTCGCTGTTCAATAATAAACTAACGTTGCTGAAGAGGTTTATCATGGCGGATAAATGGTTAGGGTGGATATGTGACGGGCGGATACGCGACTGATTACTGTCGCATTTTTCAGAACTCGTACTCGAGTCACAGGCGCAAAAAAAAAAAAAAATCGGACCCGGCACTCGGGACTCTGACTCGAGGTTTGAGGACTCGACTACATGTTTATGATATATATATATCGAAAGCGTGCCTCTGCGCATCAGCAAGTAACTATATAAATTATTACAGGTGCTCAATCATATATATATATATATATATATATATATATATATATATATATATATATATATATATATATAATACAATTAAAATAAATGGTAAGCACATTTGTTATACTGTACTGTATGTCTTATTTCTTACTGGTCGATTGCTTACAGTACATCGAAAATTATTTCAAAGGGACATGTCAGTGATTACGTTCCGGTGTACCAACTGTAGATAGACATGCTCGAGAGCTGTTTTTAAGATAAAAAAAGGTCATCAGGATGTGATGACTGGAACAGCAAATGACTGCTCTTTAAGGAGTCTACAAAGCGTGAATGGTAGGTTATTGATCTGTGCTGGGTGTCTTTGTTAATACACAACCAGCATCAATGACAATACAGACTTCCTTGCTTGTGCAGTATGCAATATTGTTTTAGCTTAGATATTAAACTAGCATACATACCATTTGCCATGAATTCAGTGATGATGTAAATGGGCTCCACCTTGGTGACCACAGCGTACAGTCTCACCAGTCTGTCATGCTGAAGGGCTTTCATCAGGTTGGCTTCTTCGAGGAAAGCCTGTGCTGACATGGTGCCTGGTTTCAGGGTTTTCACGGCCACTTTAGTGGAGTTGTTGTAGTACGCTAATGAAGAAAGTACAGTAAATCAACTGAAAGACCAGGCAGCAGCCAAAGGCCTTGTTCAGAAAAAAGTGTATTCATTGGTTCTGTAATAGTTGACTTATAGGGGCCCTTTCAAGGAAGATCTCCGAGTCAAATCATAACACTACATGCATCAATAATAATACAGGCTTTCTTGCTTGTGCATTAAGATGGTTGAATACCATAATAAAACCACTGACACACTGTAGCTATTGCTAAGAGTATTAATGAACACAGAGGGGTAGCTAATACTGTTGAACCAATTTACTTAAAAACTTCTTAGTTTATCACTGCATTAAGACCTTTAAATGTATAATAGTAATTAACTAATTATTTTTTTTGTATAAACATTCCATTTAAAAAACAATTAAATATTTTGTTCACAAAAAAAAAGAAATACATTTCTGACCATTCTATATTAAATCTGCAAAACCAAAGCAATGTGTTATGCTAACTAAACCTTAGGGACTACTACAAGTGGACGTGTGCATATGAAACTAACGTGTGAATCAGTTGAAAGCAGCTGCAGATCTCATACAAACATCATCTTTTAAAACAACTCAGAAAACTCAGCTCATCAAAATGATGAGCAACACAGATTAATGTAAAAGTTATCAAGCAGACCCCCTTTTCCATGAATTTATTCTGAAAGAAATCAAATTTTACTATTACATTTTACCTAATCATTTTCGGAAACCTTTATGAGAACTCAAGTTTATACCCACAGTATCGGTAACAAGGCTTGTATTCGTTCTTAATTTTTTAGACATATCTTTGCATAAATATGACCAATACAAATTAAACAAAAGCATATAATATATTATAGTCCTGGGACAAATATCCGAAGAAATATTGTTTGACATGTATTCAGAAACAAAAATCAGATGTTCGTATTCGCTAGAAATGACAAAAATACCTTGCGCTTATTTACCGCCTCACCAGAATTTGAGCGGCAATTTAAAAAACGGCAAATGAAAAAGAGCTCCATGTGATGTGAGATTTATATATTTATATAGTTAAATTTAAGTAAAAAAATTAAATTTAAAGTTAAATTTCAGTTTTCTTGCTGGTTGTACAAAAAGGCACAAGTAAACCTCATGTATTACTTTGTGAAAACATGTCTATGGCCACTGTTTACTGTGAAGAAATAGCAAGGAGTGACAAAGTAAAAAAAATAAAATAAAATGCTATGTCAACTTTATGTAGTATTTGTTTAGGGAATAAAGAAAAAAAAAGTTTAAATTGAACTGCTATTGGGCATCATTTGTTTTCTAGTTTCACTATTACTACGGGAGAATGAAAATAATTACGCGATTATGTTTTATTATTAATAATAATTGATCTTGAAAGCGGGTCAGCAGCTCTCGCAGTAACTATATTGCTTGCAACCAAACCCCGCAAGGATTGCCCTGTGTAACACCCCTGACAACGTCCTGACAACTCAAGCAATCCTATCCAGTCAGCGCACCGGTATATGTCACATGACTATGTCTGCTCCAGTGAAACAAAGGGTAAAATAGACACTAAGATAGCCAAAATATATAAATTTATATTGAAGGCTATGATTTTTTTAAACAAAGTTACAAACTGGAATTACAAGCTACTGTACTCTGCTCACCAGGATTCACATTTTGTTATCTTGTTGTTACCTTTTAAATCGTTAACGTTATTTCCCAACCCAGGAAAAAAAAAAAAATTACAATACAATACAATATTTATTATCACTGACTCGGATTTAATAAAAAAAAAATGCTTTCTGTAGCCCCTATGGTGTGTATAAATGTAGCATGTTAACATTGCTTTTTTCATTTCTTTAATGCAATTAATAAAATGTACCGGTAATTTTATTATAAATGTGTGGTGCTTGCTTGTAATTGAAGGCTGGTTTATACTTCCGACTGCGACCCAATTTTTGGTCTCAGTCAGTAGTCTCCAACGGTCGGAATGACATCACCCACACTGTCGCGAGCTGCGTACTTTTTGAAAAGTCTGGCCTTTTCTTGTGTGTCTGCGACAGCAAAACGCACAGGATAGGATGATGTTGAAAAATTCCAACATTTGTTGCGTGGTCGAAAGCCAGTGAAGCGCGATAGAGCAAGTTTTTGAGGAACCCAATAAACATGAACAACAGAACAGGATTTTAAACTTGCCTCTAAAAAATGCGCAGCAACCACTTGTATAATAATCCATCCATCCATCCATTATCATTAACTGCTTACTCCTTTACAGGGTCACGGTGAGCCGGAGCCTAACCTGGCATACACAGGGCACAAGGCGAGACTACATCCTGGACGGGACGCCAGTCCATCGCAGGGCACCACACACACACACACACACACACACACACACACACACTCACACAGAGGGCAATTTAGAGCGACCAATCAACCTGGACAGCATGTCTTTGGACTGTGGGAGGAAACCGGAGTACCTGGAGAAAACCCACGGGAACACGGGGAGAACATGCAAACTCCACATAGACAGTACCCTAAGCCGGATTTGAACCTAGGACCCTGGCGCTGTGAGGCAGCAGTGCTAACCACTATGCCACCGTGCCGCCCCTTGTATAATAATAATTAATAATACTAATAATAATAATAATAATAATAATGAATACAATGTACTTTTATTTGTATTATTGTTATTCTTTTATATATTTGAGTCACTAAAGTTAACATTGCAATTTATTTTCTGTATGCAATTACTTTCCCCATCAAACCAGTAACGTTGCTCAGCTGTTCAATACATGTGATTGAAGGCAGTATGGAGAATGGCTGATCAGTTTTACTTGTTTGCTGCTCATATAAACATATATGAGCCAATTTATACATTCACTTCACTCATGAGAAGGAAAATTTTAAAATCCCGTCTCAAAGTGTTGCGGGATTGTGGAGCCTGTTGGCAACCCTAGTCACAAGTCGACACCGGCAGTAACGCAGACTGGCTGAAAGTATGACCGACAGCTACGACCACTTTGCTGAGTCAAAAAGGCTGCAAACTTGGGGGTGCTTCAATCCTTCTGGCGCACCAGACCTGTCTGCAGCTGACATACGGCTTTTGTCTGCAAGAGAAGTATAAACCAACCCTTACAGTCTCAGGTCCAAACTGTCAGCCGAGTGTAGATATACTATTTCCATCCTCGCTATATGGCCTTCATTATAAAATTAAATACTGATTTTAAAAATAAATAAATAAATAAATAAATAAATCAATCTGGTGTAGTAATCTGATGAAGTGCTGCTGATGTTGGCTTGTACAGCTCTGTGCAACCGGCACGGCAAAGCAACTTTTTTTTTTTTTTAAATAAGGAACCAAGGTTTTAAATCAACATTTGCATGAAACAAAACTGAAACGTTGATGCACTTCTTTTTTTTTTGTGGGGGTTGTACTGTGTTTAACGAATAGGATATAGCCATAATACTAGATGCAGCATGCCACAAATAGGTACTGTACTTTTATTCACAACTCATTGCTATTATTATTATTATTATTATTATTAGTGGTAGTAGTGACAAATACTGTAAAAGAAAATCAAAGAATAAAAATAGTACTGATATTACTAATAATTTAGCTAATGCCTTTATCCAAGGTGACTTCCTTAACCTACTCCAGCAGCTTGTTCGTTTTGGTTTGTCCTTTTATTATAGCGAACAAAAGGCTTTGGACCCAAACAGGGTTGTTATAGCGAGGGTGTACAGTATTTAGTATCTGACGTGTATGTTTACTAAATGTATTTTTTGTTTACGACTGTAAGTCGCCCTGGATAAGAGCATCTGCTAAGAAATAAATAATAATAACATAGGACACTTGCACATTAATATATAATGTGTGCACATTTGTTAAATCATTTTTGTTATTTTTCACCTTCCATGGTGTTCGACATTTAACGGATGGTATAAAGAAGTTTGGATCAGAATCCAATATCATCCCTTACAAAAAAAGTAATATACTGCAAGTATACTTGTGCCAAAATTGTCTGTTAACATTATACTATCCTATTTTGGCACAAGTATACAACTTTTTATATTTTCTTTGTAAATAATGCAATGTAGTTCTCAAATATTGGACATTTCTTAGATATTATCTTCTCTTTTGCATACCTGTATTGTCTCTTGCTAGACATGCAGATTCTGACAAATACTATTAGAAAACCAGGTGCAACTAATACTCTGAATCAAAAAGCTATACAAAGGAGTTTTTACAAAGGAGGATACAGACAACATGCCCCACATGTCTACCTGTTCCTATCCAGTTTTAAGTAACTTTAGCATAACAGAGGCAGAAGTGTTAAAGGGACTAGGAGCTCTTAAAATAAACAAATCCTCTGAGTCAGATGTGATCCTCCCAATAGTACTCAAAGAAATTAAAGTAGTTATTTACAAACCGCTAACCAAGATCATGCAACAGTCTCTTGTCAAAGGGGTTGTACCGACAGACTGGAAAATAGCAAACATAATAACGATCCACAAAAAGGGAGACAAATCCGAACCAGGTAACTACAGACCAATAAGCCTGACTTCTATTACATGTAAACTTATGGAAACTATAATAAGATCCAAAATGGAAAATTACCTATATGGTAACAGTATCCTGAGAGACAGTCAGCATGGTTTTAGGAAAGGGAGATCGTGTCTAACTAACCTGCTTGACTTTTTTGAGGATGCAACATCGACAATGGATAATTGCAAAGCATATGACATGGTTTATTTAGATTTTCAGAAAGCTTTTGACAAAGTCCAGCATAAAAGATTAATTCTCAAACTGAACGCAGTAGGGATTCAAGGAAATGCATGCACATGGATTAGGGTCTGGTTAACATGTAGAAAACAGAAAGCACTGATTAGAGGAGAAACCTCAAAATGGATCGAGGTAACCCTTGGTGTACCACAGGGATCATTGTTAGTTCCTCTGCTCTTCCTAATCTAAATTAATGACTTAGATTCTGGTATAGTAAGCAAACTTGTTACATTTGCAGACAACACAAAAATTGGAGTGGCAAACACGGATGCAGCAGCAAAGGTCATTCAAAATGATCTAGACAGCATTCAGAACTGGGCAGACACATGGCAAATTATATTTAATGTAGAAAAGTGTAAGGTACTGCACGCAAACAATACAAATGTCCATTATATATACCATATGGGAGATACTGAAATTGAAGAAGGAATCTATGAAAAAGGTATTGACAATGTCGACCCAGGGGACTTTTTTGACCTGAAAAAATAAACAAGGACCAGGGGTCACAAATGGAGATTAGATCAAAGGGGCATTCAGAGCATAACATAGGAGGAACTTTTTTACACAGAGAATTGTGAGGGTCTGGAACCAACTCCCCAGTAATGTTGTTGAAGCTGACACCCTGGTATCCTTCAAGAAGCTGCTTGATGAGATTCTGGGATCAATAAGCTACTAACAACCAAACGAGCAAGATGGGTCAAATGGCCTCCTCTTGTTTGTAACCTTTCTAATGTTCTAATTGCAGTCTAAGAGCAGTATAATCTAACATGGGGATAACATGGCCAGCATTTACTACAAAACTGATGAGACACCACCACAATTCTGTGCTACCATACTACAAGTGATTATCAGAGAGATTTAGTGTTTAGTAACATCTGATTGTTAATGAAAGATCACATCAATATGTTTATAAAGAGTTTTGTGTTGCTATCATGTGCTATCATGTGTTAAATTAATCATTAAGCAGAATTCTCAAAATTACAGCTTTCAATGTACGGTAAGAGTATTTTTTTGTAGTAGTAGGCTTTTATTCTTAATTGTTTAATTAAGACAAAACTGTTCATTCCACTTCCCTTTACTTTAAAATACAATTCCCAAATAATACTATAACTGGTAAAGTCATTTTCAAGTTTCAAGTGAAATATTAGAACCACAACCATCAGGTTTCTGGTTTCTTAACTTCAATGAAGCTACCACAGATGTGTTTAGGAACATGTTCATGAATGAATCATACAGGAAAGCAACCAAATTAATTTGATTTAAAAAGACATCCAGGACAAAAAATCTCTTCTGAATTACAAATTGCATTCAATATAATTGTTCATAATTAGGCTTGCTACTTTTCGATATTAAATCAGTAATGCTGGGCTCCCGAGTGGCGCATCCAGTAAAGGCGCTCCTCGCAGGATGTGCCCTATAGCCTGGAGATCGCTGGTACGAATCCAGGCTATGTCACAGCTGACCGTGACCGAGAGTTCCTAGGGGGCGGCGCACAATTGGCTAAGCGCTGCCCGGGTAGGGAGGGCTTAGGTCGGCAGGGGAATCCGCGGCTCACCGCGCATCAGCGACCCCTGTGGCCGATAGGGCGCCTGTGGCTCTGCAGCGGAGCCGCCAGATCTGTGTTGTCCTCCGGCACTATAGGTCTGGTAGCATTGCTGTGGATCTGCAGTGCGAAAAATGACGGCTTGGAAGGAGCACGTTTCGGAGGATGCGTGTTTCAGCCTCCGTTTCCTGAGTCGGCGGGGGGGTTGCGAGCGGTGAGCCGGGGACACAGATAATAATTGGGCATGCTAAATTGGGGTGAAAACCGGGGTAAAAACAATTGGCGACGACTAAATTTTTTAAAAATAAAAAAAAAATACAAAAAAAAATATATAAAAAAAATAAATCAGTAATGCTCGTTCAACATCAAATTCTTAAAAAATATGAGTTTGACCGAAATAAACCACTCGCTATTTTTAATTTTCTAACCAAAAATAATAATTTAGAAATCCTTTCCAGTTTGTGTAGTTTTAATACTTGCTGTCTGTCCCGTCTCCGTTCCGCTCTGAATGGCTGGGGGTCGCTGTCAGTCATCTCTGTGGTCTGTTAGTACTGTAGTTTCACCCTGTTCTGACAGATCTTGTTGACTGAAGCAGTGCTAGAATGCTCTCATTTGCCAGCTACAGCGCCTGTCATTCAAAGTGCCTACTTGAAATTAGCGGGTTAAGGTGTGCGCAAGCTTTTGCTTTAGGTATACGGTGACAGTAACTAGTTTGATTTGAAAACGGGGCGCAAGAGAAAAACACTTTATGAATATTGGTCACAATACCCTGTCCGACGGCTGAAGTCTCCACGGCAGGACAAAGTGGGCCCGTCTGCCTTGTCTTCCAGTGGCTCTGAGTCCGGCTGTACTGAAGCAGGAGAGGGGAGCTCAGACTCCGAATAATAAGTGCAAGTTTTGTTGCATGTTGAATATGAGAAAGGGGCTTCGCTAAATGAAATGTTTTTCAATGGCATAAAAAGTCTGTTTTTTTTAAAGCATAAAGTCGATTTCACCCATTCTCTGCTTGAATTGAAAAATAAAGATAAAAAAATAAAAATAAACATTGATATTAATCGTCAATTTGGCAAAAAAATTAAAAATCGAATAGTAGCAAGCCTACTCATGCAAAAATACAGTGAATTTACATCTATATGCAAGGAGGCCAGAAATTGCATTGATCCTTATTGGTAGGGCATATTAAATGTCTCTTGCTTTTAGCACTGGACCCTTTAAACAGAAGCAAAAAAGGAAATGTGCTGTACTTTTGCACGGTCCAGCAGTTACCCCGTTGTGTAACAATTAACAGAGGAAAGCATTTTACTATACGTTTAATATAGACGTCAAGAGGGACGAACAAACAAGAGGAAACATCTTGAACCTGAAACCATCCAAAACGTTTTTATATTTGCAAAGCTAGTAGCTTTTGTGAATTCATACCCTGCACGTGGGCATCGGAGCACATAACATTTGATTTAGTTTGCGTAGTACAGAGCAATGAGAGGGGCAAATTGATTCTATGACTACTATTTTTACAGCATTTTAACTGCTTTGGCACATAAGCTTAATTTATTATGATCTTGCTCACACAAGGACAAAAAAGGCTAGATTAAGTAATATCAGACAGTGGTAATCCAAATGCAGTAATATGGCAATATTCCCAAAATAATACATTTTACTTCAGTATCATTTGATAAAGCAAATATGCCACTGCACCAGACTAACATTAAATGTGTTGTTTTTTGTTTTTCTTATTACTGGTCCTCAAGTACATACTCCAGGTTTTATGGCCAAATTACCTGGCTAAACTGGTTCAATTAAGTAATTGAGGGTATATGTTGACGTTCATTAAAACTTATTAGAAAAGTTGAACTAAATACTAAAAAGGGGCAGTGAAAAGGACACTGAAGCTAGCATTGAAAATGAGGTATTGAATATTGGCCGTCTTAGTCTGATTTTTAAATAAAAATAAATTGTTTGGTAGGAAACACATTTGAAACCATTTGTTACCATTTGTTCCTAAATTCATGTCTATTGCCACTGAATCAATTTCCAGTAGACATACTTATTAAAAGAAAACATCCTCATTCTACTCACAATCAACCTATTTCTGATGAAACTTAATCATGGGGTACACAATATACATCACAAGAAGCATGGTTGTCATTATTGCAAAACAAATTTTGCTCTGGAAATCACTCACCCAACCACACTTCCCCAAACTGTCCTGCTCCCAGTTTCTTCAGCATTTTGATAGATTCCTTGGAAATCTCCCAAGCATCTTTATCCCATGGCATCTGGGCCTTGGGTTTGGAACACGGCTTGTCCAGGCATCGACATAGACCATCTGATTGTTCTAAACAGCAAAAACAATTTTATATTACCGGTATATAATAAAACACATGTAAGTACAAAGTAGATCTCCATGACCTACAACCCCAAACATACATACAAAGAACGTTCTAACAGAGTTTTTATCATATTGGAAAAACATCTCTCTGTATGCAAGTGTAGCATATGTAAAGTCAGATGGAAAACACTCATCTTAAACAGTATAAATGTACAGTAAGTGTGTTTTTCGTACATAAAGTACAGGCTCCTTCAGTGCACCCTGGTCTAGTCAACAGTGATAAGCATCTCCAGTAGGGGACAATAAAAAACCAAGCAATGATGTCAAATAAATACATTAAAACAACTGTTCTTTGAGTTTTATAAAGGCTTGAAGAATTATAACATTGTTTCAATTGACATTGGGCTGTTTGCATTTACACAAATGCTATAAGCTGTAACTATTCATGCTTAAAAACCATCACATTCTAAATATAACTTACTATGATAATGCTTCAGCATTTGAGGAATGTCAGGAAATGTAATTTTTGGGGAGATGTAATAGCCACCGTTGTCCAGACTTCGGATCTTGTAATGCTTGATCACATTCACTCCCTGCTGGTCAACGTCTCTGATGGACAGAGAATAGCTACCTAGAGAAACATCAAAAAGAAGAGTAATCAAGGCTTGTTCTTGTGCTTTAGTTGTATTCAGGTTTACATTTGTACATCACAAAACATTGGCAATGAGGTATGTTTACCAAAAGTAAAGTAAGACTTTGCGGTTTAATGTTTATTTTTAACAAGCAGTATGTTATGGTAACCAGAAGGCTATGGTAATGTAACATGTGTGGAACCAAGCAAGGTGTTTAAAGCCAATACCAATAACATTAACAATACAAACTCAATTATGTTAGAAGTATTTTGGATACAAATGTTACAAATGAATTATTTTACAATTTAAAAAAACGAAGTATTAGTGTAAATTAAGTATAAACTACGCAGGTTATTTTCCTGGCTTTCCTGGCTTCCCTCTAGCACATTCAAAGGGTACTCATAATCCCAAAGTACCCAATAGGGATAGGTTATAACAGTTAATACTGGAAATCATTTATTACAAGTGTAATATTGTTTAGTGAGGCAGTGAGGACTATAAAAATAAGCTTTCTTGCATACTTACCTTTTGAAGTTTCACTTTCTCGAATAAGGAATGCCCCCGGTTTATTTATTGGTGCTAGAAGTTGCCTCTCAGCATCTTTCCTTGTAATATCTTTGAAGAACCAACTATATGAAATATTAAAAACATTTTTATTTTTTTTAGATGATTCCACATATGGTGACTTGAGAAGAAAACAAACTTAAGACAGTACATTGCAAATAACCTACTCCTCTGTCTCCAATGTGTTCACTTGTGCCACGTAGTTGCTGGGAATAAAACCTTCCTTCTTGCTTGTAAGAGACACGGCTTTCCACCATTCCCCACATCTGAAAGAAAAAAATATATAAATGCAAATTCAAATAATGGCTGCAAATTCAAAAGATTAAGAATTACCTCTTTTGCAGTTTATTTTGCTAAATATTGTCTATAGTGTTTTTAGTATTTCACTTACAGTCTAGATTTTTGGGCCAATTTAAACTGGAGCTTCAGTGAATTGAACACAAAAGATATTTGTTGCAACAACTTGTATAGAATGCATCACTTTTACATTAAAAAGGAGACCCCCTTTATAAACTGTACATTCAAACAACAGTAAAAATGATTTGCTTGTAAGACATTAAAATGCAGGTTTATTTGAAGCTGACAAAGTTAATGCCAGTGTCAGTGCTATGTAATGCACAGCTATTCCAACGACTCTGTAAACTCTTGTGTTTATCTAAATTTCGATTAGATTTTCTAAGGTGACTGAACCAGGAACACCAAAGCATTTAGTACTGGGCACATAGAACATATAAAGTCATAGAAAACATGACTGGGTAATATCTTAATACCAAGGCTCATAACAGGTTAAAGTTGTGGTTACTAACAGTGTATATAAAATATAAGGTCAATGTTAATGCAAGTCAAACCATACAATGCATTTGGTATTCTGCAGTTTGGGGCCTTATAAACATTTGCTTATATGTAGGGCTTCAGTTTTTCGGGTTTTATTAATTGTATTTTTCTGTGCTTATTTTTAGCAATCGTTTTTTTATCGGGTCTTTCGTTTTTGATATACTGTATGAAATTTGTGTTTTCGGTTACTTTCCAAAATGACTGAGCATTTTTTTTTCTGTCAAAATATGTATAGTAGTAACTTGACAGTACTTGCACACTTAAGTTGTACCTTCTTTCCTTTGCTGTCTTCCACAATGAAATCCCTATGGTCACAGGCACATTCTTCTGAGGTTTTTGTATGTAGGCATTTTTGTACATTTCGCCACAATTCTGTTTTAAATCTTCCGTATCTTAACTGTAATACAGCTTTAAATCCCATTAACAAGCCTCCATCCTGATTATAATCTCGTTTTAAATCTTGCAAGCGGAGTCTCCAATAGAAATGTAGGAATGTGCTGTCACTCAGTAGTTGGGGCGGGTTTAAAGTAAAGTATTCAGAACGAATCAATGGTAATTGTAAGTCAGGAAGGCGGGACATTGCCCAGCAGCACTGGGAAATGTATTTACTATTATTTTTGTAGTAGGTTTTATTTTTGAATGGGAAAAGGGTAAAGTCAATGTGAATTTTAACCATTTCCACAGTTTTTCCGGTGTTTACTGGTTTTCCACTGATTTCATTTTCTTTGTATCGGGGGTGTTTTATCAGGTTTTATCAGTTAAAACTGAAAATCAGAAGCCCTATATATATATATATATATATATATATATATATATATATATATATATATATAAAAGATTCCTGCTCCAGATCTTTAACATACAGTGTCAGCCAGTATGGCATACAATCTGTTTCTGAAGACATACCCAAAACTTCTCCCAGTTAGGGACATAAGCAAAGAAGCAGAAATGTAAAAGCAGAATATAAACCCTTTATGAGACACTGTTTTATGTAATGGACAGTCACATAAGCATCTATAGTGAAATCATCTTTATGTTACATGCATCATCTTCAACCAATGACTGACTTAGATTCACGCCAGGAAACAAAAACAGTGATGCTACTGTTTTCTAGTTGGCCCCATACTTGCAGCCGCCTATACCCAAAAAGGCATGCATATAGCCCTTGATTATGAATCGCTCAATAATTTAAGCTAAATCATGGTTCTCCAAGCCCTTCTCCATAAAAATACAAAACTTTCAAATGACATACGTATAAATACAGACAGGAAAAAAAAACCTCCATGTAAACCGTTATGTTATGATACATTTAAGAACTTTTGCTAAAGAAGATCCATGGTTTGTTTCATCACAATAGGACAAGTGATTCTCTAGATTCTCTAAATGGTAGTCATTAAATTAGAAATTGTTTTGTTCAGTTTTAAATATCTGCTTTGACAGCCTAGTTGATTACTGTGTATATGTCCTTATTTCGCCTGTAATTTATGCACAATCTTGTCCTTGTAAGTCATCATTCTTAGCTTTTGATGACAGAAACACCATTATGTGATTACCAAAATTAATTTCTTAGTATGTACACAATAAATATTCAAGACACAAATAACGATTAATATTGCATGAAACAATTACTGGTTAATAAAAACCGCTGTGGAACTAATTTCTTGCCATTCTTCTGTGTACATCATTGCACTGAAGTGGCACTGTGTAATGGGAAAAGCTTTGCTCTTGTAGATTCACAGATCCTCTGTAATTCTTTTCTTATAAAAACCAACAACAGTACTTACTCCTCAATAACTCGCAGTCTTTCCCCTTTCTTGAATCCCAGATCTTCATCATGGACACCTTCATATGGGTACAGGGTGATTACGATCTTCCCAGGTTCAGGCTCTTCTGTTTCCAAAAACAAAAATGGCAAAGTTACATAATGTTTATAAAGTCAACAAATGCTATGCACTATTAAACAGAAACTAGATTATTTTACCTCCCAACTTCTGGAATCTCTGGCCTGGCAGTAGATGACTCTCTTGAGATGATGTGTTCTACAACAAAACATTTTAAAGCGTAGAAACAGTTGTAATCATTAAGTGCTTCATTTCCAAGATTAGCAGCTTTAGCTACCACGCTCTTAATGAATGCTCTTGTAGGACGACATTTGTGATTTAATTCACACATCGTTATCATGTTACCAATAGACAATCTCAGACTTGAGGGGCCTTTTTTGGGTATATAGTACATATTGCTAAATATGGGCAACTTTACACTTGCATATAACAAGAAATCCACTTCAGTTCAGGTGGTACTACTTAAACAAAAGATAACCGCTGGCAGACGCTGTAGATTATTTGTGTTGAACGGCATGACAAGATGCATTACTGTATGTGTGACAGCCTCTGTTAAGTTGAAAGCAAGTTAAGTTAAAGAAATCAGGGTATGATCTAGAAATTCAATCTTACGAGTATTTTGACAGATCAAGAAAGGTATCTGAGAAACTGAATTAATTATACAGCAGAGAGAGAAGGGGTGGGGGGTTTGGGTCCATTGGAAAAATACGTGTACCATTCCAAGCTCAAGCATTTGGATCTGCATGCACATGTTTTGTTATTTAGAGTTAATTGATCTTGCTCAGTAAGGGAGTGGCGGAGGGGACACCCACCATAACTCACTACTTACTATTACCTGTTGCTTATTGGACGTTGGATCTCTCGCTTCTATAGTTCGGTCACTACGTACTGGTTGCGGTTTCTTCAGATCAAATGTACCTCCCTTCTGATCGCCTATCAGCTTGGATTTTTTACATCCCATATTTTCTGTCAGAAGAACAATTATGAATCTTTAGCATGGCTTTGATATAAAAGATAAAATACATACATAAATAAAAACACCAAATAAACAATAAGGTTAATAACTAGCTCCAGTACAAAGTTTGCTGATTTTTTTTGAAAAAAAAAACTAAAAGAATTTGAAAGAATACTGAAAAATATGACCTTAAAAGTAAATAATCATGCAATATTGTTTAAATAAGATTTAATCCTCAAAAAGAAAACAAGTTGTACCAAGATCTTCCCACATTTACATTATTAATTCCTGATTCGGATTTAAATGTATTGCTTTCAGACTTCTATACATTTTTCCATACTTAGATAGGGTTAGGAAATGATATATTGTTAGGTCTGTGAAAACAGCAGTAACTTTTATTTTGTTTGTTTACTCAAATCCAACAATATTACTGTTCAATGGGACAATAAAATCATCTTGTTATATATTTTTTACAGCATACTTAATCCATAAGATATTAAACTTGATATATAAATCTACACAACAAAACCAATGAATAATTAGAATATATATGTTTTTATCTCTACACCCTTTATAAAACTTGTGGTGTGGCATTGCTCATTATTTAAACCTTGGTGAGCCAAGCAATAAATAAGGTACTTCTAAATATACTCACTACTAAAAAACAGAAAGAGGAGGCATCACAAATATCAAGTAAAACAACTTGTTCCAAGTATATATTTACATACAGTGTTTGCATTTCTTGATCAGTTTCTTCAGGAGTGTAATGCTTGATAAGACTTGCATTTTTTCTTTGAGTAATGAGGTTGGTGTGTGATCACTATCTCTGGCTGTTTTGCCAGACAAAGTTTATAGTCCGCTCGTTTCTTTTGTAGTTTAGGTTTGCATACACCTTTAGTGTTGGTACAGCCTGTGTGGTTCACCATTTTGGAGTTTTCTGTGTCTGCTCTGGAACAAGTGTTCCTTTTTTTGCAGTCGGTCTGGTTTGATAAAACACGTGTTCCTCTGGAGATCCAGGCAGCGATGTCAGATTGCAGTGTTTTCGAATAGCAGTATGATTTGGGGTGCTTTTATGCTCTGCAATACAATTCTGCAATCTTAGTGGATATAAATCCAGTTCAAGCTTCCCTCTGCTCCAAAAACATACGACAGAGGGAAGATGGTAAATGATAATATATATTTTTAGATTAAGCTACTACAAGCTTCCTTGAGTCAGGGAGAGAAGGACTGTACGTAGGTGTGTACCAAATTAGAGACTGACCAGCTGAAAATATACATTTCAGTCAAAGTACAATGAAGGGGCAATGTGGAGTGGAAATGGTACTAAAGCAAATGAAAGGTAAGGAAATTAAATAATGACATGTCTATACTATCAGATCAAGGTTTAGACTTGGTAGCCTAATCAAAAATAACTTATTAACTTTGCCTTTGGACTGGTGTTTATGTGGTTGCTATGATCTTAAATGACTAATGGTTTAAGAAGTCCTTCCTGATTTTAAAATTAGAAGCATGCGTGGTTGCTCAAGTGCCCCTTCTGCTGACAAGTTAGATTCACAGGTTTAAAAAGCCATTTTAATTCAAACTCCAAATCAGCTACTGTACAAGTGTTTGATTCTAAACTTTGTTACAGTTGACCCTTACCTCATTAAGGCACATTAAGGGTTGTGAGAGCTGAAAGCTATATAACTTTTTTGCCCACTTCCCCACAGTACCATTGACTGTGGTTGGCTGTGTGCACTTCACTGTAGCAAGTGATAAGTAGGTTTAGTGTTGTTTACTATACAGCTACTTGGTAACGTGTGACTTGCAAAAAAGTGTGAGTGATAGATGTGTGGTAAAATGGGCGGCGGGGGCAATTATCATCATTTATTTTGTTAACAGTAAAAGTTAATGTTGTCTTTCTCTGTGGTATCTGCCTGTAATGAGAAAGTGACCATTTCAAAGGGCTCAGGGAAAATGAAGGGATTATTATTTGTGCCTCTCCAACACAGTGTCTGTTGCTTTTCTGCTACTGTAGCTGGTAGAGGAGACCCTACGGTTGTCACACACACACACAGTAGATGATTTCTCCTGTTGCACCTTGTCTGTTTGCGGACATTTGCTTCAATAGAACATATTATTATTATTATTATTATTATTATTATTATTTATTTCTTAGCAGACGTTATCCAGGGCGACTTACAATTTTTACAAGATATCACATTATACATTATTTCACATTATACAGATATCACATTATTTTTACATACAATTACCCATTTATGCAGTTGGGTTTTTACTGGAGCAATCTAGGTAAAGTACCTTGCTCAAGGGTACAGCAGCAGTGTCCCCCACCTGAGATTAAACCCACAACCCTCCAGTCAAGAGTCCAGAGCCCTAACCACTACTCCACACTGCATAGAGCTGTTAGACTAGACACATACAGTTTTGGTTATTTAATCTTTCCCATGCTTAAGTGTTTGGAATATCAAGTTCACCAAATCTTAAATTGGGTTCCTGTGGCAGTGTTGCAGTTAAAGCCCTGCCGGTGCACGTGTGTATGTGTTGGTGTGGGGAATAATGGGTTGGCAGGAATGGGGTTAAATTTCTCACTGTCAAAACACGTGGGAATGTGGCTGGAGCTGTGAATTGAAGTAATGATTAGAGTTGATGTTCTTGAGAGGTGGAGGTTTTTCGTGTTCTGTTTACGCGTCCGTGGGTGTTTTTAGACCTTTTATTTTGGGCCTTGTGCCGTTTTATTTTGGTAATGTGTTTTGTTCTGTTTTATGTCCAGTGTTTTGTTTGTTATTTGTTATTACTAAACATGCACATTAGTGCTTCACTGCAGCTTTTCTGTGTCTGAGTCTCTATTCCTGGTTGAAACAGCATCGCCAGTGACGATGTCCTGTCACAGTCCCCTAAACTGTAACCTACATAGGTAAAGGCCAACACAATAGAGGTAAGTTGTTATTGCTATAAACTACAATAGATGTACTGTACCTAGTAGTAGATCTGGCACTCCACCAGCTTTCACGTTAAACAATTTAATTAGTTTAATAATCTCTAGAATGCTAGGCAGCTAAAATTGGCTGTTGCTTCTTATTAAAGATTGACTTTCTTTAAGGCCCTGTTGGTTTCAAACCAAATTCTGTGAATAGTTAACTAGGGTTGATTAACCTTAAATTCTTGAGTACTGTACTTCCTGCTTTTACTTTGCATAGGCACGATTTACTGGAACTGTGATTGCCCTGTACTGTATCTTCCCCCTACGATGGCAAGTTCTGAGGTTTTGTCTGCAATATTAATACTTGCAGATTATTACATCCATTTAGGCCTACAGTATATAGTACAAATCCAGCAAGTATGCTAGTAACATATACTATATCCCTCAACAAGCTATAATACATAATTAGAACTATCAGCATCATGAGAATTATATCCCAGCCAACCAATAAAGTATAGCTATAGAACTCCTACAGCGGTTCACAATGATAATTCCAAAACCCTCACCAACTTGTGCTAAGATATAACTAAGAGATACAGTAATACAGATCACATCTTTAAAGGGTTAATATTAGGCTTTCAATCTTGATGATTTTTTAAAAATATATATATAAATTAAATATGAACACGAGAATGATCAATTAATTGACCATTACTTTAAGAAGTACTAATTTTTAGTAAATACTTGCATATAGCTGTTTCAGTAAATTATTTAAAAGGCATATATACCTTCTTTTTTGGTTGCGAAAATCAAAGAACAAATAATTAGCTCGCAGACAATGCTCCAGATTTTTTTTCTTTTCTGTCAGCAGTAACCACTCCCAGAACTGTCAGCAAGAGTAATTTTAAATTTCCCACAAACTGCAGCAGTACAGTTTTGTGATAATAAAATAAGTCAGGGTTACCCTGGCTTTTATATTGTTGTAGTCTTTGTAGACTAATCCTTTGAATAATCTTTAGTCACTACAGGTATAAAATCCTCAAGGGGCTTTACACCCGGTTTTTATTCTGTAGGTTAAATTACTATAAACAGATATATTGTACACTGTTGTGTAACATAATAATCATGCATCATAACAAAATTTATTTAGTTTGTTTAGTTTGCAACTTTTGTAGTGGTTTTGCAATATAAAACATTGCACTAAAACAGAAAATATCGAAAAGTATAATTTGTATAGCCCTATAGTGATTTTCATGGAAAAAAATAAAAATCACATACGTTTTCAAGTTTCCCTTCTCAAATAAAAGGTATAGTCCATTACAGTTGTTACAAGGGAGGAACTAAACTTTTTTTTTTTTTTTAATGGATTGTGTGGTATGGACTAGCAGTGTAACAATTCCATTACCTTCTTATCATACATGCAAAATCTGCATTTCTTTAGACTCTTCCACAGATAAAATTAAAATTTCTAATTATATACCTGTATACCATTTACTCTGAACAATACACATGCAATATATGGCACAATATACTGTAATTTGTTTCAACTTTCCAAAAACACTGCAACAAGTAAACCGTGTTGTTTTGTACGACACGTTTAAACTTTTTTTTTCTATTTTTTTTTCTCAGGTTGCGTAATTCCATGTTAGCATTTTCAGGTTCTTCAACATTACAGCTGGCATATTTAAAATACAAGTCGAAATTTTCTTTGTGACATTTTTTGAAGTGCGAACTGCCTGCTTCTTTTTATTTTGGCTTCTGCGCGACACGTGTGTTTATCGTGTGAGAGACAGAGAGAAAGAATTGTAACCATTAAGTATGTTATTTGTTTATTTAGCAGACGCCTTTATCCAAGGCGACTTACAGAGACTAGGATGTGTGAACTATGCATCAGCTGCAGAGTCACTTACAATTACGTCTCACCTGAATGACGGAGCACAAGGAGGTTAAGTGACTTGTTCAGGGTCACACAATGAGTAAGTGGCTGAGGTGGGATTTGAACCGGGGACCTCCTGGTTACAAGCCCCTGTCTTTAACCACTGGACCACACAGCCTGCACCGCAGCACCAATAGAAACTGGCGGTTGAAAAACAGAAATTTCTGTAATTCTGTTGTGAACTGCGCAGATCTGTGCAGAACTTTGGAAATCTGCTTTATAAGAACGCACTCATTAATTTCTGTACTGCCGTTAAAGCGGCAGGGGTCGTATTTGTTTTTCCACGGCTGTAAAACAAATCCTCAATATTTTTGGAGGTCGTAAATGGCTGTTTTTTAGTTGGGAATTATGATGGTACACCCTTCCTCTGGAGCACTGTGTAGATATAATAAATATTTCTTTTTTTTTTATCTATTGTTAAATTTAGTCTGCCCAAAGAATCCCCCCACACCCTATTATGAGTATTATAATCTGTTTAGATAAATAACGTAGATCCCAATAGGTGTTGCAACTCTGCAGTAAATTTTACTTTTTTTCCAACCTTTATTTTATTATTATTATTATTTATTTCTTAGCAGATGCCCTTATCCAGGGCGACTTACAATTGTTACAAGATATCACATTATTTTTACATACAATTACATTTTTTTTACACATTATTTTACATACAATTACCCATTTATACAGTTGGGTTTTTACTGGAGCAATCTAGGTAAAGTACCTTGCTCAAGGGTACAGCAGCAGTGTCCCCCACCTGGGATTGAACCCATGACCCTCTGGTCAAGAGTCCAGAGTCCAGAGCCCTAACCACTACTCCACACTGCATAGAGCTGTTAAGACTAGACACATACAGTTTTGGTTATTTCATCTTTCCCATGTGTAAGTGTTTGGAATATCAAGTTCACCAAATCTTAAATTGGGTCCCTGTGGCAGTGTGGCAGGGGAAGCCCTGCCGGTGCACGTGTGTATGTGTTGGTGTGGAGAATAATGGGTTGGCAGGGATGGGGTTAAATTTCTCACTGTCAAAACACTGTCAAGAGTCCGGAGCCCTAACCACTACTCCACACTGCTGCTTTACATGATTGCAACTTGACAGCATGTTTTGAAGGACTGCAATAATTATTTCTCTAAATCCTATTGGTTAAACCAAACTTAAAAAGCTCAAGTCCTTATCCAAAACAAACAAACAAACAAACAAAAAAAACCCTCCTGTTCTTTTGTAAAGCATGTACATTTTAGGGAGTCGATCGTCCACCATCACCTGGCCTTGGCACCTTAATTCAGAATGGCTTTTGCTTCTCTGAACTGTCTTTCTATACTTCTTATCAAAGCTGTTTCTCACATTTCTAAACAGGTGACCAAGTGGGTTATATAAACAGTCTAACAAAATAAAATGGAATATAAAGCATTCCTTAAGGTAGGTAAGTCTGTAGGTTATTTCCCCATATACATTATGTGTATTAAGATTGAAAGTTGTTTTCTAGTGATCATAGGGGGAAACGTCAAGGCTGCACAAAATAAGTAAATGGTAACACAGCCTAGCAAGAGGTGTACTGCATCACTAAAACCAGGCATGTCCAGTCTTCATTTTAAACCAGGAATCAATGGTTAGCTTTCATAGTGTGTCTGATTTTATATCCAAATGTTTTGTAAACCTGTATGTAGTTATGTTGACTGACGATCATTTTTTACTTTGGGCTATGTTGTCATAATCATGTGATACCTCCCTATACATTAAAAAAAGATGTGTTTTAAAAAAAATAGAATACTAGAGTCACTAAAGCAAAATCAGCAGCAAACAAATATGTATTTATGTGTAACAATATGTTGGATGCAGGAGTGCCCCAAGAAATATTTCACATGGTACGCAAAACTGTACCACACCAACATCCCATCTCATGCCAGTAACGACTCTGCATCACCATGCTGTAAAGTGTTTCAGCCAATTAAAGTGCTGCATTTTGTTTTTTTCCTAGAGTTTCACAGCACCTACACTGTCACATTAGAAACCTGCAATCAAACTGCATCACTCTTTCCCTATTTAAAAATGAATAAACACAGCGCACTGCCATCGAGACAGAACAGCAACTACACTAACAGCTAAATAGTCCATAACAACAATAAAAGCTACAAATATACAGACTTACACTAGGGGAATAAAATGCTGTTTCAATTTCTAATTATTTTACTCTTACAATCACTACAACTAATCATTACTCATCCCCTAAACTTGTTAAACAGTCGGAAAGAAAAATATTCGATGTAACATAACCGTCAGATAACTGATGTTACTAAAGGCTGATGTCTCACCACTCATGGTCCTCCTCAGCTAGTAATCAATCAATTCAACAAATGGAGAATATGTCATGAAAAACCATGACATACAGTATTTGTGACATGGGCGGACGTGGGTCACCAGCCATGGCATTGATACCATATGTCAATTTGTTCATGACATTTCTAGTTTATTCCACGAATGTTTACATTTTCTATAAATAAGATATCAATATCAGAAAGGACAAAGTAGCTACAGTACATGTTACTGGAATAGACGGTAAGGGATTGTCCCTTCCGACAGATGAGCTGGATATAGACAAGTGCTTACCTAATACCCATTTAGGATATACTCATCCTAGACAAAATGTGGATAAAAATTGACTTGCATCATAAAATATTTGGTATTTTGTGAATATCTACATTTTGTAAATAGTTTATTTTAAACATAAGCAGCCTTCTTAGCAATAAAAATGTTATTTGTGCTGCAGTAGGCTATAAGTCACAATGACAAGGCTATAATCATGCAGTAACAAAACATTTTTACCACATGATTGGTATAATAAAATGATTTCAGTCTGAATAAATGTTTTAAGTACTCGCCAAAATGTTTGTCTATTGTTGTCTACTGTCGTTATACAATCAACACCTTGGGTAAAAACATTTCATTTAAAATCGAAGTAAGTTTAAGTAGTATAAAGTTACATAAAGTCTCAAAATATATTATACTGTTATTCAATTACATATTTGACCCCAAGTTTACCGAATTACAAGCTTGTATGTTTGTTTTAAAATTCATATAAAAGAAAAAAAAAATTGTTGCTTTCTCTCGTTAAAAAAAAAAAAAAAGAAAAAGTAGATTATTTTTTATTTAGATGTGACAGATGCCGTGGGGGTGGGGAGCAGCTCATTTAGAACGTGGAGCTAAAAAAACTCCTTTAGTTAGTGTTGTTGCTTATATTAGTACCACATTAAAATGCAAACAATGAAAAAATGACATTCACTTAGCCTGTAAATGTGGAAATGTAACAGCTGAGACCTTATTTTTAGATAACAGTGCCAGGAACTTGGGCAATAGGGGGGGGGGGGGGGGGAGGCAGAGGGAATGCCAGATTATTGTGACATTTTAGAAGTGACATTTTTACTTCCTCCTTTGACCAGAACTTGCGTTACAGACTTTTTTTTTTTTTTTAAAGGCAGACAGGGACGCAATGCTGACATTATACAGTATATCAGCACCATACAAAACCTGCTCCCTGACCTCTTTTTGTTATTCATATTTACAGTTTTCTTGGAAAACATATGTGGCTAAGTTTCTATGCACATTTCAGCAACCAGCTCACTTCTTAGAAGGGACGAGCTCCATATTGCCAATTTTGTACTGCCTTGTAAAAACTAATAGATTATCAAGCAATACCTTCAAGCAAGTTCAGGGAGCTACAGTGTTCTTACTGATAATTATAGAATATGTAAAATGTGTGGCCTAAACAAGATCTGTCATGGAAAATTAGGACATACGGTATTAATGTCATAGGCAATGGAGGGACATCAAACTCCAAATGACATATCCTCTATTCAGCCAAAGCAGCATTGACATCAGGATTTGACTACGGCTTTAGCCAAGGGATCTTTAAACCCACCCAATTCACTGAATCTTTGCATAAATCAGCTCAACAAATCCTCTCGTAACATATTCCACAAATCTATTATTGTTTCTGTATTAAGATTCATTGTCACAGTCGACTATTAGGTTAAAAAAAAGAAAACCAGTAAATAAATAACACATTTTATTGTGGTTGTAAAAGCAAAATGTGGACAGAATGAGCTATCTGTAAATTCACAGTTTACTCATTGTACAACCGCACCAACAGGATGTGGACATGCTAAAAGTTGCCCCACAAATAAAGTAACATTGTAGTGCTTGTAAAGATCTGGACATCTACTCTAGAATACACCCAATCAAAATTTGTACCAAAAAACACAATAAAACAGAAAGTGTACTGCTTTCATGTCGTGTTCTTAATGTTGCTGCAAGCGTATTTACTGTGACTGTAGTAGAAATAGATAAAGTCCATACATTTGTGTTTAAAATATACTGACCAAATATGTGTTTGGTGAGACATATTATACAAAAAAAAAATGAAAAGAATTTACAAAAGATGATTTGTGTTTTCAATATTGTCTACATTTAAAAATAAAAATTAAGCAGTAAAAAACAATTGCTGACAGTTAACAATAAAAAGGTACAATTACACAAACTACATACATTGTACATCATGTTAATATTAGTGAAACTGTTTAATTATCTTATTTAACTATATGTTATAAAAAAAAAAGAAAAAAGTCTGGCTGCTCTGCTCTCCTGTAGGATGGATATTAGCTATTAGTGATTACACCCTATACTTCTATGTATAATAACATAAGACAATTACAAATTAGGGGAGACTATTCGGCCATTATTGCTCGTTCAGTTCCTAGCTACAGTATATAATAATAACTAAACAATCTGATAAAAAATATGGATCTACAGCTGTAGCCAAAAGTTTTGGATCACCTAGAATTTTAGGATTGAGACATAATAAAATAAAATTATATATATATATATATATATATATATATATATATATATATATATATATATATATATATATATATATAAATGATTTAGATCTTTTATTTAACATTATGTAATCAAAGAAACTACAAAATGATATTGCAAAAGTCTACCGGAAGCCGTAGTACAGTATTTCATGTTAGACTGAGAAATGTCAATATTTGTCAGTTTTTCGTTAAGTGTATGGAAAACTACAAAGCAGTATGTAATTCAATATGTTTAAGTAACATTATTCAGCAGGTTTCATCTGACTTTATGAAGCAAAATTAGTGAATTCTATAGGGTGATTCAAAACTTTTGGCCACTGCTATGTACTCAAATGAAATGTACAGTAAATGGAGATACAAAAACAGACACTGTATTAAAGGGGCTCCCTGGATCAGAAAAATGTAAGTGTACTCTCAGAAAAAAAACAAACAAAAAAAAAAAACATTTTATGAACAAGCTCCATGATGAAATGTTCTTCACTGACAAATTGCACAGCAGAATTCTTAAGACTACAGCTTAGAGTAAAAGTGGTCTTAACAGCAAGTGGTACTGTGTAGATGTGTGTGTTTCTTGTAAGATGCTGGGGTCCCTTTTGGTACAAGTGTCAAATAATGCATCCACCTAGGCAGCTTTGTTGTCAGGGTAAAAATACAAACAAACAAAAACAGAAAGCAAAAGAAAACATAAGGATAACTTAATTCTATGATCACCTCCTTGCACTGTACTACTGACTACTGAATGATAAAGAACCAGAGCGAAAATGGACATTACAGGCCAAAGTCTTCACAATGGTAATACGATATTAAGTTGCTTTTGTTTTTATCCAAAAAAACAGGAAAGAAAACAAAACTGTAAATAATATTCTTTCCTTGATGCGCTCATGCATGTTTTGATGCCTGTAAACATTTACATTTAACAAATAGGCTTAATGCATTTCTGTTACCAGGAAAACCACAGAGTGCATGCCTATGACAGGTGTTTCCACAGCTGAATGCAGATATGCAGATTCTTCTTCTTTTTTTTTTTTTTACAAATAAATCAAGTTCATAATGATTTAAAAAGAAACATTATCAACATGCTGCTCAAACAACTAAACAAATGACTGCAAATGTATCTGATTTGGGAACCTGGAGAAAGTTGTGTCTGTTGCTTTTGAGACAGGTGTAACATGATGGAAAATCAGTATGTCACAGTAGAAGACTGATTATATTATTGCAAGGATGGCATCACTTTTGTTCAGTAATCAGTAAAAAATAATCACGTTATTTAAACTGGAAGAACAAGAAGCCATTTTGTGGCTTGGAACTTGGTTTCAGGAGACTAGGTTTTAGGTCACTGCATGGCACACCAGGGGAGACTTGGGGTTTGATACAGCAAAGTTGCCTCAAACTAGTTTTCCTGGAACCATGTTTCAAGCCACTGTTCATGAAGAACTGGCTTTGTCCCTCAGCTTTATGCTACAAGAGTAATATATGATCATATTGCTTGAACAAACATGGTAAAACTGCATCTCCTAATCAAATACACATCTAGAGCCCTTGTAATGCTATATACTGTGTGTTATTTAAAGTTTCTTGTTATTTACATGGACATAAAAGCTAACTCTTCATGGACTGATATTTAATGTTTGTTATGTTTCAGTTACTGTGCCATCTAAAATTAATTACACCACAAATGTATTTGATTCAGATTTAGCTTGAATATAAAGGTTTTAGTTTTCCATACAAAAGGAATACTTGTTTTAATGCCAATGCCATCACAAATCACAACCTTTGTGATTTGTGATGGCTACCACTGCTGGTACCCTAGTGTCAGCACTTGCGCTAATTAAATCCTGCACGCCTGTGCGGCGTGTCAACACTCAATGCTCTGTGTCTGCCTCAGTATTGTTCAGTGACGATCCAACACATGTAACAAATCCCTGTTATAGGTGCTTTAACCCTCGAGGCATCTGGGAAAATACTGCTGTCTTCAAATTACCATTCAATTTCAGTACAAGTCCTTTATATATCAAGTAATCAGTATGTGTATGTGTCTAGTTTACACATTTTACTCTAGTTTACAGATTAATTTGGGTCACAGCAGGGAAGCTGACGTAACCTGTAAAGTCTACACAAATGTGATAATAATGAGCCTGCAGGTAATGGAACTATTAAGTGATACTACTGAAAAGCATGATCCATTATAACCTTTAGGCCCGAATTCTATTAAGGAAGAAATACTGTTTTATGTAATAAACAGAAAATTCCTCCGGCTACAGTACTGGTATGGCAACAAGCTAAGAGTTAGGAATTGGAACAAATAAGCCTATGGTCTCTTGGCTCCCAGCAGGTACAGTAACCCAACTGATTTATAGAAAATGTAGTTTTGGGATTTTTAATGGATTTATTTTTTTCTTGGAACACGTTTACTAACTCCTCAAAAAGATCCAAGTATCCTGAACCAGTTTGTCCTGTTGATAGCCAGTAGAACAGTGCTTGTAACTGCTAGAATTTCCATCAGTGAAATGTACAGGAGCACTGCACTTAAAGGATCCTGTTAGAACGGAGTTCCGTTTACAACGTATTGCGGAGGCATGTCCCTGCCAAACAACATGAACTTTAATGGGGAATTAGGCCCTACTCTGGTTAAAACAGATCAGTTTATAATGTATCTACCGTTTAATACGTACAGTTTCCCTGTTCCACAGACAGGTCTTTTGCGTTAAATACATACAGTATAATACATACAGTACTGTTTAATACATACAGTTTCCCTGTTCCACAGGCAGGTCTTTTGCGTTAAATACATACAGTATAATACATACAGTACTGTTTAATATGTAAAGTTTTCCTGTTCCACAGGTAGATATTTTGCGCCAAGGTACACCCGGGACAGTAAATGACAGTCACAGCGCAATTTGTGACGTCAGGCAGGAAAAACAGTTGCCATTTATTTTTATTCTTTATGTATTTGTTGGCACAGCTGTTGTACACTTTAAATGTACCCAATTTTAATTACATTTAGCGAAAATATAAATTCTTAAAATGGTACTATGTATTACACTGTACGGCCCACAGGGGGCGTGTTTTGTACAAGTAATAAACTCCCATTCTTTGGCAGTTAAGCTTTCTTGTATTGCTTATATTGTAGCGATATCGGTTAACGCAGGTAGGCGCATCACACAGGTCGGGGCAATCCATACACAGATGGAGGGTGGGGCGGGGTTCACGCCCGCCCTCCGCCTGTCTGTGGATTGCCTCGCCCTGTGTGATGCACCTGCCTGCGTTAACCAAGAGCGCTACAATATTTAAGGTATGTATGTCCGCAGTTACACACACACTTTGTTCATAAAGCATACATACCAACAGTCCCTATATGGTCAGGACAGTCCCAATTTCCTAGCAAATGTCCCATGTCCCGATGCATAGGAAGAAAGTGCCGATATTTACCCATAAAAAAAAAAAAAAAATCATTTACTCTGCACAGTAGTTAGTGAAAACCACACGTTGTGGTTTTTGTGCGGCTGACACATCTGCTGATTACTACCTTATACAAAGGGAAGAACACTTCATTATGTCTATTTTTACTGTCATGATGGTCGTGTCGTGTTGAGTTGGGGGGATACGTCTATTATATGATAATGATAATTATCATATATCATATGATAATGAGTGTTTTTTGCGTATGATTCCTCCCATGTGTAAGATGCGTATGTGTTTTGTAAAGTTACATTTTACTCAACATGTAATAATTAATTTTATATTAAATACAGACAGCTGGTGTTAACGAACGGTAAAGTATACTATAGAGCTAGGTACATTTTTGTAAGCAAAAGGTATAAAGGCAACTATAGGCATTGAAGCGGAGCGTTTTCTTTATACTATAAGTACACCTTTGTAAAACTGTTTTGCCAAAGGTAATAGGCCTACTGTATTATTATTATTATTAGAGATATTTCCTGGTGTGAATTCTGATAATGTTGTTGATATTAGTTTGCAAATAAGTAATGTTCATTATTTATATATGTGTACACACACACACACACACACATTCATTATATATCTCCAAACTACTCTCTATATAACCACCAAGAATAACTGTTGGATTATTTTAACTTGACCAAAAAAATAAATAAATAAATAAATAAATAAATAAATAAATAAATAAAATAAAACAACGTGTATAGTTCATGTAGCAGATTTTGTCAAGGTAGCAAAATGTGACGCTTACATGTCACATTTTGCTACCGGTAGCAAAGTTTGACGAAGTAGCAAAAACTGGCGTTATATCGGTACAGTAATACACTTCTAAACTGCTGTAAATAAATACATAGAACATATTACACTGTTTACACCTACTTTACATGCAAACACCGGGCTGTGTTGTAGAGTGCGAATTATTTTACATAGCATGGTATCAGACCCTATTACAACTCCAAATTATAGATAAAATCAAATATATTTTTTAAAAGTTTAAAAATAACTGCAACTTTTACCACGGTACGTACTAGCGGAGCTAGCCAGCATTCACAACCATACTAAAGAATACGAGTTACAAAACATACGTGCACTTTGATATGAAATAATAATAATAATAATAATAATAATAATAATAATAATAATACACTTACATTTTTACTGCTTTGGCCCAATTCCTAGCGCTAGAAAATGTTAGCACTACAATTACGATAATTCCTCATAAGCTATATTAAACATTTATTGGTTTACAAAGTTAAAGCGAGCAGTCTAGCTTCTTTCTGCTCTCGTTAGATCCAGAAACTAAAATAAGAGGAACTGGCTGACCCGTCTCGAAAGGACTAACTTCCTGTTACGCACGGCACATTGGACACTATTTATTTTGTATTTGCATAATTACTGCAAAGCCGAAGGTCTATCAAGACGGTAAAATAGTTAGCATTTTGATAAACGTAATCGACTTGTTTTGTTTTGTAAGAGTTGAAATCCGCAGCAGAAGTACAACCCCATACCCTCGGTAACAACTCAACCTGCAAAAATTTGACATTTGTCATTATAATAATGGTGCTTTCAAAATGCTTCACTTCAATTGCCTTTGAGACAAACCTGCAAAACACGTTTAGGAAGTTTGTTTAGGAAATTAATCTAAACCAACAAGTTTGTGTGACTCATATGAAGGAAACTTGCATGCTTGCTTAAATTGCTTGCTTGCTTGCTGTAAGGGCAGCAGTGTGGCGTAGTGGTTAGGGCTCAGGGCTCTGGACTCTTGACCGGAGGGTTGTGGGTTCAATCCCTGGTAGGGGACACTGCTGCTGTACCCTTGAGCAAGGTACCAGTAAAAACCCAACTGTATAAATGGGTAATTGTATGTAAAAATAATGTGATATCTTGTAACAATTGTAAGTCGCCCTGGATAAGCTATGGCCAACAGTTTTGCATCACCCTATATATTTAACCAATTTTGCCTGCTGAATAATGTTACGTTAACAGTGAATTACATACCGCTTTGTAGTGTTCTATAAACCAGGGCCGGCGCAAGGTTTTTGTGGGCACCGGTAAATGGAGTGCCTCCCACCCCAAAATTTAAACTGTACATGTCTGGAGACTTGAGTTTAAAAAAAAATGTAATAAATATGTATAGTCGGCCTATAGAAAAGTAAAATCAAATGAATACATGTAGTGCACTTTATTTTTATTTTACTGGTGTAGTGTTAGAAAGTGGTACGTGTACCAAAACTTGTAATGTCAGAAAGTGGTACGCTGTCACATTGGAAATTGTACACGGTCAGATTTTAGTACAGGTGCAAGCAATTGCGATCTGATGGGTGTTTTCCTATTGTCAAACAGAGGTAAATTTACAATTAACCTGTGCAAACTGGAAACAATGCATTTCTCCAAAAAGAAAAAAAAAAATCACCATGAACAAGAAAATCCACCGCAAAGTTGCACAAGTAAAGAAAAAAAAAGTACAAGCTCCAAAATATGATATATTACATTAGAAATGATGTAAAAGACTGGAACATATGATAAATTGAACGAAAAAAAGACCGAAAACAGCACAACGTACCACATTTGAATAGGCGCTTCCCTGCTTTCTTAGCTGAAGTTGTTTAGGCATTATTAATAAGACACGCGCGAGCAAGTGCAGTGAGCTTTGTACCAGTTTTTAGAGTACCCCATACATGCCAACAGTCCCTATGGTCGGGACAGTCCCGCGTCCCAATGCATTGGAAGAAAGTCCCGATATTTACACATAGAAAAAAAAAATCATTTATTCTGCACAGCAGAGTTAGTGAAAACCACACGCTGTGCTTTTTGTGCGGCTGACACATCTGCTGACCACTAAGACCGGAATACAAAGGTAAGAACCCTGGGAGGTATGACACAGGCCCGGTTTTTGGGATGGACCCGCATAACAGTCTCGCGTTTTGATTGGTCCATGTCTGTCACATGAATATGTCGTCACACGAGTGGAAAAGCTTGCAGGCATTTTTAACATTGTGATCAGAGAGAGAGAGAGAGAGAGAGAGAGAGAGAGAGAGAGAGAGAGAGAGAGAGAGAGAGAGAGAGAGAGAGAGAGAGTGATCTGCTTTCTACAACCTTGCCGTTAAAATATAATGTGGTTTTACGCTGTACTGATATAACAAACTATGGGCGATTACTTTATATGAATGATAATGTTATGCACGAATGTAAGAATTGGCTTTCTTTGGTGGTGTACTTTTTTCTTTCAAGTAGCATATATCTATAATCGTTTTTGCGATATATTTTAATATAAAATGTATACACTATTGCAGTTTTGTTAGAGGATGCATTAGTTTATCTCTATTGTAATCACAGTTTTACATATAGACTGCACCTGTTTTCATTTACGTCGCAAATTCTGGGCAGCTTTGCCTTTCAGATAATGTCCCAAATTCTGGGACGATTTGGTTTTTAGATAACGTCCCAAATTCTGGGCCGCTTTGGCATTTTCGAATTCAGGCCAGTTTTTGAGATATTCTGCTTAGCTGATAGCCGAGTTTCTAAGTCATGCATGCACAGTTTACCATAAACTGGACCGTTAATTCATTTAAGAGTAACCCTTAGTAAATGATTCAAAGTTAATGTATTTTTTACTGTCCCCAGAAAACATTTAGGAACATGGTATACCAAAAAAAAAAAAAGCACATCTCATTTGCTTATGTAATGTCCATCAATATATAGTGAGGTGTAGGGGTTTATCAGAACTTCTGGGTTTAAGAGACCAGTGCCCTTCAACAACTTCAAATAAATCCTATTGTATTGTATTAGTCAACATTTCCCTTATCTATTCCTGATAGTTTATACTGTAGGTCAGGGGTTTTCAACCTTTTTTTGAAACTGTACCCTTTCTATCTGGAGGTTTCAGCTCGAGTACCCCTTTACAATTTTCGCTCAACTGAACGGTACCTCAGTTACAATAAAATGGAGAATAATGTGATGACCCCCCCCCGTTTATTTAATAAATGTGGGTGACAAACTGCTGGTTTAGGACAGAACAACAAACAGTAGGCTTAATTCTTAAAACTTTTAACTACAAGTATTTGGATGCACAGAATTAAAAAGACAAGTATTGGGTTAGGAGCACACCTATTTTTTGTAACTTTGACGGCCTTTTTTAAATTTTGACAGCCTTTTGTAAAAGTGAAGGCCTTTTGATACCCAGCATACACTGCAATACCCAGCAAAGTTATACACTGATATTCTGATAGCACAGCAATTCAAATTAAGTTTGTAATTGGTTGTGTTCCTCAAATACACAATAAAAAGTGATATTTATAGGGTATATAGTTATACAGCGATACAGTAGTTTCGGACATCTAAGAACAGGTACTGCGAGCATCTGGATTCATACCCAGAGGTAATCTATAGCCTCCTAGGACATTCACAGCTGGTTTGACACCCTCTTGTAGTTGCCCGTTTCTGCATATAAAGCAAAATGCTGTTTGTCAATCTCTCTTTTTTCTTATAAATCAGTCTTTTCAGGAATCATTCCAAAAACACTTGAATCAGTTAGGGACTACCAGTCTGAAACTACAGGCCTTTAAATTGCGGTACCAATTTGCAAATTGCATTCCTCAAATTTGCACTGCAAAGTGATATTTTAAAGAATAGGGTATATAGTGCTTTTTTTCGCCTCTGCTCGCTTTTGGTGCAAAACTATGCTCCGATACACTCAAGCTGATACTGTGATCACAAAACACTTGGAATGGACTTAAATTGGTGCTTTTGTTGCATAAATACACTACAAAATGTGCACATTTCAGGTCTTATATATAATGGACATTTTTTGTATGTATTTTGCTATAGGAAATCGTGGTCGGGGGTGGGGGGAGGGGGGTCCTCCTGTCGTACCCCATGAGTCCACAAATCCTGGGCCAACAAACTCGCTAGTACTCTCTTTAGATGCACAACAGTCTTAGCTAAAGAAAATGGGTTCCTTCAAGTTCGTACGACCCACGACCACCATTGACCGAGCCTTACCCCGATGGTGTTTTTATAAAGGGAAATTGCCATAGGGAAGGGGGTGGTCACTTATCGTACCCGTATCTCCATGACCCCTGGGCCAACAAACTCAGAAGGGCACTCTTTGCGTGCAGAAGAGTCTTAGCTAAAGAAAGACATCGGCCATGGGTTCATACGCCACCCCACCGCCAGATGGTGGGTGTTGCCCCAAAGGGGTTTGTCACACGGCTGGCTGAGTGGTGCCGTCAGATCAAGGAAATGAATAACACACAGAACAGATGAAATGAAATGATGAAGACGCTTGTTTGCGCCGGTTTATTATAAATAAAAAGGTTTTAACAAAACACAGGACACGGCACTTTACGCCAAAATAAATAGACAAACAAAACGGACTAACATTAACAAACGGTGCACGGACAGACACACAAACACGGTGAGTTTAAACACTTATTTACGTTATTTTACTTTCTTTTCTCCTCTCCACACCCGTTCTCCACTCACCGAACACACAACCCTGAGTGAGTAAAACGTGTATCTATATATAGATAAATATTGTTGAACGGTGGTTATAGGTGCTCTGGTTCGAGAGATATGACTGAAAATGTGTTTTTTAACACTGCCATAGACATGAATGGGGCTGAATACCCGAAAATATATTTTGCAAAGAATTGCTACGATGGGTGTATGCGTGCAGGGGTTGCATGGTGGTGTCTGCGAGCAGGGATTGCATGGTGGTGTGTGCATGTAGGGGTTGCATGGTGGTGTGTGCATGTAGGGGTTGCATGGTGGTGTGTGCATGTAGGGGTTGCATGGTGGTGTGTGCGTGCAGGGGTTGCATGGTGGTGTGTGCGTGCAGGGGTTGCATGGTGGTGTGTGCGTGCCGGGGTTGCATGGTGGTACATGTGTGTGGAGGGGAATTGGTGTGCAGGTTTTGCGCAAAAGAGGGGCGGGGAAAAGACTGGGAAGGGTAGGGTAAAAGAAAAATTACTACAATCATTTATTTTCACTGTCGACTCCCAGTCTCCTTACCCTCACTTTATGATTTTATTTTGTGATTATTTAATTATTGTCAAAATAAACGGCCTTCATCTACTCATAGTTGCAGTCCCATTTCTGTCCAAAAAGAACCTGAAACACTACAATATATTGATGGACGTTACATAAGAAAATGAGATGTCCTTTTTTGGGAATACCATGTTCCTTCCCAAAAATGTGTTTTAATATTAGTCTTTAATAAAGGAAAACGACTGCTTTAATTAATTTTCATGTATCTATTTCAGTGCAATGTAGTTTCTTCATGTAATAAGAAATACGTTTTTTTTTTTAACATTTACATTTTATTTCTGTTTTTTCATAAAAAAAAAAAAAAAAAAAGATTTCTGGGGAGAGTAAAAAATACATTAACTTTGATTCATGTACTAAGGGTTACTCTCAAATGAATTCACGATCCAGTTTATGGTAAACTGCATGGATGACTTAGAAACTCGGCTGTCACTGAGTCCCCAAAACTGGGCTGAATTCGAAAATGCAAAGCGGCCCAGAATTTGGGACGTTATCTAAAAACCAAAGCGGCCCAGAATTTGGGACATTATCTGAAAGGCAAAGCTGCCCAGAATTTGATACGTAAATGAAAACAGGGGCAGTCTATTAGAATAGTTCGGTTACAATTCCTAGCAGCGCCACGAACCGTGGAAATTAATACGATAGTATCCCACCAAGCACTGTATTTTATTTTAAAATAATGTGTTATGCCCCATATTAATAGAGGTCTATATTGCTAAAATGAAATAAAACAAGTATTTTGGAAAAAGTAAATGCAAACACACACACACGTAGGGCTTGAAGTTTGCGGGTTTTATTTTTTTATCACGTGATGTCCATTTAAACAAATCGAGCTGATTCTGTTTTCATAACTAAGCTGTTAATTACAAAACAATCTTTGCTTTTACTTTCATATCTTGCCTGAACCTAATTCTGGCCCCCTTAATTTTATTTCAAACAGAGCTGACAAATTACGTGAATTGTTCATCCCTGATCCTACTTTGAACTCGCATTTCATTTTTGCTGTCGACTAATTTAACATTGTGCTTTTGTTATTTGCGCCACTGGTTTAACAGAGATGTTTCTCATTACTCACACCTGTTTTCTCCCAATTTATAAACTGTGGTATTGCTTGGCATGTCAAAAAATATAGGGATCTGATCAGCATTTCCTATCTGTCCAAGTTAATACTGTTTGTTATAAACGCTGAAATTGTAAAAACTTCTGTTCGATTTTCCTCAGGAAGCTAATGATGCTTCTTTGAAAATGGCTGCCTGTATGTCATGGATGATTCGAGATCGGGCAGTAATGTTTTGGTTAATCTTGTCTCGGCAGTAAGTGACATTGCTGCTTGTTCAGTGCCAGTACCAACGATCAGAACTCCAAGTCACAGCTAGTCTACAAGGTATGCCATTTAGGTAGCCATGCAACCAATTATTCAGTATCAATAAGGGAATAGAGAGAGATATCAGTGACCTCACTGGGGGCATGATAGTGAGGCCCACTCAACCAGCTCATCATTGACCAACATGTCCATCAAGAGAGTATCTTGGTTGTTCCTGTAATGACTAAGTTTGCAGAAAACCCCCACCAGAAAGCAAAACTAATGTCACAGCAGACTCAGCCTGCAGACATAAGAATCGTGTCATGACTAGTAACAGACTACAATAGCTTTAAATCATATAAACCAACTCAGGAAATACCTGTTTACACAAACGATGCACTAAGAGATATATGGTCCTACCGACTGTACATTCAAAAGCTGTACTAGGCATTCTAAGACTAACCACGTCAAAAAATTGGGTGTGATGCTTGCATGTTTTTTGTATGCTAAAGAAGTCTGAAAAGGCAGAAAATACACTAGTAAAACATTATTACATTCAAGAAACCCAAACACAGAATAAAAAGACAATTTTATTAAGCATAATACAGGGTAATATTTAAATATTATTACCACAGAAATGTCTGTTTACATTCAGTAGAAAGCACAATGTGCATGTAACTCGCACAGACAGGACACTAAACATGTATGTAATAAAATGTTGCACGCAAATGTAAAAAACCAAGATATCTCTTCAGCCTCGACAAGAACTGTTGTAAACAAGTATGACTGATATATTACATTTGTGGTCATTTTTACACATACTGGACATGGTCGACCTGATGTTTAAGTAATTAACTATTTATAGAGAAAAAATGAAATATGCTGTGTAAAACATCAACCAAGACACAAATGTTATGACCTTCTTTTTATGTAGTTTGATTTGTAGGCATTTAAGAGTCTGTTCTTATCAAGCTGCCAAAGTAAGCAGTTACAGTTTTTAACTTATTATTGAGAAAATTCTGTTCAACTTCCACTTTTCCCCCGGGTCCTGCTAACGAAGCAATCTGTAAGAAAAAAAAAAAATAATTATATATATATATATATATATATATATATATATATATATATATATATATATATATATATATATATAGATAGTTTTCATGATTTAATTTGTTTATATTGCCCTTCAATTTCTCTTTAATGTGAGTACCAGTTACTTTATACAATTGTTGTCATATCCCCCCTCCCCTCTCTTCTCCCCCATCTCCCCCCTCCCTTCTCCCCCTCTCCTCTTCCCCCATCTCCCCCATCTCCCCCCCTCTCTCCCCCATCTCCCCCTCTCTCCCCCCTCTCCCTCTCCTCTCCCCCATCTCCCCTCTTCTCCCCCTCCCCCTCTCCTCTCCCCCATCTCCCTTCTTCTCCCCCTCCCGCCCCCTACCCCCTCTCCCTCCCTACCCCCTCCTCCCCATCTCCCCCATCTCTCTCCCTCCCCCTCCCCCATCTCCCCTCTTCTCTCCCTCTCACTCGCCCGACCCCCTCTCCCCCATCTCCCCTCTTCTCCCCCTCTCCCCCCTCTCTCTCCCCCCCTCTCCTCCCCCCACCCCCTCCTCCCCCCTCCCTCTCCCCCGCCTCCCCCCACCCCCATCTCCCCTCTTCTCCCCCTCTCCCGCCCCCTACCCCTCCCTACCCCCTCCTCCCCATCTCACCCCTCCCCCCCTCCCCCTCCCCCATTTCCCCTCTTCTCTCCCTCTCCCTCTCCTCCCCTCTTTTCCCCCTCTCCCTCTCCCCCATCTCTCCCCCCTCCCCCTCCTCCATCTCCCCCCTCCCCCCTCTCCTCCTTAAAAAAACAAGAGAAACCCTTTCTGCCATTAGTGCATTCATAGTTTGTGAGGCTGCAATGAATGGGACTACAACCGTGTTATTTGACAGGAAAGATAACCCCATTTCAAGTGACATCAATACATGTTGTACAGAAGTTTTGGCCAACAATGTAAAGCCCACATTGGTTGGAACAAACGCAATGAACAATGGAAATGACGTAACACTTGTATTTTGATAAGACATGTGACCTTTTGGTTATGTGTTTGTTCTCTCTTTGGCTGGCAAACACTTCCGGAAGGCGGTAAAGACATTGATCATCCATTTGGAACATATGGAGCCTGAAGGCATTTAAAAAGCAATTCAAGCTTATCATATTATTATATTATGATGGGGGGGTGTAATGGATGAAGGGATGACGCTCTTCCAAACACTTAATATGATTAGGGTGGAAAACAGTGACTGCATTACCATTATTCTTGGCTTGTTCCAAGATTTTCAACCACATGTGGAAGAATTTTGAGCAGCACTACAAAAAAGATTTGTTGACTTTAAACAAGAACATTTTCAGCATCAAAGTATGATCTGAACAAAATTATAATGTTTATAGTAAAGTCTGGCCTTTGAAAGCATTGGTTCTTCAGTAGGGGTTTTAAACAATTAATCAGACCTGTGAGCTTTGACCGATCAAAAAATAATTGATTGATTTAAACTTGTCTACCGAGTGTGGTATCAAAAAACGGTGCGTGAAAAACAAATCTTGAAAAATCACTGAGAATACTTACTGGAAGGTATACCCAATATTTCACAATTTCTCAGAATGAAGAAGAAAAACTGCAGCTTGCAACATTTGCTCATCGGTGCTTTCCTTTCACAGCAATACTACAAGTTTATCATATAATCTTAGTCACAATGTAAGTTGATTTTATTTTTTATTCAATATATTTCTTTCAGAAAACTTGTATTGAAAAACTGTCTGTCTGAAAAACTGTCTGGCTTAGTGATTTAACTACAGTGTATATAGTTAGTGTTTTAGTGAAATTCCCAATGCTGAACACTATTTTTTTCACTTTAAATGTTACTTTATTATACTCGGTCAAAAAACGCAATAAAGCAAAATCGGTAAAAAATGCAAACAAGAGTGAATCAAATAAACAAACACATCTTGACATTCCAAACTATCACCCCCTCTCCCCTATCTTGCCTTTTAACACATCCTCAGCACCACTGATTACAAAGAAAAAGAAAGCCCTCCATTTTTAGTTATCCCCAAACCTTCCAATGAAAGAGCCCGATACGAGCCCTCTTAACCCATTAAACACCACAAACAGCAATTAAACTAACAGCAAAGTTCCAACATATAAGCAAATAGTTTCAAACTGTCAAATTACATGTAAGTAAATATATGTATATTAAACATTAGCTGGTATTATGAAACATCTGCAGTAAATAGTGTAAGTTACATATAACCTAAAAGCTAAATTGAAATGTAATCATTTAAACACAGTTTGTGTTGTAGTTGTATTACTAATTTATAAAATTGAGCTGCAGTAGGTTTAAAGAGTGATGTTATGTGCTGCAGTGCTTGCACAGTGGAGGAGTTATGGTTGTAGTACAAGCGTGTAGTCAGTGTGCGTTACTTTGGCAGCTTCAAACTTTCAAGAATATCAGTTCATATTCCTGTTTATAGAGTCAAGAAAGACACACTCAAGTTACTGTATATCCAGGAGACCAAGAATGAACGTTATCTGGATTGATTTCACAAACATCAGTCTGGAAATGGTTTTCTTTCACCGATCGGCCGGTTACAATAGCATTCTGTTAATACTTTACTTTGTATGGCTTGTAATTGTCTTTCAATACAATTTCGTATCACTAGTAAAACAGGTGTGATTAATCGATTAATCAATTAATAGATCCGATGATTAAATCGGTCAATAGAAAATGTCAAGATTAAAACCCCTATTCTTTATACATACATGCTCTATGTAACTTTTATATGCTTTCCTATTTTCTTTTTGGGGCTAAAATTACTAAAACATATAGCACATATTTTTAAATGTTTCTGATTTTAAACCTGAATTTGGTTGGTTTGGTGGCTTGAACGTAATATAAACATTTTTAAATAAGAGAATATAATGTAGATACTGAAAGTGAAACCAATAGTGTGGAGTAGTGGTTAGGGCTCTGGACTCTTGACCGGAGGGTTGTGGGTTCAATCCCAGGTGGGGGACACTGCTGCTGTACCCTTGAGCAAGGTACTTTACCTAGATTACTCCTGTAAAAATCCAACTGTATAAATGGGTAATTGTATGTAAAAATAATGTGATATCTTGTAATTGTAAGTCACCCTGGATAAGGGCGTCTGCTGAGAAATAAATAATAATAATAGTTGGCATACTGGTACTGTAGCTGTGCCCACAATTGTTTCTAGTCAGAACATACTGCAGCTACTTTATTGTAGCTACAGTGCCCAGGTGATCTATTTGGGGTAAAGCTCTTGTGACGGAGTGCAGCCATGTGATACAGTGGTTAAAGGAATACATTATATCAGCTGTGTGATAGGGTAGATGAAATCCCTGCACTGAAAAGCTCAACTCTCACCAGCAGGGGGAATAGGAGGAACCTGTTCATCCAGCAGGATTTGGCAACTACGGGGTTAATATTCCATAGGAGCGGCTTGCTAGGAGGCTGGTGGTAATTGATGATTATGCAACACAATACCCGGAAGCTATTCCACTACGCACAATGAATGCTGATACCATCGCCACAGAGTTGCTAAAGGTGTTCTCCCGGGTCGGCTTTCCCAAATTCTTTTTAACTGATCAAGGTACTAACTTTATGTCAGCTTTGTTCCAACAGATGTGATGGGCTCTGAACACCACGTCTCTCAAAACTGTTTACCACCCGCAGTTGGACGGTTTGGTGGAGAGATTTAATCAGACTTTAAAACACATGCTTCAGCGATTTGTTAGGCAACCAGATCACCACCGACCCACCCAAATGTACCATGTAAGTCTACTGAAGTCCTGTTTGTAGCTCCGGATTTACCGGAAACTGACTTTGGACTTGATTGCGGGCCAATAAAACAGTGTTTCATTAAGATGGGTGCCTGCCTACCTGGGAATCCCTGTGTGTGTGTGCCTGCCTGCCTGGGAATGAATCCCTGTGTGTGTGCCTGCCTACCTGGGAATCCCTGTGTGTGTGTGCCTGCCTGGGAATCCCTGTGTGTGTGCCTGCCTGCCTGGGAATCCCTGTGTGTGTGCCTGCCTGCCTGGGAATCCCTGTGTGTGTGCCTGCGTGCCTGGGAATCCCTGTGTGTGTGCCTGCGTGCCTGGGAATCCCTGTGTGTGTACCTGCCTGCCTGCCTGGGAATCCCTGTGTTTGTGCCTGCCTGCGTGCATGGGAATCCCTGTGTGTGTGTCTGGGAATCCCTGTGTGTGTGCCTGCCTGCCTGCCTGCCTGCCTGCCTGCCTGCCTGCCTGGGAATCCCTGTGTGTGTGTGTGCCTGCCTGCCTGGGAATCCCTGTGTGTGTGTGCCTGCCTGCCTGGGAATCCCTGTGTGTGTGCCTGCCTGCCTGGGAATCCTTGTGTGTGTGCCTGCGTGCCTGCCTGGGAATCCGTGTGTGTGTGTGTGTGTGTGTGTGTGCCTGCCTGCCTGGGAATCCCTGTGTGTGTGTGTGCCTGCCTGGGAATCCCTGTGTGTGTGCCTGCCTGCGTGCCTGGGAATCCCTGTGTGTGTGCCTGCCTGCGTGCCTGGGAATCCCTGTGTGTGTGCCTACCTGCATGCCTGGGAATCCCTGTGTGTGTGTGCCTGCGTGCCTGGGAATCCCTGTGTGTACCTGCATGCCTGGGAATCCCTGTGTGTGTGTGCCTGCGTGCCTGGGAATCCCTGTGTGTGTGCCTGCGTGCCTGGGAATCCTTGTGTGTGTGTGCCTGCGTGCCTGCCTGGGAATCCCTGTGTGTACCTGCATGCCTGGGAATCCCTGTGTGTGTGCCTGCCTGCCTGCCTGGGAATCCCTGTGTGTGTGTGTGTGTGCCTGCCTGCCTGGGAATCCCTGTGTGTGTGTGTGCCTGCCTGGGAATCCCTGTGTGTGTGATGCTATGCAAGAAAGCAGGCAGGCATGAACAAAAGGAGTTGGTGCAGACTCACATTTCTATTAAAGAACAAGAACAAAACAAAAAAAAAAGAATACACTATACACACTACTAAGAACTTTAACTACTGGCACCTAAAGTAGCAGACAACAATAACAAATAAACAGCAAACGTTTGACTTTGCAAAGCTTCAAGCTTAGCCTTTCTCACGCCGACTGACCAGAAATGCCAGTATTTATACCTGAACAGGTATACTCCTCTCCCTGACTTAACCAAGTGAGCTTTGCTTCTATTAAACTGTCAAATATTTATAATATATTAAATAAATCCTAATACACAAAATAAAAAATAAAATAAAAAAAATACAAAAACACACACACGTGTATCAAATAAATAATACTTTAAGCAAGCACAAGATAAACAATTCATAAAATACTTTCCCTTTATCTTACAGTGCTGCCCTGACTACAGGAAGTCAGCACAGAGGTAAGTATCAAAAGACCCCTCACTTAAATGGCAGTTTTCCACTTCCTCCCACAAAATGGAGGACAGCACTACCCTATGCAACTCGGGTAAGTTTTACAGCATATATATATATTATACACAGCAACAAAGAAAAAGGTTTGGAGGCTTCCACCCCAACAACACACTGAAAAAGTGCACCTTTCCAGTGTGTTAGCCCCTGAATATGTATTTCCCTTTTGTGGTGCAGTTTTAAAAGTTACTGTATTTAACTAAAGCATAGTTAAAAGCAAAGTCCAAACAAGTCCATTGCTGGTTTTACCATATGAAGGATTTTGCTCCATTACAGTAACGCTAATAGTTAGTAAGCACAGCGAATTAATAACGACTGTTACACATTATATGCTGATCTCACTAATAATGTCAATGTAGTCAATACATATATTCATAAATATACTGCAATGTTTGAAGTTTGGGAATGTCTAAGCATAGATCTTTGTGGGTGATTTTTCCCCATATCTTCTTTTTGTAGAATGTCAGGAATGTTAGTATTCCACCAAAAATGGCACAATTTCAGTTATGTCACAGTGTTATATTAAATCATATAAGGTACAATAAAATGGCACAATAATGTATTTATGTGAAAACAACACACTTCAATAACTCAAGGTTTTAATGTAATAGCTACATTTGAACTGCTTTTGCTTAAAAACAACAAAAAAACACTACATTAAGAAAAACTGCACATTACATTTTCCTGCTTCATAATTAAGTTCACTGGAAGAATCATATGGAACATACAACTGTATTTTACTAATAAAAACTTACTTTGAAAAAAAAAAAAATGAATAACATATTTCCAGCTTAAATATGTACAAAATGTGATATACTGCTGCTTCCAGCTTCTAAATATGGCCCAATCTACAGAAAAAGTAATTAAAGTTAATAATTACTTTAGATTACCAATTGTGCCTGCTGAATTTTCATGTACAGCTATTACAGAAACCAGCCAAGGTAATGTCATAAGCATTTCAACTATGCACTTGCAGTATGAGGCAACTTTTTTTTTTTTTTTCTGGCATGCAATACCACCACCAACAAAACTACAAACAGATGGCAGCACAATTAGAACATTTATTAATATTTTGTTTATTTTGTACAAATAATCTTAGAACAGGAAATTATTTATCAATTGAGTTACACCTTAAGATACAGTATAACATATTATGAAACATTGTATCCAAGATCAGAAACTCTTGTAATTGTAAAATGGTTTGCAATGAAACAGCGCTGAGTGAGTGTATGTACCATGAACTGTATTGCACAGCAAGCGGAAGAGGCCTAGCCACTGGCTACAGGAAAAAGACAATAGTAGCTAAGGGCAGATACTTCCTCTCTAATAGTGAACTTTGTTCTTACTAGATATTCTTTCAAGATACCGATACTCTACTGTATCTTTTGAAAGCCACATCAAGAAAAATAGAATAGTTAACATACCGGAACTAAAAAACAAATGCCCACTGTCATTAGCAGAATAACTGTATACAAAATAAACAACTATTACAGTAGTATGTTTTGTAAAGAAAACACCTTCATAAGGCCTAACAGAAATGTAATGTATAAAATATTTATTAAAATCACTACTATCCTACATGAAAATGCCACTTTCGAATATTTAGCCCTATCATTTGCAAAGATCACAAACACGACAGCTTTTCTGATCCTTTACTTATTCATGCAATTTTAATCTTTGCTACCTGATGATTTACAGTAGCCTACTCTACACTACCCGGGACCACCGACACCGTGTTAAAACAAAGGTGTGCTGGTTTGCAAGTGGGTCATTCCAGACCTAGAGATGAGGCAACATTAGGAAGAAATGCTCACACACACACACACACTGTATATATATATTGTAATAAAGTCAGTCAGGGCTATGTAAGCCTGAGAATGTAGAGAGCCTTATGCCCTGTACTTCACCTACAGAGTTCAGAAAGAGAACTCCATTGCCCAGAAGGCCTTGGGTTTTGCGACCAGCTTAAATGGCCTAATTGCTTAACTGATTTGACAGGTGTCTATAATGGGGGTGATTGTGAGCCCTTTAAAAAGGGACAGGGTGAACCCATCTGAGAGGGAGAGGGAGAGGGAGAGGGAGAGGGAGAGGGAGAGGGAGAGGGAGAGGGAGAGGGAGAGGGAGAGGGAGAGGGAGAGGGAGAGGGAGAAGGAGAAGGAGAAGGAGAAGGAGAAGGAGAAACAGAAACAGAAACAAACAAACAAACAATCAAACAAACGAACAAACAATCTAAAAGAAACAAACCTGTTGTCTATGATACCACCAGACCAACTTTGAATAAGTTACCTGTAGTCTGGAGAACTGTTTATGCTCTGATGAATTGATGTTTTGTTACAGGTAAATGGCTTAGCCCTCCTGTGTTTAGCTAGGACCGAGTGACCAAGTATGCATAGCACCTATAGGCTGTTTGTTTTGTTTATTTTGTTTTATACGATGTCCGTGAACTGAATAAAGAACACCATGAGTAGTGTTGTACTGCAATTTAAGTATCCTGCCTGTGTTAATTACAAAGATATACCACACCACGGGGCCACCTCGTCACAATGCACACACACACACACACAGCAGAACCTCAGAGTAACGAACACCTTGGAAATGGAGGTTCTTCGTAAGTCTGAAATGTCTAACTCTGAAAACTGAATTTTCAATGGTTTTATTAAATGTGGACACCTGCTACCTACACCCTCAATCTGGCGAATAATACAAGGATACAGTACAGCAATAAAATACTCTTATTGTGATGGTTCTAAAGTCTTTAAAACAGTATTATAAATGGAAAAAAGGCTACATTTAAGTTGTAATTGTAGTAAAAACACAGATTTAAATGTCCATGAAAACCTGGGTTAACGTAGTGCTTGTTTCTAAACAAAATGCATTCATGCAGCTTGGCGCCTTTGGCTTGAAAAACCAAAAAAAAAAAAAAAAACTGTGCTTTGTTTAAAACTAAAACGTTCCAGTAAAATTGCCTGTACTTTGCTTTCCGGATACATTTGTTGGTACAGGAATTTTGCATTCTCTGTGAGCAGTATGCTGCTTATAGGAGTGCCTATCTGGTTGCATTGCAGGCATGGTTGAGTGATTACATAATTCTGGTAGAAAGTGGAGTGTTCAGTAGACCAGTCAGTTCGTAAGTTTGGTGTTTGTAACTCTGGGGTTCTACTCTGTGTGTGTGAGATATAGATATAGAGATATATATATATATATATATATATATATATATATATATATATATATATATATATATATATATATATATACCTGTATATATATGGGTTATATATAACCCCTAGTTTTATCATATAGCAAGCTGCACTTTGAGCGATGGAATTTCCAGATGGTTGTAGAACTTCAGACTTAATTAGCCCAACAGCAATATAATGAGGGTGTTTTCCATTTCAGCACTGATATTAACCTGTTACCAGGAAAGTTTAGGGTTTGTGTGAATTGCAGGTGATTTCCACTGAGCAGTGAGATGAGGTATGAAAGTATAATAAAAAATAAAAAATAAAAGTTAACTTGTTGAAAATATAAAATAAAAACAGGCTTGTACTGCTCTAATCAATACTCTACACTTACATGCACCATGACTTGAAATTACACTGATTAAACTACATCGGACACTTTTTACGTAACACTGACAAATGGCAGTGTACACCACTTTCTTTGAATATTTCAACACAAATAAATAAAACTTAAACCTACAGTTTTCCACCACATTTTTCACTTTATTAGCCATGCAAGTATCATAAATTATTCTGGTCTGCAGCAACATGCAGATAATCCGTAGGTTCTACAAGTATGTGAAACTATTTGTTGATGCCATTTTCAATTACTTTGCAGTGAAGTTGTTACTGCATTTTTTTTTTATCCCATTAGCCTTACTATGATTGCACTACCCTCTTGTGGTTCAAAAGAGAATGGTTTAGAGTTATGACACTGCAATTACCATCTACAATGTGCTCATGCAATCATTTTCCATTTTAATCACAACACCTCCAGTCCTTATAATTGTTTCTCTTTTTCTGGTTTTACAAAACAAATAATTACAATTACATATTTATGGTTCCGTAAAGTAATTTATAATATTCAGTTAAAAAAAAATGCATTTTTTTTTGTTGTTGTAGTAAACTGCTGGGTCTGCTTCTGAAGACTCCTAAACTGAATTTCAAAAGTAAGATGGTTTGAATAAAAAGCCACAATCTGTGTTTAACTGTAATTTCTGTCCCCTCTGTGAATTTGTATGGTTTTTCCATTTAAATCTCAGTTACTGAAGAAAACTACAGTTGTACTCCCCCTACTGGCCATATCTATAAACCATTGGATGTCGATATTAATCATATTAAATTGTTCTCACACAATATGCAAATGTTTTTTTTGTTTCATTATTTAAAGCAGTAATTCTAGAAATGATTGGAATGTAGAATTAGGACCCCAGTTATATACATACATCTATAAACAGCTTTGGCAATCTATTTGCCAACAATCTCTCACAGTTAACTGCCCCCAAAACATTTTCCTTTTGACTTTCCACTTATTCCAACAACTAGCTGATAGCAACGTACAACTTATGACATGTTTTGATATTAAAACACCATCTCAAAAGTACTTTATGGCTTTTATTAGTTACACACATTTTGAAAAAGCACAAATGACACTACCACTCAGCAAAAACAGAAATCCCACATTGCGTGTAACACACACACATATAATATGTTATTCAAACAAAAATAAATCCAACTTACCTGGTCGAAATCAGCATTCCGTGGAAGGAAGTAAATAACATTCTCTGTAATCATTTTGGACAGCCTGAAAATTTCAAAAGTGATGCAGAGTCAAGGAAACATGCTAAAACCCTCTTCTATGTTTTTAACAGGTTATTGCTGTTAATCTGTTACTACATTACACACTCGCTGCAAATCTTGTTTTTGTTATGTCTTTGTTTAAATTACTTTTGATATCACCTGATAATCCCTAGCAATTCCTAATGGTTTAAATAGTTCATTAGAAAGTAACAAGGGCTGGTTTTCTGTCCACTTTCCAATATATGACTTGATCTTTTTTATTTTGTATTTAATTGTACATAACCAATAAGGTAGTTGCAAGACGAAAGCTAAATCAGGAATAGAGAAATGCTTCTGGCCATGCAATATCGATGCCAAATTAATATTGTAAATACACTTTTTGTACTCTGTGATGTATGAATATGCAGTATTTGAAACTCAGTTATCAACACTGTAATTCCATAAAATACAGTACTGTATATTTGGTACACATAAGAGTAAAAGTCTGTATGCCCACTTGTTTCCAGGTAGAGGCACCAATGATAGGCGAAAAAGATTCTAGGGCCTCCACCATGGGTTATAGAGGGTCTTGAAACTGACACCTATACATTTTATTGCATTACTTGAGTACCATTTAGGAAGGGTGGCTTTATGGTACACAGGAATGCAACGTCCTCACATGGGAAGACTGGGAATGTTTTAACCAAGCAGCACTGGGAAGTAGGCAACCCTTTATATGGGATGTACAGTAGCCCCAAATGTATAAATTGCTTTTACTTGACCTATTTTCTTGTACTTTTTCAGCCATACGCTTGAGTCATTATTAACCCTAGGGTAGTTCTCCTAGCTTGACTCTCAACAGTGCAGGGTTGTGGAGTTTGGATTTAGATGTTATGGGTGACAAGAGATAGCATGGTAACTTTAAATAATTAAAAAAAAAAAAAAGACCTACACCCACAGACTATGTATACAAAAACAAAATGAAAAGTAATTAATTTCACTGAAGGCAGATGAGAAAAGTATAACCATTCTTTCAATCTGACAAGTTTGAAAAAGGATATCCATCTGGAGACACCATTGTTTTAATGTTGAAGACTTCAGCACTGAGATAATCAGGGCCTCCCCATGGAGGACTCAGGAACACAACGTCAGCTTTCAGATCAGAGGCCAGCAGCATGAAGTCACCTTGGATAAACTCAATCTGTCCTGCCACTCCGTAAACCTCAGCGTTGTTCTGAGCCAGAGCAATTCGGACAGGGTCGATATCAATAGCAATCACTGAAACAGATTCCATTAAGTGTTGATACATTTTAGATCAGATGTACAACAAAGGTTTTTTGTTTTTTTTTGGTGATACCTTTTAATGGGATCAGCTGAATATGTATACACAATACGGTAGCTTTCGAGACCACAAAGGTATCTTATTCAGGTGAAACTAGGAGAGGCTTGACCACTAGTCTTCTCAGAAATGAATGGGTAATAAACAATTAAGAATGATCTACCGGTATAATGCAGTTCTCACTTCACTACAGTCAAAGCTAAAATTACTTCTGGAAAACAAAATATCTTCTTTAAAATGACTTGGGGATATGCTAATGAGAAGACAACATGTTTTAAATCATTTAATTTCCCCAGCTTCTTAAATGTAAGGCTATAGAAGCATACTGCCATTGGGGATCTACTTTTATACATGACAAGACAATAAATCAGCAGATGTTGCATTAACTTGAAGGGGAAATAGCAAAACAAATTAGGTAATAACATAAAGGCAGAAATGGAAAACAGAAAAGCATGAAACAAGCAATTCAGTCGACTCTCAACAGGCACTTGGGACGTATCTCTTGACAGAGAAAAATGGTAATACCCCAAAAAGGTCCTTTGCAAAAAAGATCATATTTATTCAGCACCTATTTTAATAAATGCTGTTTTTTTGTTCATGTCGAAGTGAATGCGTTACATATTTTACATTTGTATGTTTATATGTAAAACTGTTGTAGTTCTAAAGTAATGAATCACCCTGCATACTGTTTGCTGCAAGGCAGAGGAGTCAACCACGCAGATCTTTACACCGCAGGCGATGAGCTATATGAAAAGGTAAGACCTCAGCAACTATATGTGCTGTATGTAAATATTAATATTTACAGTTGAATAAGGTCTGTTGTTGTACGACAGATGCAAGGAATTCCATATAATCCCTTTGTTAGGTAACTACAGAGAGATGTTACTAATATTTTAGCTAGACAGTTTGATAATATTTGCGGAAAGATGAATGCCGACAGGTATTAAGAACTTGTTTTCTGTCTTAATTTTGAAAAAACTCAAATAAATACGCACTGGCTACATAGGCATGGAAAGCTTTGTCATGATGAATTCTGTACCTTTTTTTCCTGCTAGAGCAAACTGAATAGAATTGCCCCCAACACCACAGAAAGCATCGATGATGACATCACAGTGAAAGCTCTCCTGGACACGGACAGCAATGTGCTTGGCTATCTTCTCAGGAGTGACCGAAAACCAGCCCTCTGAGGAACAAGATTTGGAAAAGAATGATTACAAATAGATTTTACTCTCCAGTAAATGTTTATAGAAAAATGCGTACATTTCAGGATACATGAATTCATATTACATTCAATATTACATCAGTTACACATAGGGCCCTATTTGACTAATATAAATGTTATTCTGCTTGAAAATGCTTCACAATTGGGCCCATGTGTTTACAGAGCAAGTAATTTCAAATTACATATGATTTTTTTTCATAATTTGTAGTAGCTCCAAGAGCCTTTGCTCACATATTTGATATTTATTTATATGACGTAGGAAAGTGATTTGAACTTTATCAAAGTTGCTGGAACCTGTAACTTCTATTGCACTTTCCCATTCCAGGTTTTTGCAGACTGGTCAGTTATAACATAACTCATTTGACGCGTCTCTCAATTACTCACAAACCGGCTCCACTTTTGAAAAAAAACATTTTGTGAGGGGGTCAAACTAACCATTGAGAATGTGGAAGTTCACAAGAAATGGGAGGCTCTAGTAACTTAGATAAGGGGCTGAGCTTTTCAAAACAGTTCAAAGTAAGAACACTCAATACAACGTTTCAGTAAAGGCATAATGGACGATTGCAAATATCATAACATGTAAGCTACTGTACTGTACTTACTCTTTGTGGTATTTTATTGTTTGCAAATAAATGTCTCAAAATAAAACATTCCAAAACCAGTAAGTGAATCAAGGTGTTCACAGTAGATATGGTTCCTGGTTTTGGGATGCTTCTAAACGTTAGGTTATTATCATAACCCATGAAGTCATCTGGCTTCTGGTGGAATGGCCAGTGATCTTCTCTGGAGGAGGCAGGTTGGCTATGTCGTGAGCGGTCCTGACTGTATCAGTCAACCACTTAGACAACCGCTGTTTTGAAACTGTCTGTCCTTGCGACTTAGCCCCTTAGCAGACAAAAATGTGTTCTGCTCTCTGCCAACTCTGCGCCTTGTCAACATAATATGCTAAAGCTCGAACTGGGCAAAGCATATGGAGCTTTCGCTCTTTATCGGAAGGAAAAGGAGGGGGGTGGAAAGCCTCCAGTTCCACTAATTAGTTGAAATGGAACACTCAAATGGTTTTCGGCAGAAAGGCAGGGTTGGTACGAAGGGAAACCTTCGTCCTACCCTCAGAAAAAAATAAGCAAGCCTTCGATATAGATAAAACTTGCAATTCACTTCATCGCGTGGCCTGCAGGCTTCTGCTATGGGCACACAAATGCCTCCTTTCCATCAGGGCAGTTCACCTGCCTGGGGAGATTAACTGGGCTCTACAGAGGGGTCCCGAGTGCTTCAGAGTGTAGACTTCACCCAGAGGTAGTGCCTCTCATCTGGGAGAAATTCAGGAAGGTGAAGATAGACCTTTTCGCCTCCCAAAATATTGATGTGGTGTCCCTTCCTGTTTTTCTCACTGTGGCACTATGGCAGGGCGGAAGCCTTCCGGTATAAAGTGTGTGTGGGAAATATTGGATTGGCAGGGAAGTGGGTTAAATTCCTCCCTGCCAGAAAACATGTGGTAATGTGGTTGGTCATAATTAAATGATTAATGAGGCTCCAGCCACAGGTGTATAAAAAAGTAATCGCAGATGTTAGGAGTTAAAGTTGGTGTTGGTGAAGGTGCATGTTGTAAGTACAGTAGTATAGCACATATCCTCTATTCAACTTATGCAGTACTGCTCATAACATTCTAACTAACCGTGATCTAGCTTTATTCCCTCGTCAAACCTGGAGAAGAGGCGGTATCGTTGAGCCCAGTATTTGGCCAGTTCAGGGTCAGCTGCAATCTCTGGGGGCACGGTGCAGGTGGTGTTCTTTTTTTTCTTCTTCTTTTTGGTCTTCTTTAAGTTGGAAGCTTGATTTAACACAAGGTCTGACAAGTAAAGGTTTCATTCTCATTAATCTCAAAAATGCACATTTACATAAGGAATTACACACAAATATAAAAAGAATAAACATGGCCTATTAGAGCAATAATTCAAATTAGTATAAAACTTGTTTTTTATTTGCTCATATTTTTATTCTAGAAGTGTACTGGCTGCATCCATCATCTATGCAAGTTTTCTTAGAAGATATGGATTATAGTGGCCAAGGAATAAAGTAATGCATGTTATATATTTTATTTAACTTGGTAATCAAGAGTTATCTTTAAATAATTCATCAAACCTTGGTGACTTAAAACTCAGTATTTTAAAGGACTCTATTCTCTGTACTGACTATGCCTTCATTTAGAGATACCATTTTTGATGTATTAAATGAACAGCATTCAGTTTAACCTGCCTCCGAGCTAAACAATGATCGTATGGATTTGATTAGATATTTTGGTGAATAAAATAATAGATAGATAGATAGATAGATAGATAGATAGATAGATAGATAGATTTGTGTGTGTGTGTGTGTGTGTGGTGTTACAGTAGGGAAATATGTGAGCTTCAGAATGTCTAAAGCCCTGATCCCTTATAAACGGTAAATGCTGTAGTAGCAGGGTACTGGCCCCCCAGGTGTCATCAATTGGCCAAATGGAGAGACGCTTACAACACACCTGTATCAAATACAATTAGGTAATTGTATTATTGCAATTGTTGTAAATTTATTAATTGTATGTAATGAAATTGAACTCTGTAAACAAATACTCCTTTGTTATCAAACTGTGTGGGTGTATCTGGAGTCAGGAGAGTGAGAACAGTGTGGAGAAAGACAAAGAGAAAGAGAACAGGAGTGGTGTGTATTACTGTAATAGGAGAAATAACAACTGTGTGGTGTACCATCTTACCAGTGTGTTTTTGTGTAAACAGGGAAACAGCTTAGCTGTTTTATGCTAGTTTGGGACCGACTACAAAGTGTGCAGTTATTATCTTCATGAAGACAGGTTTTTGTTTGTTTTGTTTATTAATAAATAAACAAAACAAACAGATAAAATAAATAAAACCACTTTTGTTGAACTGCAATTGAAGTCTCCAAAGAGTGTGTCTATCCAATCAGCACCATGCTCTTATCAGGACGTTTCGGGCTACAAGTCATTCATCGGCTGAATACAAAAAAAACAGTGCTTTAAGAAGTTGATAAAATACAAACAAAATCAACTTCTTAAAGCACTGTTTTTTTGTATTCAGCCGATGAAGGACTTGTAGTCTGAAATGTCCTGATAATTGATTTGTAATCAATTATTCTACCTTTTTAAGTACCTGAAATATCCTTTTTTCTTATTGATCATTTTGGTACACAGCAGTTTTCCTTTTTCTCAAACTATATATATAACCCTGTTGAACTGTGTCCGGTATTAGGAAAATGTACCTTCATTGATCTTTTCAACGGCATCAGAAACAAGACAGTCTAGAATACCCAAGGATATCCGCTTTTGTTGAGTTTCATTCCCTTCAGAGTCTTCCATGGGGCAGGGGATGCCCAAGTCTTGCTGTGGTTCTTCACCGATCTGCGAAACCTGCTGCTGGCTATGTCCTCCTTTCCTGCTGCTGCTGTTTTCCAGGCAGGCTAAAGGAACATTAGCATGGCCTTCCTGATGTCTCAACTCTACCAGCAGAGGCGTTTCTCTTTTAGAGCAGCCCTCTTCTTCTGAATCGCTGCTTGCAGACAACTCGCAGTCCATGCAATCAGAAAAATCTACTGCTGCTTCATTCTCAGCTTGTTTTAAGAACCTCTGTACCTGAGAATCCGTGAAACACAAAATGGATTAGATAAACGTGAAAAATAAAACAGTTATGACTGCTGGGTGAAGTTAATGATGGCTTCTGACAATGTGTTCAAAACCTAGGAATAGTGGTATTTTGGAGAAAATGGCATGCCTTTTTGTATTCCAGCAAGTTCTACCGTTATGAGAGTTACAAAAATAAAGTTAAGTAGATGTGGATGTTTTACTTATTCTTACAGCAGGAGAATTAATGCATGCATAGGGTTTAAAGGGCGATTTTAGGACAGCACTACCGAGAGAGAGAGAGAGAGAGAGAGAGAGAGAGAGAGAGAGAGAGAGAGAGAGAGAGAGAGAGAGAGAGAGAGAGAGAGAGAGAAGAGAGAGAGAGAGAGAGAGAGAGAGAGAGAGAGAGAGAGAGAGAGAGAGAGAGAGAGAGAGAGAGAGAGAGAGAGAGAGAGAGATTAGTCTTGACCAAGACTTAGCAATTATTTTCTGGAGAGAACCCTTTGAATTCCTGCTGTGAATCCATTTTGGCACTTGTGTTGGTGCCTACAGGGAGATCGATATCACAGTGGTGCTTGTCTGCTTATTTTTCTTTCTCTACAGAAAGGCTTCAGAATCAACTGCCATTTCACTGGCAGAAACAGTTACAACATAGAGCACAAGTACCCAGATTTGTAAAAGGATCACAGAACCCTTTTCAGTGTATATGTTTACTTTTTTTTAAAACACCATTTATATTTGTCACCATTTAAATCAGTTGAATATATCACACTATCACTCCTTAAATTGAAGATAAAAAAAGATGATGTATTCACACTACTTGAATTCCATCTAGGAATCAGGTTGGCAAAAACCACTAACTGCAGTCTTCAGGTCCAAATACAGTGCTACCCCCGTTATATTGCGACCTGTTATAGTGCTGAATCGGTTATAACTGTAAAGTCATGGCTCCCATTTCCCACATAATGCAATCTGACTCACAAACTTTGGGTGAATGTTCCAGATACTTTAATTAAGTGACCCTGGTGATGTTTTATTGTTGTTTATACACTACCATATTTAAACGGATTTAAGTTAAAACTGGGACATATAGTACTTAAAGCTCTTGTGCTTACACTGTATTTTCTTTTTTTTTTTTTTTTTTTAGGTAAAAACAAACTGTCCTTTAATGTTACGAAACAATATGTATACACGTCCTTGGATTCTGTGTTATTTCTTTACAGTTTACAACATTTATTATAAAAAATAGACAATTTAAATAAGAGAGGTGTATATTGTATATATTGTAACAACCCAGGATTTATACTGTTGCAGGACTGGTCTATGGACCCTGTGTGTGTGTGTGTGTGTGTGTGTGTGTGTGTGTGTGTGTGTGTGTCTGTGTGTTTGTTAGCAAGGAAGCAGTAAGCCTGCCTCAGCCAGGATTAGTAGGTGACATCCAGGGAGGTGGGGACATGAAAGCATATAGGGAATGTGCTGTGTGAATGTGCTGCTGTGAGATTGCAAGACTGTTTGTTGTTTTTTGTGTGGCCAAGGGAATAATCGTCCCAGTAAACCGTGGATTTGAATACCTGAAATTGTGTGCGTCTCCTTCCTTCATTTTCCAACGTATGCTACAATATTAATTTGACTTGTGGGCATTGTAAATCATTTCGGGAACAAAAAAGCCAATATTTGTTATAAGGCGAAACACAAATAACACGGTCTCCTAATTATGGACCCCGACAACCGCATTATAACACGGTAGCACTGTAGTACACTTCAGCTTCAGAGAATCAGAAATGTTGCAGTTAGATACGCAGCATCTTACCTAAATGAGACCCCCTCTGAGGACAGGTCTGCAGTGACTTAATTATAGCTTCAACAGCCAAACATAAATTGCAGGGAAGAGTTTCAGAAATCAGTGGTGAGTGCACAAAAGCAGTTACTGTATGAAGCAAGAAATAATCTCCATGAAAAAAAATATTGAAAAAACAATGACATACACCATCCCTACAAAGGATATAAATAACCTAGTTAACATGTATTCATACTATTAAATAAGCCTCTCACTATGACCTACATCCAACTGGAATACAATTTCCTAACAATTGGTCATGCACAGTTTCATCAAGCTAGATTGATATAGAAGTAGCTTCACCGTTTGAACGCATTGTAGTTCTTATCAGGTCATTCTTGGCCCATCTTTAAAAAAGCAGATATTGTGAGCAGAGGCTTGGCTGGTGCAAGGACCATTCTTGGGCTGAAGGCAAGTATTATTGGTATTTAATGTACTTAATTGTTGGACAGTTGTACTGAAACTTAAGTAACATGCATGGTTTGAACTGAACCAAATCATATTTAATCCAATGAAACTGATGCAATTGAATAACTTCATGGCTGTAATGACATGTTTAGCAGTATAACTGCATGGTTGAAAGTATGCATACTTCAATTCTCACCCACACATACTGTATTTTTTTCTTTTCTATGTGTAGTGTGTACATTTCATGTATTTTTTTTAAAACAACAAATTGCTGCCTTTACTAAAGACTAGAATGGCTCAAACCACTGTTAGAGTGTTCTCCTCCAAATGTATATAAACCCATACCTTATTGAGCGTAGAGTGTTCCCCTCCAAATGTATATAAACCCATACCTTATTTAGCATACAGTGTTCCCCTCCAAATGTATATAAACCCATACCTTATTTAGCGTACAGTGTTCCCCTCCAAATGTATATAAACCCATACCTTATTTAGCGTACAGTGTTCCCCTCCAAATGTATATAAACCCATACTTTATTTAGCGTACAGTGTTCCCCTCCAAATGTATATAAACCCATACCTTATTGAGCGTTTTGCTTTTCTTGGGGGTCAGGATTTCACCTTCTTCCGTAAAAAAGACATGCTTATTTTTGTTTCTGACAGGCCTATGCATATCCAGGAGCTTTGACTTCGATTCAGCACCCTTTTCATGGTAATGCACCTTCCAATCTGTAAAGTTGGGAATGTTTCCAAACCTATGATGAAGAAGATAGCTAGAATAAGAACTCATCAGGCAAAAATACATTCACTCAGGAATGTGTTATTTCCAATTATCAAATGCACATCCTCTCAGAATTAAAGTTACATTTTTATTTATTTTTAAAAGAGAAAATATCTAGATAAAAAGACCACAAGTGGAACTGAAAGGTCTGTTTAATAGGAGAAACAACAATATAATATTTTAATGAAAAATAGGCTAATCATTAGACTTTGGTTGATACAGCAAACAATTTATCATACTAATGAATTATATTTTAACTCTGGTACCTCTAGTTTAAATGTATGTTTATATATATATATATATATATATATATATATATATATATATATATATATATATATATATATACAGACATGCTCAAATTTGTTGGTACCTTTACAGCTCATTGAAATAATGCTTCATTCCTCCTGAAAAGTGATGAAATTAAAAGCTATTTTATCATGTATACTGCATGCCTTTGGTATGTCACAGAATAAAGCAAAGAAGCTGTGAAAAGAGATGAATTATTGCTTATTCTACAAAGATATTCTAAAATGGCCTGGACACATTTGTTGGTACCCCTTAGAAAAGATAATAAATAATTGGATTATAGTGATATTTCAAACTAATTCGTTTCTTTAATTAGTATCACACATGTCTCCAATCTTGTAATCAGTCATTCAGCCTATTTAAATGGAGAAAAGTAGTCACTGTGCTGTTTGGTATCATTGTATGCACCACACTGAACATGGCCCAGAGAAAGCAAAGGAGAGAGTTGTCTGAGGAGATCAGAAAGAAAATAATAGACAAGCATGGTAAAGGTAAAGGCTACAAGACCATCTCCAAGCAGCTTGATGTTCCTGTGACAACAGTTGCAAATATTAAGAAGTTTAAGGTCCATGGAACTGTAGCCAACCTCCCTGGGCGCCGCTGCAAGAGGATTATCGACCCCAGATTGAACAGAAGGATAGTGCGAATGGTAGAAAAAGAACCAAGGATAACTGCCAAAGAGATACAAGCTGAACTCCAAGGTGAAGGTACGTCAGTTTCTGATCGCACCATCCGTCGCTTTTTGAGCGAAAGTGGGCTCCATGGAAGAAGACCCAGGAGGACTCCACTTTTGAAAGAAAAACATAAAAAAGCCAGACTGGAATTTGCTAAAATGCATATTGACAAGCCACAATCCTTCTGGGAGAATGTCCTTTGGGCAGATGAGTCAAAACTGGAGCTTTTTGGCAAGTCACATCAGCTCTATGTTCACAGATGAAAAAATGAAGCTTTCAAAGAAAAGAACACCATACCTACAGTGAAACATGGAGGAGGCTCGTTATGTTTTGGGGCTGCCTTGCTGCGCCTGGCACAGGGTGCCTTGAATCTGTGCAGGGCACAATGAAATCTCAAGACTATCAAGGCATTCTGGAGCGAAACGTACTGCCCAGTGTCAGAAAGCTCTGTCTCAGTCGCAGGTCATAGGTCCTCCAACAGGATAATGACCCAAAACACACAGCTAAAAGCACCCAAGAATGGATAAGAACAAACCATTGGACTATTCTGAAGTGGCCTTCTATGAGTCCTGATCTGAATCCTATCGAACATCTATGGAAAGAGCTGAAACTTGCAGTCTGGAGAAGGCACCCATCAAACCTGAAACAGCTGGAGCAGTTTGCTCAGGAAGAGTGGGCCAAACTACCTGTTAACAGGTGCAGAAGTCTCATTGAGAGCTACAGAAAACGTTTGATTGCAGTGATTGCCTCTAAAGGTTGTGCAACAAAATATTAGGTTAGCGGTCCCATCATTTTTGTCCATGCCATTTTCATTTGTTTTATTATTTACAATAAATATTATGTTGAATAAAAAATCAAAAGCAAAGTCTGATTTCTATTAAATATGGAATAAACAATGGTGGATGCCAATTATTTTTGTCAGTTTCAAGTTATTTCAGAGAAAATTGTGCATTCTTCGTTTTTTGTGGAGGGGTACCAACAAATTTGAGCACGTCTGTGTATATATATATATATATATATATGTGTATATATATATATATATATATATATATATATATGTGTATATATATATATATATATATATATATATATGTGTATATATATATATATATATATATATATATATATATATATATATATATATATATATATATATATATATTGTGAGTAGGGAGAGGGTTAAATTCCTCCCTGAAGTTGTTTTTGTTTAATGGTTTAATTAGATTTTGTTAATTGTTTTATAATTATCCCCTGCACCAGGTGCCACCCTCCCATACAGGCCAGTGTTATGCAGAGCTCTTGATATGGCTGACTGGTGCACCATTACTCCACTCCCAGCCACTGAACTCTATAGCTCCATCAAAGTGACTGTTGGCCTTCTCTGTGGCTTCTCACAAGTCTCCTTCTTGTTTGAGCGCTGAGTTTTGAGGGACGGCCTTTTCTTGGCAGTGCCTGGGTGGTGTGATGCAGCTTCCACTTCCTGATTATTGGTCCAACTGTGCTCACTGGGATATCCAAACACTTGGATATTATTTTGTACCCTTTCCCTAATCAATGAATTTGTATTACTTTATCTCTAACTTCTATATAATGCTCTTTGGTCTTCATTTTCCTTCAGATTCACAGCCTGACCAATGATCCTTCAACAGTGGGGTTTTTATCCAGAAAATGTAACAGCAACTTTAATGGTTCACAGGTGGAGGCCAATGGTAAGGTAATTGTGTCCTCGTTAGGGCAATTTCTTTCATCGGTGTAAACTGGGAGCTTCCACAGCACAGGGGTTGAATACTTATGCAAGCAAGATATTTCAGTTTTTAATTTTTCTTAAAAATATTTCCCAACATAAAACCAATGTCACCTTACAATAATTGATTTTGAGTTTCAGTGTTTTAAAATAAAATATCAAACAGAACAAAATTTCAATGTACCATTTGTAATTCAGTAATATGAGAGAATTGGTCAGGGGTCTGAATACGTTTGCAAGGCACTGTAGATGGGCTTCAGTGAGTTACAAGAAAATAATTCCATCTAGGGTTTATGTGACGTCAAATTACGAGACCGAAGGTCGAGTAATTTATAAACTGTCACAGAAACCCGAGATGGAATTGTTTTCCTGTAACTCATTGAAGAGGCCCGTCTGTTATTTTTATAATACATGGAGCTAATATTAAAGAAGATGAGGTTCAGCAGTACAGTTGGGATTTTTTTTTAACGTAGTGTTTCAGTGCTGTACAGACGTTCTATGTCGTTATTCATTAGTGCTTCAGCTTTATTTGGATGACTGCCTTTACCTTGGTTTAATTTCCTGTTCCTCTCCAGTTTCTCTGAGCTAGGAATGTACCAGCTTTACATTTTTTTTTTTTTTTTTTAACATATTCTCATTTTGTTGATCCTTAATGAACATTTCTGTACTGTGGGTGTTGTCGAGTGATTGACAACAAGACATTTTGTGTTTGAATTGAAAGTGATGGTCTTGAGGAGTCAAATGGGTCAAAGTTAAAGTAGATTTTCCTCTACAGGAATTATCACTTTTTTTTAGCTACTACAACACTTCATATTAGCTGCTCATGTATAGTTTATTTTGAGTTGTTGTGATCACACGTTTTTGAAGATTCTGATCAATGTGAATTAAAGATTGCTAAATGACAAGCTTGGTTTCTTCTCACCCAAACTAAGCTGTATTGATAACAATAAAAGTTGTTAATAGTGGAAAACACTAGCAGAGGCTTTGAGTAAATTGTTGATGCTCATAACATCGATATATATTGTAACCTCTGAATGTGTCAAACTTTTGCACAACAGTGTGTGTGTGTATATATACAGTATATTATATATATATATATATATATATATATATATATATATATATATATATATATATATATATATATATATAAATATAAATGTGTCAATTTTATTCTATTCTAAACAACAAGAAAAAAATATATGAGCATCACTTCATTTTTGCTGGTGGCATAAATCAGAGATGCAGAAGTCACAAAATAATTTGACATGTCAATGGAAAACTGCATAAAATCATACAAAAAAATAAAAAACAATCTTTAAAAAGATAGCATTTCCTTTTGCAATTATTTAACTTTCAATACAATAAAGTTATATACTACTAAAAAAAAGGTTAACCTCAGTTAGGTCAGATTACAAAATGATAAAAAGCCATTTTGTTACTTTCCTAAATTGTATCTTTGTTTCATTTTTAAATGATACAATAAAACTCGGTTCTTACTTTTGCTTTGCACCGCACTTCAGACCCAGTACCTCACAGGCTTCTTTCAAAGTCACACCAGGATTCTCCTCAGCATCCAGTTCATGGCTGTATCCAAGAAAGTGAAAAATATAATACCAAGGCTATAAACACTGATTTTCCTTAGAATTGCTATTGGTACTGTATGTATGTTCAAGATGCAGTTTCAAGTCTCGCTGGCTTACAGAACACCTCATAGTACTTAGATTAAGTATGTCAGTAAGAAACATCTCCTGCCCAACTGTAAATTCAAAATCAGAGCTATCAGTATGTTTAAAAATATAAATTACCATGATATATATAATCAGCATGCAGAATAAGAAATGTATAGAAAACTGGACAGTTGTATTTAAAGCCTAGGGGTAAGCAAATGGTAGGAAAAGGTGGTAATATTAAGGTATGTTAAAAACGACAGTATGTGGAAAAACTTCTTGATTTCTCAATGTAAGTGTGCCATTTAAAATAGATTTGGATATGCAGTCTCCCAAATATACATTATATAAATCAGGAATAGGAGCCGACAAGAATGATTCTATGGTGACAGACACAACCTATTGGATTCTGATACAAAAAATATCAACATTCAATACAAGAGCCGGAGGAACCTGAGAACCTCGTCCACATAGAAGCGAGTGATCCAATGCATTGTATACTGAGTTCTGGACCTTAGTTGCAGACTGGCAGAAGATACCTTGAAGTGCCAACTACAGTATATGGACAATCATTGATGTGACCATAAAAAGACAAGGCAATGAAAAAAATAAATAAAAAAACAGCATTTAAAGGTACTTACTCAAAAAATATTACCGAAACCAGAACCCTTGTTGTTGTGCCAGCTGTGGCAAAGTATATCTGCCTAAAGTGCCGAGTTACTCTTCACATGTTTTATGGAGTATCATGCAAAATAAAGTTCACTGCTGCTGAACACCATTTGTGTGTTTTATAGAAAAAACACAAATAGCTCTTGTATGATAGGGTACAGGTCATTATAGCTACAGTCTAGGTTTAAACAAAGCAGATGTTTCACAATCCATTTGATTTTATTATTATATATATATATATATATATATATATATATATATATATATATATATATAAAAAAAAAATCCTAAACATATTCACGCATAATTATTCAGGTAAAAATCTTACAGGTACACATATGTTATTTTTTGCATGCACTTTTTATTGACACCTTCAAAAATATGTAAAAAGGAAGTCTCTGTCACAGTTGGATATAGGTTAAGTCTTTAATGGGTTGTTAATTTAGTTGTTACCACCCTGCAAAATACATTAGTGGCTTGCACAACATGCATTCAAAATAAATAGGATTGTTGTTATGATGTATTACTCATTTTAACTGTAATGAAAGAAACATAAACAAAATCCATGTTACTCCTTGCAATCAGCATTAAGTTTAAACTGCTCACTGCACCTACTTGCATTAATACATAAATTTTGAGCCGTTCTTTTTCCTGTGCATTCAATGCAAGTTGAAGGTAACAACATTTCTGGAATAGCCTAATGTAATGCTTACACCATGAATAAATAACCAGGACAAGAAGCCTTAGGTTACATCGCTGGTATAACTCACAATGCTTGCAAAAACATGATATTGCACTATATAGAATAGTATAACCAAAGTACTGCATATTGCACACATTTTATATAACATGCAGTCTATATACAGCAAGCAGACATTCTCAAAAATACTCATATATTAGGGTAATAATTTTCAATTTGTCACAAGGCACCACATTCCAGATGAAAGTATATTTGATTACAATATTAACACATGACTGTATGACTTTCAGTTACCTGTGTTTGGGGTAAGTGCACACAGTTTTTGTTTTAAACTACTTGCCTGCGCTTGATCTTGGCTTGTTTCTGTTCTGGAGGGTCATCATCTTCACCTTCCTTTTCTCCATTCCCATGACTGTCCTGTACCACTGCTCTACGACTCAGCATTCTAGGGACTTGCTGTGGATCTAGTGCCAAACACAAGATGCATTTAGTAATAGATGGCTCACATTATTTTTTTACTGGTAAAATACACAATTCATTATCACATAAACTAACTAAATTAACTCTCTAGTACTGCCACTAAAGAAACACATTCATTGCAAAGCAATAAAACATAGATAGGTTCAGAAACAATTACCATGGACTATATTGTAATATAGGGGGCTCTATACACCTAATCTATACCCATGCCAAGTTGTGTGCAGCCTGATCTTGTTGGATCTTAGACATCTATCTTTTTCATCTAAATTTGTTACAAAGAGTTGTAATTATCAAACATAAACAAGGGCTCGACTGTAACATCAGCTTGGCTGAGAGTGACTCGGAGCGATGCAGCGATTCTAAAATGTGTAAAAGGGTGTGCGTTATATTTTGATAATGTTTACTGGACACCACCTGTAATTTCACTTTATTGAGAGAATCATAAAATACAACTGTGTTCCATCTGTATGTCAAAGCATGTGGTATTTATCATTAACAGTATATACTGTAGCCAGAGTTTAAAGCAATGCAGCATTGAAGGGTTCATTTTTACAGACCACACTGGTAATGGAAGAAAATAAATAATCAAAGGATACAGTTTCGTACCAAACATTAGGACAGTATGGAATCACAGAATAGATACAGTATGTGTACCAACGACAAAGCGTTTGGTCTTTATCAACTAGAATTCAAAAAGTCTCATAACCCCAATATGGCACCCATCCCAGGTCTGGTCAAAGTGAAGGGTATCATTAGATTCAAAAGAGTTTCTACAAAACTCAAAGTTACCAGCTTAAATGGTTTATGAGATATTTGAAGTAGCAAGTGGGCGGCTGCTGGTTAACAAACTCATAGTACAAGCTCCCCTCACAGGGATGCTTCAAAAAGTTACCATATACTGTACAGTACATCCTGACAACAAATAATGTAATAACAAAACAAACAATTTGCTGGGCCTAGTGCGTACATGGATGGGTAAACTACAGTAAACAATAGGGTGCTGCAAAAGGTGGACTTGGTGGTAAAGCTGAGTTTATACATATTAGTACGTGCATAAACCCAACTTTAAGATTTTTGCCTACAAGTGATGACCAAAAATTAAATATTTTGTACCAACGTTGTGTTATATTTAATCTGACTACCAAAGGGTATATTTACAGAAATTATTGCCATGCTCTTTTTGCTGAACTGTGGGCTGAATTGGAATTAGATTATCTTTTGGGACCAATCAGGTGGACCATCTGCCACAGATGTGATCACATTATTTTCAGACCCCTCAATATTTTAAGATCTGCCTGACTCATTCAGTTGTGCTGTGGTGCTGCAAGACGACAGCTAATCTAAACTTTTGAGAGTTGCATTTGGGTATTTCTATTCTAAATATATAAATGGAACAGCAAAAACCACATATAGAAGGAAATGTCATGCCGAGAAAGGAAATCAAAAGATTACACTTCTGATACAGTTGTACTAAAGTACACAACATTTTACATTAGACCTCTAATAACTTAACTGGCTTAATTACTCATACTCTGGATTAAAGGTAATTTAGATCCCTAATAATGATTGTCAGTGCCTTGATGCTGCTTGCCATGTCATAGTTTAATACACACACTTGAGCTTTAAACACTCTGCTGTATACACTTGAATTGTTATTTACAGTGATTAAAATAAGTGGTCAGCAGGCCCGCATGAGTACCTGAATTAAAATAAAATGCAGACTTACTGTAATTATATAAGATTAGTTTGTGAGCACAAATGGAGACCATCAATATTTGTATGAATGTTCTTCCAAAAATTGACCTTACAAGCTCCCAAAGCAAGCGACACTGACGCTGGTATATATTCTCCATTTTCAGTGTGCTTTTTTTTTATTTATCCAAACTATATGGTAGCACATTATTATGGGATAACAGGACTTGGAATCCCAATGAAAGTGAAAGATTCCACTAATATAACCAAGTACAAAAATACATTTTATTTTACAGTACACAGTTGATAATAGAAATGTTCTGTAGCCGGCATTACTTTGGAAGATAACTGACTCTCCACATTGAGCAATATTTTATTACTGGAGTATAGTGCCTGCTGTGTCTGATATTGTTGCATAAATAATACAAGGATGTACATGTAAAATACAAACCTGTTGGGGCACTGGAGTTTCCACCTGATGAAGCAGGTTTTTTTTGATTACCTCCATCACAAGGCTCATTCCGGTCCGAACAAAAGATCTCCTGGCATTCACTTTTATCAGGACTAGTTCGTTGGCAGGTATTGTGGCTTAGAATGACTGCCGATTTATTCTGCTCTGGTTCATCTGAATTAAGGCTAATCATATTTATACCCTCTTCGAGATACTCCTCGCTCACTTCTGGATTCTCTTTCATTCGTGAGTCGCTGAAATCCCTGAATGGAGGCTCCCAGCCTAAGCCTTCACTTTCTTTCAAGCAGACTGTCTGCTGTGTTTCATTTATCTCGCCTCCTGCTTCTGTGAGACTGCTACAGGAATCATCTACTGTCCAACCCTGGGTGGCCCAGTACTGAAACTGCTCCCAGTAATGGCAACAGATTTCATTCGCATGTTGTTCCCATTCAGCTTTACAGTCAGGGTCATCCCAGGGGGCCACCAACTGACCCTCAGAATATTCAAGATGCTTTTCCAACCAGCTCTGCCAAAGAAGTCCTTCACCATACTGGCTCCAGTACCTTTCCCAGTCAAGAGCGACCTGAGGTTCCCCAGTATTAACAGGGGTTACATCCCCTTGTGTGGGCTCGCCTTGGTCTGTAGTCTCTCCTGGGACTTCAGACCAGGTTTTAGCTTCTAGGGTAATGGCTGGATCACTAACATTTTTGTGACTACCATTCCACTTGTTTTTTGTATTCTTCCCAAGACCTTCTGATAGCTAAAAAGGAATAGAAAAAAATAAATAAATAAAATGAACAGTACGTTTTGGTTTGGTTTATCAACTTGACTTTTTCTCACGTTCATGTTTTGCAAAGTAATGCAGGTCCCTTGTAAAATAAATGCTAATTGTTTAGTATATTGCAACTACTACAAGGTGTTCTACATATATATATAAAAAAAAAAAAAACAGGCCACAATATTTAGATTTTTTCGGAGAGACCATAAAAAGTGCCAAATAGGCAGTGTACATCCCTTTCTTAAATCCAAACTGTTACAGAACAAGCAATACATTCATTGTAGAGGACATTCTAAGAGCTGTTCTTAATTTAAAAATATTGACATATTTCTGGAACCAAAACATACTGCGTAACATTTAAAAACCTATAACCTCTTAAACTAACAAATGTTTTGGTGTAATTTGCATATTGTTTATTAAAGTACTTAGCAGCCCGAAGGTATGATGGGTTCAGCCCGAAAACTGCTGTCAATGGCTTTGTGACCATACCTTTCAGTGTGAACTGAGCTCTCTGCTTAGCAACTAGTGTGGCTGACATTTTGCAACCCCCCCCCCCCCCCCCCAAAAAAAAATATTAATGCTTAATGAGGTTCAATAAATTAGGTCTCAAGACTTGACCTTGTATAAATGAGGGTCAACCAGCTAAATGCAGGGATATCTTGGGAACAGTTTTGCTTCCCACAATGAATAAGAACAAAAGAAGTGATTTTAAATGTTGCCAGGAACAGTATACATCATACTAATGTAAAGATAGTCAGAAACGTGTATTTCACATGTTGTAATGCATTGAAGATTTAATTTAAACTGTTTTGACTAGAAGTATTTTTCAATGTCTTCAAACATGACCTTTCAGTCGAAACAGTTGAATGTTTATAAAACTACTCACATTTTTTTGTAATTCACATACACCTTAAATTGATGTTATATTTATAAAAGGTTGTCTGCTGAGTGACCTTCTATTTAAAATGCCTGTGAAATAAGATGGGAATTTTGCCAACAAGTGACGGCCTAAATACAAACTTATTAGTATGGGAAATGTTTCACCGTAATGGAACTACCACAGGATACAGTATATTGCAGAAATGTCACTGCAAAATTTCCACCAAATAGACCCTTTTAAAAAATTAACTCTAAGACAAAACTAATTACAAAAGATTTTGAGATAAGGAAATATGTTTTTTTTTTTTAAGTTTTTTTTTTCAATCTATAAAATAAATCAAAAGAAACTCTGAATATGCATTTCCAGAAAGAACTAGATCTCATCATCAGCAAGAAAATACAATTAAAAACGATTTCATTAAATTCACATCTGTCAATTACAGAAAAAAGCACTGACTGAACACTTATAATTATCTAGTATGAGAACAATAGTCAAACAAATGTCTCCTGCTCAATGAACGTCAAGGCATTCAAACAAAATCCAATTAAAATAGAAATCAAGTGTTGATCCCAATCTGATCGTACATGCAGGATCTATTTTTCAACCTTTTACGATCTGAATGTTTACTGAACTTAATGAAACAATCTGAAGAACAGATAAAACTCATGGCAGTCTTGCTTCCCTATCAAATAAGTGTTGTCCTCGCTGTCTGGGGTTGCCCTTTAACCTGTGGCCAGTTTGATGGAAGTTACTGAAAATGATTCTAATAGCAGATGTTTCCAATGTTGTCCAATCTCTGTACACACATGTGTGTGCAGGTATGTATTTGTGTCACTGAGTTGTTTTGTACTGAATTCAGTACACACAATATTAAAAGAAAACATTCTAAAATATTTGCATGCACAGAACTGACAAAGCAGTAATTTAAGTAAAGTATAATACTCATATAGGATCAATCATATACTACATTATCAATGTATCAGTTAAGCATAAACTTGTTCTATGAGGTTGGATTTTTCACAAAAATGAATAAATGCTCGACTCATCAGCTTTTGCTGACATCTGCAAGAAAAACTGGTTAGTAGCTTGTGACTTAATATACACATATAAACTACACTCAAGTATACCACACAACTCAAATATAAAGCTCATCCTGTGCTGCAATGTGTAAAATTGTGTTCAGAAACACAAACCTTAGTGTCCAAATCAGTGGTTCAGTGACTCACTTGTGGCTCCTGGAGTCAAACCCAGTCCAGGACCTTGTTCCAATCACTAAACTAAACATCTAAGTTAAACTAAACAATGAAAGACTTTGTTGAAACTAGGCTCTGGACTGTTCATTTAAATAATTAAGACATGGTTGGAACGAGGTCTGGCGTGTATTCAAATGGCCACAAGTACGTACTAATAAATAGACAGAAAATCCCATAACCTAGGGATGCCAACTTCAGTGTTTTTTGATGTAACCATCACAGCTATCTGAACAAAGCATACCACAGCACGCTGTTTCCGAGCCGACATGCTCCCAAACTGGACTGGCAGTCCCATACTGGCCATCAGCAATGTCTCCTCATCCAGCTCCTCATTGCTGCTTCCTTCTTGTGGTGTCCCGTCTTCAGCTAACCAAGTCTGTTCCTCCTCCTCCCCTCCATCTTGGTCTTTGGGTCCTTCTGCAATCAAAAGAAGCACTCAATGAGACTCTTTGTTCAGAATATCAAACTGACCAAATCTGCATGGATTATTAATCAGTGGCCTATGGGAGATCATCAGACCAGCAACTTTTAATTTAAGAAAGTATCTGATTTCCATTGTGATTAAAACGTTTTTGGAGCAATTCTAACACTTGGGGTCATTTTACCTGTAACTATGCTTGTGAGAGCACTTATGAAGGGGGTAGCTAATACAGCAGGCTAATTCACTGTCCTTTCATGCCTGCATTCACGTCTGGCTCACTGGACAATTGGCACACATTGGCAATCTCTGCTTGAGAGAAGCCAAAGGCAGAATGGCAGAGGGTTCCTTGTGAAGCTTCTGGCACTGTTGCATGCAGGGTGTCTCATTGTATAAAAAGAGATGCCATCTTGTGCAATCAGGGCGAGATGACCATGAATCAAAGCTTTTAAGCAGAGCTACACCCCCCACACACACACAATGTATAATTGATTTTGGTAGGACACAATGGATTGGTTGATTTGTCATATGTGATTCATAACTACTTTTAATACCATTGTACATTTACAAGGACAAAAGGGGGAATGTTTTTTTAACACTTGTTTTTTTTCACCTTTAGGTACAGTTAATAAATGAAAATAAGTCCAGTTGATTTAGGGTGCAGATGTTTCTCTCCTGAAAATAAAGGTGCAAGCATGCTGCAATGAAGCTGTGAAGTTTTTTGAAAGATCAGTGGTTTGAAAATCATCCTGCTCTAACTGGATTCAAAATGCTCACTACAGACATGCACAGGAACACAGATTTAATGTTTTAAATATAGGACTCACCACACATTCAAAAACAGAGATAAAGGCTGCCCCATGCCCGATACTCCCAAACCGTTCCCTTTTGTACTTACCTGGCATCCAGGCATGATTTGTGCACTACTTTGAAACGCAGCAATCAAAAATAACCCACAGCTTAGTGTGTGTTTTTCTTAAGAGTAACATATCTCTGAGCAAACAAAAACTAGTCTGAGCATAAAAACTAAAGTTAAGCAAAATGCACTGCAATGCAACCTTAATACAATTTCAGTTATTTATTACTTCAGTAGATTAACTCCTGTGTATTTTCAATTGATTATTAAGATGGTTAAGTTGTCAATGATGTAAGTAACATGATTATTTATCTAACATGGCAATTACCACAGAATAGTTGAAGTCTCTTTCTCCAAATATATACACAATAACAATGCCATAACTTACAATCTACAGAGTTTTCTTTTTATATTACCTTCATATCCATTAAATGTGGTGCTGACATAGAGCTGCTTCAGTCCTGAACGATAAAGTTCTCGATCTCTGTGGATAACAAAAAGTATGTCAACGTTAATTCATGTTTTCGCACAACTCTCAATAAAGACTCCATTATCAATATTCTGAGCCCTATATGCTCCTTTTTTACAGGCCAGTTTAATATTATTAAAGAATATGTTCTTCCTTTCAGAAAACAAGCCTTAGCCAAACAGTGCTCACAAAGTTTCAATTTACTTAGGTCAACTTTTAAAATGTTGTTATACAAGTTCAATTACCATAAATACAGTTTATAGTCCATTAAGCAGCTGCCTATGTATGTCCAAAAACCTTTTTTTTTTTTTTTTTTTTTTTAAACAAGTGTCCTTATTTTGATTTAAACTAGTTTACACAACACCAGGCATCTTGAACCAATAGTAGATTACTGTCATCTGTGAAAACCCATTTAAAATGTAAAAAATAACCTTGTCTGTTTTCAACCTTTCAGTAAGTAATACAGTACATATAGTCTTTCATATTATTGTTTATTTAGCAGACGCCTTTATCCAAGGCGACTTACAGAGACTAGGGTGTGTGAACTATGCATCAGCTGCTGAGTCACTTACAATTACGTCTCACCCGAAAGACAGAGCACAAGGAGGTTAAGTGACTTGCTCAGGATCACACAACGAATCAGTGGCTGAGGTGGGATTTGAACCGGGGACCTCCTGGTTACAAGCCCTTTTCTTTAACCACTGGACCACACTGCCTGCCTTTCATAGGAAAGTAGCATTTAAAACCATTAGATTATGAATACTACAGTGTGTATTTTTGCTTTATTAATCCTATATTTCCTGTTTCTTTTAAAAAAAAAAATCTAGATTTAGATATTTCTGTAATTTATTCATAATTATTATTTGTAGTATTTCAATAGGGGGCACAATTGACATAAGTTTAAAGAGGGTCTAAAATAAGCTAATTTCTGCACCAGTAATGAAGTAAGAAAAGCAGTCACAGAAAAAGTTTTTAAAAGGCATATAAAATAATAATAAAAAAAATACAATAGCTTAAAAACCTTAGGCTTCTTGACACAGGTGAATGAATTACTACAATGGTATTCCTCAGACAATTTTTTTCCTGAATTAATCTAGAGGCTGAGAAAGAAATATCACTGTGGAAGGGTGTGGGAAAGCACAAGGCAGACACATAGTTCGAATATGAAATGCCAGCAAAGGCGCCCAGATTTATTGTTCACAGCTCTATTGGCAGGTACTTCTTTGACAATTCGGTGGCACTGTACCAGCAATGGTATTGTGTCCCGTCTTCATAAATCAAACGCAGGTGTATAAACCAAAAGAATAAGCAAAAGGAAAAATGTAAACAAAACACTTTAAGGAAAAACTACAAAATAAAGTGTGCAGTTTTTAAACCGCGGCTCGTTGCTCCCTTTAGCGGTGGAAGCCCCGAGAAACAGGCACTGCTCAGTATCCTCTCCTATACACTGTGGGGCGGCTCATTCTCGCTAAACTAACTATTCTAAATAGTCAAATTAAATAACCGGTGCATGGCTTGCTTGCACCACCAGGTTTGTCTCATGCTGGAGTCGCCGATTTGTCTCCCCAACTCGCTGCTCCAGGATTTCCAGGTTTCGTTCCAAATGTCAGGATTCCGCTGTGAAGTCACGCTCCACTATACTTCCTGTATGAGCCAGAGACGACACAAAAACAGTGCCTTTTAATTTCGCCATTCACCCCGTATAGTCCCCCACCCACCCCCAGCCAATGACAGAGCGCCGGCCGATTCATTCACAGCTGACTTTTATAAAAAGACATTGCCTGACAGGGTGGGAATACACAGGGTGTCCGAACCCCAAACAAGCTCATGCATGTGCCTGATGGCCAGTCCAGATCCCTCCCCTCTCACATATCCTCCCCCTAAGAATGGAACCACCGGTCCTTTCGAAAATTCTACATCCCCATGCCTTTCCAAGAAAACAAAACCTACATTTTGGTGCAGTTTTCCTGCTTTGTGGAAAACCTTGAAGGCATAGGGCTGCATAGCCAAATACCACCGTGTGATATGGGTATTGTTATCCTTCATTCGATGGAGCCATGCCAAGGGGGCATGATGTGTGACGAGGGTGAAGTGTCGACCCAGGAGGTAGTACCGGAGTGACTTGACTGTCTATTTTACAGTCCCTTCACTCTCTCAGGAACGATGCAGTGCTCTGGTACTGAGGCAGCAGACATGTAGGGTGCGGTGCTGGGAGCCGGTGACCGCCTGATCCAGGGTTCCCGGTCCCTGTTGCCGCACCCACAGTCCCAGGACCGGTCCCAAAGCCTCCAGGAATTGTTCCATCACTACCAACTCCACAACCCGATCCTTGGAGTTGGTACCGGGACTCAGCCAACCCACAGCATAGTCGCGGAGACGGTGGGCCAGTGTACGGGGATGTTCTGTCTCACCTAACCTCCCCTCCCGGAGTCTCCGATGGTATCCTTCAGTCATGCCTCCCACCCTGTTGAGGATATCCGACTTAAGGGTGGCGTAGCCCATCACCTCCTCCGTGGACAGGGTGTGTGCAGCAGCTTGCGCCTCCCTGATTAACTGTGGCAGTAGGTAGCTCGCCAAACGATCCTGGGGCCACTGATTGGCATTCGCCATGGCCTCAAATAGTCGGAGGTATGCCTCCGGGCGGTCCTCAGTCATCATTTTAGTTGGCTGCTGCCATCTGGAAGCAACCCCAGCCCCTCCCTGCAACACCACCGTCAATGTCTGGAACAGGAAGCTCACCATCTCAGTAAACTGTGTTGTGCATTGTAACCCTGTATAGTACTGTCCTGTAACACCTGTCCCCTTGGATAAAGGCGTCTGCCAAATAAATAAATAATAATAATGTTATTAATAATAATAATAATAATAATAATAATAATAATAATAATAATAATAATAATATGAAAAGTGTTGTCAGTCAGAATACAAGAATATGATTATACTGTTGCTGGGGCTTAATGGAACCCCCAAGCCCTCTGTCTTTTTCTGCCTCCCCATATTTTTTCGGCCACCAGCCACCACTGGTCCATACAGACTACATCTTGTAACATTCAATTAAATTAATAAAGCACAATGGAAAAATAGGGTCCCTTGAGCAGATTTTGCACATATGCCACAGCATTCAAATACCATGGCCTCTGCATTCCCTACAAGGCCTATCAATTGCTGAAGAAGTTTCATTATACTGAACAATGGGCTACATTAGTACATACTGCATGCTGTTGACACAGATCACAGCGGAAGGGAAAGGGACTTTTGAACTCAGGGGACACAAATATGGCATATGCCAAAGAGATAAATGCCAAAGACTTTTTATTCCAGGCTAAAAACACTGGTGTTTGGTGGCATCCATGTTTATACCTGGCAGTGCTGGCCTTACACATAGGGTTGCAAACCCTCCAGAATTGTCCTGGAATTAAAGATTAATCTCCCGGATACTGATACAAGCAACCCGGGAGGAAAATCATAGGGAATTCTCAAAATTAATATGAAACGGTGAATCAGATTTATCATCTTGCTAGTTTCATGCATTCCTGGAGACTATAGTCCAGGCTCCAGTCGGTTTGAATTGTCAAGGCAAATCGCGCTTGAAGCCAGTTACTTTATGGTAGCTATGTTGGTGTACTGGTGCTGCGATGTTATGTAGCTACCGTAACGTAACTCTGGCTCATGAGAACAACGTTTTTTCACTTCAAAAGGAACAGATCCGTTTTTCAAAATGGATGATCTCAGCGGTGGCTCTTCAAAACATAGCGGTTGCGAAGGTATTGCAAAAAGGAAAAAGTACTATTGTACTTACAATGATGACTGCTGTAAGGACCACGAGTATAAAAACCGGCTTCGCAAAGTTGATGAATTTATGGCTGAATGCATTTTGTGTCACGAAGCATTTTAAAAAAAAAGGGCACGCTTCAGGAAAATCTAGTGACAGCAGCAGAAATAGGGGAAGTTTACCATGGCCTGATTCATCATCTAAGCTACTCTAGTCAAGATTGTGGTAATAAATTGCTACTGAAGTTTCTGCCGACGTACAAAAGCAACTAGCATTACTGAGAATGTTTTGGCACCGAAATCGCAGTAACTTTCAGTTAATGATCATGAATTAGCACTTTTTTCTCAGTTGGATCACCTTAAATAAGGGAATTAGGTTTTAAGTTTTTCCCTGTAACTGTTCGTTATTTTTCAAAGACGGAAGGGATTAAATATGGCTTACTTGATTTTTACCATGACAATGAAGAGACAAGTGATGCCATTGCTGCACGCATTTCAAACATTATAGAAGAATATAGCTTTAGTATAAACTGCATGTCGTTCTATGTAGCTGATAACGCATCTGTTAATTTTGGAAAACACAGGTCAGTTTACCAGAAGCTGAAGCAACTCAATGATAGAATGATTCCTGTTGGATGCAAGTGCCATGTAATTAATAACTGTGTTAAAAATGGCATTCAAGCTTTGAGTTTTAATGTTGAATGTCTTATTCTGAAAGTATATAGAGTTCTCTTCCTCCGCTAAAAAGACAGAATCTCTGTTCATTTTTCGACCTTGTAGAAATTGTGTATAACGAACTTCTGAGTCATGTGACAACAAGGTGTCTGTCCCTTCTGCCTGTGTCAGAAGGAGTCCTACAGTGCTGGCCTGCATTAAAGAAAGGCTCAAAGTTTAAATATATTTGGTAGCTCACTCTGTCTGCTACTAGTTTTATTTATGCAATAGCATTTTTCTGACACCTTATGCTGTAGTTTATATGACCGACCCTGAGTGAACACGTACACAGTTACCGGTATTATTATTATTATTTTTTTAAAAACACGTACATTATTAGTATATTTCATGAAGAAGGAAACCATTGCTAATAGAGCTTCCCAATTTGTAGATGACTGAGGTTTGTACCGTCCCATAATGCAAACGTATTGGACAGTGGAGTACAAATACCTACAGTACCAGAACAACGTGGATACAATTTCAAGGTATGAAGTTTATGTTATAGACCATGAGTAAAATTAAATAATTGTTAAAAACATTACGGTTTTATAAGATAACAGGCAATGACCTAACAGGATATTAAGTTTATTCAGTGTCTATAAAATGCTAATTTAATCTGTCATGGAGATGGTGGCTCCGGTTTTGTTATAATTAGGGCTTCTGTTTTTCAGGTTTTATTAATTATATTTTTCGGTGCTTATTTTTAGCTATTTTTTCGAGTTTTATGTAAATCGTTTTTTTCGGGGCTTTCGTTTTTGATATACTGTATGAAATTAGTGTTTTCGGTTACTTTTCAAAATGCGTGAGCATTTTTTTTTTCAAAATATGTACAGTAACTCGACAGTAATTGCACTTAAGTTGTACCTTCTTTCCATGGCTGTCTTCCACAACAAAATCCCTATGGTCACAGGCACATTCTTCTGGGGTTTTTGTGTGTAGGCATTTTTTTGTACATTTCGCCACAATTCTGTTTTAAATCTTCCGAATCTTAACTGTAATACAGCTTGAAATCCCGCTACCAAGCCTCCATCCTGATTGTAATCTCGTTTTAAATCTTGCAAGCAGTCTCCAACAGAAATGTAGGAATGTGCTGTCCTTCAGTCGTTGGGACAGGTTTAAAGTATTCAGAACGAATCAATGACAGATGCAACTCAGGAAGGCGGGACATTGCCCAGCAGCACTGGGAAATGTATTTATTATTATTATTGTAGTAGGTTTTATTTTTTTAAGGGTGCTTTCCGGTGTTTATTGGCTATCCACCGATTTCATTTTTTTTGTATCGGGGGTGTTTTATCGGTTAAAACCGAAAATCAGAAGCCCTAGTTATAATGTTAACCCTGGTTTCACCTACGCTAAAAATGAACACAGAAGTAGATCATTATCACTTTATCAAAATTCTGACTACGAAAAAAAGCAGGAGGAAACAGCTAGCTATAACGTTACAATGTTCCAAGTAACGGCTGCCTTGTTTTATCAGTACGAATAACAGACGAAATACAATCTTGAGTTGCATTCATTTATCTATTTTCTTTTAATAATAGATTATCACTACCTTGCGTACTTCTCCAGTTTAACTAGTGAAATAAGTGCTTTAACAAAACATTTATATATAACATTGTTTTAATCTTGGTTGATATCCCTTAATTTGCATGATGAAACATATCCTGTTTAACCGTACTGATGGCATATCAAATGCTTAGATGACAGATATGGTTGCATTCTTGTAGAACTTAAGGATAAAACTAAATACATTCTGACAAGGAATTGCATTAGTTCCATTACTTAGTTGAGCACAAGGTGGTTTCAATAAATACTTTGATTTAAATATAGGCCTACTATGTGATAGTTTGGGATATTCAGTCTTTAAAACAGTAGGTAGGTGTTTATTTTTTTAATTATTTGTTGAATAAACCGCTACCGAATATGACCATTTTGTTACCTAATTTCCAGGCAAGTATCAAATCCTCACTACCGCCTTAAAAAGTTAACTTCTAGCCCTGATTAAAAGCATATTTTGTTTCAGAGGGGAAAGAAGATTGTACCAATAGTATATGGGAAGCATTCAGTGAGGATGATCAGGAGTCTCTTCCTCTTTGTTACATTTACTTCACATAACCTGACGGCAGTATTTTTATGAATCACTCAAAAAGCTAGAAAGCAACGATGCCAACTGTACAGAACTAGCCTGTGTCATGGAATATCTTCATTCTAAACTAAAGAGAAGGAAAGAGGCCAAGTTCTATGGACTATCAGCTCAGGCTATTTTGCGCAGTCTCTATCAAACAAAATTTGAGGAAAAAGCAGATAAGGCATTGTCAAGATGCATCGCACACCTTGAGAACTGGTATGATACCGACACATCTGTTTTCAAACAAATGTCAGTCCTCTCACTAGCCAATGAAGTGCAATGGCTTGATGTTGAGAAATAGGCCGAAGTTCTTCACCTTGAGATTGATTTTGACAAGCTATATGATGATTACTGCATTTTACAGAAATTAGAGGAGAAATAATTTTAAAAGGAGAAAAAAAATTGATCGAAGATGGGTGAAAGTTTTCAAACAAATACCACAAAGTGAAAAACAGCCTTATTTTTAAACTTGTGTCTTTGATGCTTTTGATTCCAGTCTCAATCATATTCTGCGAAAGGGTTTTCAGCTTAATGACTCAGCTTTGGAGCAAAGAAAGGAACAAATTAAGTGTTGTGAAAGCAGAGTTACATGTGCAGCTGAACTACAGTATGTCTTGCGCTGACTTTTATGAGTATGTTGAAAAGTCTCCAGAGTTGCTGAAAGCAGCAAGAAGCCAACTTAAGTACAGGCTTAGGAAGAGCAAACACGACTACAGAAGACCCAAATTTTATAAGGTAAATAACATTTAATGCATTTTGCTGTATTACGGTAATCGTTTGGTTATGGTATACTATTTTCTTTTAGATTTTTTTTTTTTTTAAATAACAGAATTAACACACAAACAACGTATTAAAAAAAGTAGCCTTGACCACATCACCCTTTTAAAAATAAGATTCACATTACTACAACTGGTGATTTTTCAATATTGTTTATTTATGTAACGTGTTTAAACTTTGTGTGCACATGTAAAATCAAATACACACACTGGTACTTATTTTTCACTCGGGGTAAACCGCTCGCTCCAATAAATTTCGAAGTAGCTCAGACATTACGTCATGACATGTGACCTCCCGGAATACGTCCAACCAGAGTTGTCAACCCTAACTTACACACCATTGTCATGTTGGCAAGCGCTCCTATTTTTTTGTCCAACCCCTGAATAAATTAATACCATAAATTGTGAATTTTACCAGAAAACACTAGTATTGAACATACTGAAATAAAATGGACCATTTACCAGATATTTTGCATTAACATAGTTAAATGAGCGTGGTCCCTCAAGTTCAAAATAATGTTAAGCGTGATATAAACAAAATAACCATCACTCACTGTACAAAAGCCCTGGAGAAAAGGCAGTGAATTTTATCTTCTTCCAGTCCTCCGATGCTGAGAAAAATATCAGCAACCACACACCGTTTTTCATTTATCATGTTACTGTGCAGCTTTGCCTATCAAATTAAACTAATCATCTACTGAATTGCATCCGTGTTACCGTAGTAATTATGATTTTTGCACTAACAATATCTTGCTCTTCTTTCCTCGCTTGCTACTTATATACCTTTTACAGCATTCTATGAGTTTCTATAAATAGGTGAGCTATACGTAACATACCCCTATTTTGTTTCCTAACTATACTGAGATGTATTCGTTCCTGTGCTGTAATTCTGCCACTATTTCTACAATGCGTTTCCCTATACTCGAGCAGTGTCTTCCCTACAGAAAATTGTTCTGTGCGAATGTTGTTTCTCTCACGTGTACATGATCTGCGGAAGGAGGAAATGATAGAAAGCAATCTCTAGTAAGTGTAACACTGGTTTTCCACCGGGCGGACCAGGAAGCTAGGGACCTAAATACGCCGAGTTCCTTATGACCGTGATCAGCATCGACCTGGTGCGGGTGAACGTTAATGTGAATGAAGACGTCAGCTGGCGATAAAGGGCATTATTGATTTCCTCACTATATATTTCTACAGTGTGAGGATCTTAAGGCACGTTTATCTGGATTTAAATATGAACTAAACTGGCCTCTGTTGTGTCTTATAGTAAAGAACTTGGTGTTTTGTTATGGTTCCTGGTTGATGTACTTGCTGTACTTACAGTTACACATACTACAACACAGTAAGTAAGGTATGATGTCAGATTTGTATATGCACACAAGTAGATATAGCGATCAGGAGTCCGAAGGAGGTACAGATTGTGTAGCACTGTGTTCCTGCTGTGTTAGACCTATTAATATGTATGTTTATTAGTAGACAGACAGATAGAAAGAAAGGAAGATAGTGAATTTAAAAAAAAATACGCTTACTTCGTGTCAAGTGTTCGTTTTTGTGAAAGCAGCATAAAGTATTACAAATAAATGAGTTCGTCTGTGGAAATGCTTTTACATACATCAGTGCGGTTTATTCAGCAATTGTTTTGCAAGGCACAGTGTCGTCACGTGATCTGTTGAAGTTGAACTACTTGTGTTCAGCTACTGGCAGAAGTCAGTTTTTTTTTTTACTGGTAGTAGAATTTCTGCTGCCATTAATCAAGTTAAGAACTTAGGCTGCTGTCTGTACATGTTCTTCTTGTTGTAGTCACTCTGATTATATACATATACTATAGAAAAAAAATCAAAACGACCAACTCTTTGCTTATATATATATATATATATATATATATATATATATATATATATATATATATATATGCAAGCAAAGAGTTGGTCGTTTTGATTTTTTTTTCTATGATCTTTTTAGTCTAGTAAGCCTTTTAAGCCCGTGCATCTTATAAGTCCGTGGTAATGAGATCAGCTGTCTGCAACCTGTTCCTTTCCAGGTTCCATAGTGGAGCTTTGCACGGGCCTCATTTAAACCAGAGATTAATTAATTGCTCTCGACTTGTGTTCTTTATAGAGACCCTTGACAGCTCTAGGCTAGGGGCATAATGAATGTTGCAATTTCCTAGACCACTAACTACGAACCCACACAAAAGGTAAGTTGTGAATCTTATTTCTTATCTACAAATTAAAAAAAAAAAAAAAGTTTATACTGTATGTATACAATTTCATGAATTTAACATATAGCAAAATGCCATGTAGTGTTATTACTCTTTACTCTAACGTACTATTCTTTGAAGTTTATTCAATTTATAATGTTGACAGTTTTCCACACGACGTATGCTAGTATGTGAAACCAAAAGAATAATTTCAAATATGTCAAGCTTCTTATTATTATACTTCAAATCTTGTATATACTCAGTGGCAGTGCAAGCTTATTGGGGGCCCTAAGCAACAATGTACAGTATGTGTGTGTTTCTCTCTCTCTCTTTCTCTCTCCCCCCTTGTAGGTTTCTTTTCTGTATTACCCTCTCACTGAATTGGTAATTGATTGCTATTAATCCGGCTGATTCTTAATTAAAACATTGATAAACCTGTAAATTGTGAAATGAATTAGCTAATACAATAACAGGGTGATTTTCAAATATTTTTGCTCCAAAGCAAAATTTGCTCCTGATTTTCTGAAAGCAATTGTAAAAGTTTAAAGGGGCAAATCTAGCAAGAGACAAGGTAGGTATGGAAAAGATCATTTTTTTTTTTTTAATTAAATCTTTTTTTGTTTTTCAGTTAAACAATTTAGTCAAATTAGCTGGTTTATTTGCAGTACAAAATGTGGAGCAAATTTTGCACTGGAGCAAAAAACATTGAAAGTTGTCCTGTAAATGTTTCTTTGCTTCATAGCATCATTCTGGGTGTGTTCTTGTACACAGAACAGAGCAGCGCAACACTTGCAACCGATTTGTTGTACTACTAAATCAGACATATGGAAACGCAACTGAATAAACAATGTATTACTTGCTTTCAACAGCAGAGGATTTCTGTTTAAAGACAAGTCTAACTTGCTTTCTGTATTCGGCTTACTTACATTTGCAACATTAATATGTAGGCTATCAAACAGGTTGAATACACAGAGTCCAGTTGTTAGCCACAGCCCCGCCAGTTACACAGAGATCTCAGTTTGTCCATATCAATGCAATGAAGCATAATTGTTATGATTTTAATTTATTAATAGTCAGACATCTAGAGAGTTCATATTATTACTTGTGGCCAGAAAAAAGCAAGCAAAACCCAATGGTAAGATTCACATTATTGTTTGTTTATTTAGCAGACGCCTTTATCCAAGGCGACTTACAGAGACTAGGGTGTGTGAATTATGCATCAGCTGCAGAGTTACTTACAACCTCTCACCCGAAAAGACGGAGCACAAGGAGGTTAAGTGACTTGCTCAGGGTCACATAATGAATCAGCGGCTGAGGTGGGATTTAAACCGGGGACCTCCTGGTTACAAGCCCTTTTTTTAATCACTGGATCACACAGCCTCCTCTAAGACTGGTGTGTAAAACTTGTCCTTAGATGTGTGTTAAATTCCAATAATTACTGTACTATTAGAATCCTCACTGTACCCCCTAGGAAGTCTCACACCCCAGGTTGAGAACTGCTGATATACAGAGTATGTCGTGGTTGTTTTTTTAAAGATTTAAAATGCGGTGCTGATCTTGTGTTTGAAAATATTTACAGAAATGGCTTTATCTTAATGTACCAGTATTTAAAGTAGGCTCCATCATCAATTGCTGAATAAAACAACCACAAAAACTGTGTGAGCCATTCCCTCCTAAATGACCCAATTTCGTTGACGAATGCCTTCTGCAATTCATATTTCTCATGAGGTTGCCGTGGCTGCATGAAAAAATCATAGCGCTTTCCATCTGAGAAAGAATGTGTGTTCTTATTTGGGTGGCTGTTTATTTTATTGTACACAATTGTGCAGCTATGTCCCCTCCTCTAACCTGGACATGTGCTGCTGTCCCCAAGATGGCTCACTGGAGCACTGCTGCAGCAGGGGGATCCTGGTTTCATGCCCTGAGGGCATTTTATTTTATATCATTTTTTTGTTTGTTTTGGGGAGGAGGGGGGGGGGGGGGCAACATTCTTTCCCTGCTCTACTCTCACTGAAAAATAAATAAATAAATACACAAACACATTGCCATGCGATTTACAGTCTACTTTTTTGTAATTATACACATGATCTCATATATAAGCATTTTATTCCTATCATAAACATATTGTGAACAATCAATCAATTGTTTTAATATTCACAATTGATTGATTGTTCACGTCCAGTAAATAACTAATATTGCTTCTGTTCAAATCTATACAAAAGCTCAATATATATATATATATATATATATATATATATATATATATATATATACATATACTAAAGTAGCGTTCAAATCTAAAACGAATAAGAATCTGTGCCTGTAAATAAATCAGGGCCCCCCTTGAACTGCTTGAGGCCTTAAGCAATTGCTTAGTCTGCTTATGCCTAGCGTCGCCACTGTATATACTTGTTGGTGCTACATGTTTTCATTTCTAACCTAATGTATTGCAGTTAAACAAAAATGTTGCAGTATTGCACTTTATCCTCTTTAATAAACTGTTACATGCAAAACTTAAAGTACAGCTGTATCTGGACTCGCTATAAACACCAGGGGCTGCAGTATGAAGTGTAACTCATGGAGAATATAAAATGCTGACTAAGGATATACAATATTGAGAACATACCATTATCTTTCAGCTAACAAAGTTTATCAAGACATTGACCCTCTCTCTCTCAGAGTTGCAAAGCTTCCGTGTATGGTTTGTTGCCTGCTCCAGTTTAGAAAGGACAAGTGTACTTTAAAGAAAAAGCTGGAATATTATACAGACTATGTTTTTAATTGTTTTTGTTTTTCTGATGTAGGCTATTCTATATAGTAGCTTAGCAATCTTCATGGCTATCTTTTTAAAAAAAAGTTAGTGGAGTGAATTTAAAATATATGGATTATGTTGCTAATATATGTCTATATACCTTTTTAAGTTATTCATTTAAATGATAAAACTTTCTCCAGATTTTTCTGAACCTGTACTGTAGCCTTAATAGATGGGCTGCATCTGTATAACAACCCCATTTTCTAGTTCTGTTTTTGACCTGCCACAAGAGTGGACACACAATGTCGTATCATTAAATGAAACAGGAAATATAAATTGCTGGTACTATTTAAAAGTAAGAAGTAAGAATTCCCTGCCCTTTAGACAAGATGACTGCCTGCTCAAAAATGTTTAGCTGGTGCAATCTCATTCCGTCTGAATACTGTGCTTACAGTACAGATAACTGTTGGTGGGCTTAAACATTAACCCCTCAAGAGTGAATGTTACCAACACTGGTTCCACTCCTGGGTTGTGTATAGACTTATGTAATGAGACGTATTCTTTGGATGGGTGAAAGTAAGACGAGGTGCACCAGGGCTGTCAGAAAATCGCATTGTATTCTCTCTGCACCAGCAGCAGCCTGAGGTGGGCTTCATTATAATTAGCAAAAATAATACTGTAATAACAATGACTAAACAGAAATCAAACGAATGTAAACTTGTCCCACTGGTATCATAATGTTCTTGTTTTTTAACCTCAGATCTGCTCATTGGCAGTCGCAATGCCAGTGAAACCTTGAGTCCGGTGTGTCAGGCAACCCAAACCACAGTGACAGAATGCCACATGAGAATGACACCTGCTTCAGGGGACAGGAATCTGTGAACTATTTCTCCTGCATGATTCACCTGTGGGAGGAGTGGACCGGTCTGGAGAACATGGAGAATTATTTCAACTACCTGGACTACTTGGTGTGGGTCTTCACCCCACTGGCTATCGTCTTCATCCTTCCACTCTTCATTGTGGTCTTCATTTATCTTTCCATCCTCTTCCTCCATGTGTATAAGAGGAAGAATGAGCTAAAAGAGGCCTATTCCTATAACCTGTGGGATGGAGCAAGGAAAACACTGGCAACCTTGTGGGATGGGCATGCAACAATATGGCACGGTAACCACTTTCTCTCTTAAACTATTGCCGTTTGCTTACAGTACCTTTATAATAGTCATTTGGGCACCATTGTGGAAATGTTTTTCAAAATAAATAAAGTAGTACGTAATGGAAATTGGCACAGCATGAATCAGTTTGAAAAAGAGCTTGATCCAAACGCATAAGAAAATGTATAATTTCATGGTTAATTGTTTAGCCTTCCTCACTCTTAAAATATATTTTTAATCCATAATAAGGAGCCATATTTTGTAATGACAGGTTCATGTCATATGGTAGTAATATGCAATCACAATAATAACAATGCATCTGGATTTAAATTGTGATCCTGATTTCTTTTATTTTATTTATTTTTTAGTACATGTTTACTAGAATAATGTTTACTTTGCAATAAAGTACTGGTACTATAGTTACCAGAAAGAGCATCAAAAAACAAAAAGGTAAAGAAAGGAAGCTATTCCTGCAGCCTCATATTAAGTAGCCTACACAGTAGCTTTTGTACTGTAGTTACTTTATAGGGCCTTAAACAGGGTTCACCCCGGCCTTTTCAGACGGACGGGGCGCCCAGCTGAAAAAACCCGATCCGCCCGTCTTGTAGATGCTACTGTGACTTTAACAATAAGGATTGATCGCGCTTCTAGCAGACTAGATCAGTTGCGCTTTACTGGGTGGAAAAAAAATCTTGGAACCGCATGACAGCTGTGTTACGTCTTGACACAACATTTAACCAATCAGAGAGTTGAAGGGGCGGGTTTTTTGTGTTAAGCACTTTGAGAGGCTAAAATGTTAAAAACGACTGCTAAAAAAATAACCAATTATTTTCAAAGCAAAAATTGTGACAATGAATGCAGGGGGTCAAAATAAGATGGCGATCGGCGCAATCCACCGCCTAAATACTATGTTTGCGGTGGCTACTTTATTAAAAAAAATATTAAGATTATTTTCGGGTGTTATCATTCAGTCCATTTTTTGTCATATTATTGTACTGTAAGGTGATATACAGTACATAATAGCTATATGTATGCACCAAAAAAAGCGTATTCCTTTTGTTGTGATATCGTAACAATATGTTTGTACCCAGGTGTTTGTGAGAGATATTGGGGGTTCATATAGGCTGTACGCCTTTAAGAAGATTGGCGTGATGGGATATCAGCTGAACACTTGTCAGCTGACACACAAATGCTTCAGTGCGGAGGTGCCGGATTACTGCACTCAGGTTTCATTGCAACAGATATGATGGTGACCAAACCGTGTGTGAGTGTATTCAAAAAATGTAGAACTGCGAAAAACAAACATAGACGTGCATTAACAAAATGCCCTGAAAACTTTACATAAAGAAAACAATTTAAATTAAGCAATAAGCTCAATAAATAAGATGAAAAAAAAGGAAGTGAAAAGGTTACCGTTTTTTTTTCTCCAATAACCCTACGTTATCTTTCCCCAGTCAAATGGTAGTCCCTAAATAAGTACGGTAATTTACCGTAATAATAAAAATAAAAATATAAAAAAAAAACAGTAATGAAAAAGAAAATGTAGAACATAAAACCAGGAACCAGAGATAGTCAACGAAAGACAACACATTATTCAAATTCTTTGTCGTATTATATATTTAAGGTAAGGCAAGTTTATTTTTCCGTTAAAAGTGCTCCCGGCTGTAAAGTGCTCCCAGCTGTACAGAATTTCTGGGGAGAACCCTGTTACCAGGGTGCTGGTGAAGGCTATGGACAAGGCAGACAGATCAATTTATGGATGAGGTGCTGACGAAGCAAATGTGCCAGCTACAAGGTCATTTTGATGTCAGAGCTTCTGTTGATTTGAGCTGATTTAAGTTTCTACTTAAAATAAACATATTAACATAACATTTGTGAAAAATGTGGCCTAAAATAACCCTTATAAAGAAAGAGTTTACCATAGTAAAAGCACAGCAGTAAATCATAGGGAAGCATTGCAAAGAATAATAAGATAAGGCAAAGCATATGCGGTCTTCAAAATCTCTGGGTGAAACAAACTACAAAAAAGCAAGCACAGTAAATATATTGTAAATGGAATACTTTCCATTTTTTTTATACCAGGTTAGATAACATAATTTGGGTTAAAACCAGTAGATGTAATATACACGTTTAATCCTACCTGTTTTCCAGTAGTTTGTTTTGAAAACCTCAGCACTGACCTGCTAAATATATACTTTTTTAAATGTTTTTTTTTTTTTTGGCACCAGAACCTATTTGTAATTATTGTTTTTTTGTTTTGTTTTGTTTTGTATAAATGAGCAAGTGGCTGCAGGGGGTAAACTCCAACTTCTTTCTTTATTTCTGTTTTCAACTTGCAGTGACCACACTACAGATTTCTTGTTTCATAATATGCATTCTATAGTATAGTATTACTGTTTATCGATATTAAAATAAAACATCTGATTACCAGATTGATCAACTATTTATTTAAATTAAAAAGTGTTTATGAACCTATTAATAACAAAAAGTTGGCATGCACCAGTATCAGAAAAAATAATAAAGAACTAGGAGTGCATTTAGTGCAGTGCACTGGGTGTAATATGCAGGGGGTGACAGGAGAGTTAGCAGGTCTTTGTACAGAGGAACAGCTTGGTAGGTTATGCACTAGCTGCAGAGCAGAAAGCAAGTACAAAGATGTGATAGCTACTCTGACAGAGCAACTAGACAAGGAGTTACAGCAGTTTGTAGACTCCAAGGTGGAGTTGCATGAGGTCCCACTAGATAAACAGAGGGAGATGGGTGGACCAGACAGGGAGTGGACAGTAGTTAGAGAGAAAAGGACAATGGGGGATAGGGTAGAACAGAGTTCAGCAACATGCAGGAGGAGAAGGATAGAGGAAAGTCTAGAACCTGCAAACAGATAGTGACCAGGGGGAGGAAAGTGAAGTTGCAGCAGGCTACAGAACAGGTCAGTAATACAGTGGAGGATAGTGTTGGTACAACTGGCAAGCCTGCTGATCAACATAGTAGGGATAGTCAGAGGCAGACAATCATAGTGGGGGATTCAATAATAAGACATGTAGACAGGAAGTTTTACAGAAGGCACCCAGTAAACAGGAGTGTTATCTGTATCTTTGGTGCCAGTTGAAGATGTGATCACCAGAGTAGATCGGGTCACAAATGGGGCAGGTATAGAACCAACAGTGATTGTCCATGTAGGGACAAATAATATGTGAGGGGAGGTCAGAGGTACTGAAAGAGAGGTTAACTGAACCTGCTGACAGGCTTAAAGAGAAATGGAGTCAAGTAATCTGAGAGCAAGGAAGGAGAGGATTAGCAGAATAATTAGTTTAAATATCTATTGGTTTAAATATATGGTTAGAGAATAAATGCAGAAGGGAAGGTTTTGGATTCGTAGATAAATGGAGCACCTGTCAAAAACATTTTTTCCAACAAAACATCCTAACATTATTTTAAGATGACTGTGAACAAGACAGTAATCAGTCAAGTAACAGTATATCCACATTTTAACAAATCAGTTAATTAATCTGATTAATAACTTGATTTAGTTAATATTGAAACTTATTTATAGCTTCAAATTAGTAACAAAAATGTATTAATCATAGGCACAAATTAATATGCCAAAAGCATGTGATTTTTTTAAACTACCAATTGTTTTTTACCAACCGTTGGTTAGTATCACATTTGCCAGCAGAGCAATCGCATGACCTTCAAGGCTGCCACACACCGGATGTGATGCGATTTTTTGGACGACAAGATACTTTCGCAGCGACATGACCACACACACCAGAAGCGACACATAGGCGGTACGACATGTTTGAAAACTGCCAGATCTATACAATTATTAAAAATTACTATTGACAGAACTATGATCAAGACTGGTACATATTCGTCAACATGATGTGGAAATTATGAGTGTCTTCTTGGATGGTATTTCAACATATATATATATATATATATATATATATATATATATATATATATATATATATATAATATACTGCGTATATATACACACGCACACTGCTGTGCAAAAGTTTAAGACACATTCAGGAGTTACAATATATATCGATGTTATGAGCATCAACAATTTACTCAAAGCCTCTACTAGTGTTTTCCACTATTAACAACTTTTATTGTTATCAATACAGCTTAGTATGTATATATATATATATATATGGCAAAACATCATATATACCGGCTTACCCAGTTCTTTCGAAATAGGCTTCCATATATTGTCTTTCAAATATTTATCTTTATAATTGTGATGACCTTTGTCATAAAGTTCTGGGTATTTTTTCAACGGCAAGTATTATTGTTTCCTCCATCATTCTGGATACTGCTTCACCCTGCTGGACCACGTGCATTGAAGCTGTTCTCTGATTAGTTAATTCCCTAGTTGTCAAAAGTATAGGTTCTGTTAATATTGCCTGAGCGCTCACTCTGTGTCCCGCCTACAGATAGACAATCTCTAATTTGTGTGTTTGATTGACAGTCTGCCAATACTACCTTGCTGCAATTTATTTTTCTAAACCTAGTAGATTAGATCGTACCTACATATCTTTTTACAATTAATCATTAAAGTGGGCAGAGTAAAAAAAGAAAAAGAAATAGACTCAAGGCCGGGCCCAGGTGCCCGAGAATTGGAGATTATGACAGTCGAAGTTTAATGGAACAGATTTAAAGTTATAATGCAGGATATGTATATACCTAAAATGAAAAAGATGGCTGTATGTGACTTACAGGAAAGATGGAAGAGCAAAAGATTGGGATGAATATAGGAGTGTGCTTAAACAGGTAATAATGGATATTAGGAAGGCCAAAAGAGATCTAGAAAGAAATATTGCCAGGGATGCTAAACATAACCCTAAAATAATGTACAGTATTATAAAAGTAAAATAACTGTGAAAGAGGAGGTTAAGGTATTAAGGGATGAATATGGTTTATAAGGACTGCACAATATCGGATGTAATTATTATTTATTTATTTTATTATTTATTTCTTGGCAGACGCCCTTATCCAGGGCGACTGACAATTGTTACAAGATATCACATTATTTTTACATACAATTACCCATTTATACAATTGGGTTTTTACTGGAGCAATTTAGGTAAAGTACCTTGCTCAAGGGTACAGCAGCAGTGTCCCCTACCAGGGATTGAACCCACAACCCTCCGGTCAAGAGTCCAGAGCCCTAACCACTACTCCACACTGCTGACCTAGTAATAAACACATATTTTTGTAATGTTTTCACCACACACAGATCTTAAAGATTTCAGCATCAGAAAAGTAGAGGTATTAAATAAGCTACAGGAGATTTAAAAAAAAAAAAAAAAGATCACTGGGCCCAGATGAGATTTATCCAAGGGTGCTTAAGGAAACAAGGGTAGAAATATGTAGACCACTGGCTACTATCATGAATAGTTCTAGAGAAACAGGTGACGTCCCTGAAAACTGAAAGCTTGCATATGTTGTGCCATTATTTAAAAAAAGGGGGGATAAGACCGACCCAGGTAATTATATACCTATTAGTTTAACTTCCCTAACATGCAAAATGATGGAAGCAATATTAAGAGATAAGCTTGAAGACTTTATACAGCAATAATATTACAGGGGATATCCAGCATGGTTCTGAAGAATTCTTAATCATTTAAACCAAAGTCTGGCCTACAGTACAAGCTAGACTTGGGATGTCTAAAGTAAAACAATCCCAATAAAAACATAAACCCTAAAAAATTAGGCTAGCCAGCCCAGACTACTGTGACTGTGATTCCTGCGTTAGTATTTCCTACAGCAAATCTTCATGCACTCATTGTGCAAATGACTGGCTTCTGCAAGCAATGCAGTGGCTAAAAGTGTAACAGAAGGCTGGAGTATTAAAGTCATGGCAACACAGTGGTGTGTCTGATCGTGTGTGGAGATTTACAGTGTATACTGGTCCTGTTGTGATAGGAACACAAGGACCCTTGCGATCTGCAGCTAAAAGGCTGAATTCATTTTCTAAATATAGCACAGCACTGTGTCTGTCAGTATCGCATGCTCCATTATCTGCAGAGAGCACATATATTCCATTTCAGGATGTTTTATTTATTTATTTTACCAGCAAGGGGTTGAGCGACACCCTTTGCCAGTCCTTTGAGGAAAAACAATAAGTTCCATATATTTTGTAGTTGGAGGGGGAAAAATAAAACTAGCTAAGAAACAAGTACAGTTCTTTACCGTGACATTTCTGGCTTGCTAAAAACACATTTTCCCCTTGCCATGGCATTAATTGCTTGCATTTCTATAAACTAGTAGATTAGTTGTGACTGAAAGCTTATTGTTATCATGAATTTAGAAGGTTATGTTTCAGCTTCATTGAATTTGGTAATGGCTGTTTCACACATGGTTGCAGCGTACTGCCAGCAGAATAAGTCCGGGGAGTTAACAGGGAGTGGAATTTTAAGTGTCGTTCTCTTTTACTTTCGACAGGTTACGAAATCCATGGCTTAGAAAAGATTCCAGACAAAGGACCAGCTCTTATTGTGTATTATCATGGAGCCATTCCAATAGACTACTACTACTTCTTAGCAAACGTCATTATTCAGAAGGGAAGGACATGCCACTCTGTAGCTGATCATTTTCTCTTTAAATTACCAGGTAATTGTTATTTTTGTATTTATTTATATGAGTAATTTCTTTTTATTCCCCAATAGTGTTGTACAACAGCTTTTTTTAATATTTACATTTTGTGACTGATTTTAATAAATACAGAATGACTGTGAGTGATGCATCTGTTGGTGAATAATACATAATAGATACTGTAATTGTCCCATATTCAAATACTGTACATGCAAATGATTTTGCTGAGAAGTGGTGAATTATTGTTTTATGGGAGGAAAAAGTTACCCGAAACACAATTTTGGTCCTTTCCAGAAATGACTATGGTAACACTGCTTAAAAATGTATTTCCAAAAAGTGAAATCAAATTGTTTTGAGACGAGGACAATTTCTCAGATATTAGACATTACTGTAGATTACAGGCTTTCCCGAAAGCATTGACAATTATGCATTTGACTGTTGTATACAGAATTATTTTATTGGTAACCAAAAAACTGAATTTATTTTTAAACAAACATCAACCACAAATATTAAATTAATATTTGTAAATATTTGTACTGTACTAGTAAAATTAACTAATTTTACTAGTACAGTATTTCAAATTACAAAAGTGTCCTTAAGAATTACTTCAAAAACAATTTCCAGCACTTCAGTGTAATGCATAGTGTGCTGTTGGTGATTTTTCTATTTTTTAATTATTTAAAATAACCCATTGGCCTAAATAAATAATAGTGGCATTGGCCCAGATGCCAGATGGCCATTTCTTTTAAGAAGCTACAGTTTATCTCTCAACACCTGCAAAACAAAGTGTAATTTGATGGTACTGCAGGCAACTCAGAGTTCTCATGTACTTTTCTACATTCGCCTAATAATAACAGTCTTAATCGTTAATTATTTGCTTTGTATAGAAAACGTAATGCCCTTGCTTGCTTTGGATTGCATTGCACTTTCTATTGAAGTGGCAGCAGTGTGGACTGCAGGCTTGAAGCACAAGAATATATTATATGCTGGGGACACCAAGAGAAAAATAATCCTTATTGTCCCCGATGGTGAAATCAAGGTTCCAAAAATAGCACATTTTGAAGGATGCGTCATCTAATCCATCACTTGCAGTCTTCTTTTCTTCTAAAGTTACACTGGGAAAAGTTTGAATACAATCTGAAGAGGTTAAGCTGCTTACCTGATCATGTGTTTGCACCAATAGAAATGTAGTGTTATCAACAGTGAGCAGAGCAAACCGACATACAACTCATTCATTAACACATATGACAGATATCTGCTCTTGCATGCTGAGAGACTAGATCGCTGGGCTTATTGGTTGCTGAAGTACTACACCATTTGCCATATAATCATACAGAAAAGGTACAAAGTATAAAAAATAATTGTATGTAGCAGAGCTCACTGATGGTTCCTGCCTGCTGTTCTCGAAGGTTAACCATTTATAGAACATTTGCAGTATGGTCAATTGTTTACCAGAAAAAATTGTTGTCTGAGGATTTCTTGCCTGCCTCCTAGGTTTTAAGCTGCTGCTTGAGGTATTCAGTGTCATGCATGGACCTCAGCAGGAGTGTGTCCGAGCCCTGAAGAATGGCCACCTGTTAGCAATTTCACCTGGCGGGGTCCGCGAAGCTATTTTCAGTGATGAGACTTATACCCTTATATGGGGGAACCGCAAGGGATTCGCCCAAGTGGCAATTGACGCCAAAGTGGTAAGTGGTAGTACATGTATAAGATGCTTAACTAAAGCACAGATGGAAAAAAGCCATGCTGCATAGCTCTTGGATCCAAACCTGGTTTTAGAAAAATGGTATCCAATGGAGAGTTTAGTTAACCAAATGTAAATACTTTGTATTATACCTAGGGCTTCTGGTTTTCGGTTTGAACTGATAAAAAATGATAAAACACCCCCGATACAAAAAAATGAAATTGATCTATAGCCAATAAGGACCAGAAAATACCAGAAAAATAGAGGAAATGGTTACTCAATTCATGTTGACCTCCTCTTTACCATTTATAAAAAATAAAAAACTACCTTTCCCAGTGCAGCTCTTCAAAATTTTGTGGTGGTGGTAGGGATTTAATCTTCAAGAAAAAAACTTGGATTATAGTTTTTATCACTTGTCAAAAAATCATATGAATTATGTACGTAATTACCCTTTGTACTGTATGTATGTCACACTTTAGAGTTTTTCATATTGAGAACTGCTTCTGCAATTGTGATGAAACTTGGTTTAGCGCTAAAGTTATATGGAAGATATAGCCATGGTCACATCTTGATACAAATTTAATAACAGCTGTGGAGGGCAATGTATTTTACTAACATAATTGTTTAATAGATGCATAGAAATCAGGATCATGTTAATGCAGGAAGGCTATTCCTGAGGGTTAGGATTAGGGAGGATAATCATCTGAGGATAGTTCCTCATCCCACTTCAGCAACTCCGCACGTGGGGTTTAGTAGCTTCTTAACATCTGTCGAGTGAACAGAGGCAAATGGCTTGACAACAAAAACTGAAGCTGCAGTGAGACGACATTCAAATTGGATTGAAAAATGGGGTAAAACTGATTTAAAAATAAAAAAAAGTAGAAATCCCTAAATGAAAGCAAAAAATATTGCGGATTGAAAAACTGCAACAGAGCTGGCTGTCTGTACATCTAAGGGGAAACTGCTCTTTTAGGAGGTCTAGTACATTTCCATGAGAACCACATAACTCTGCTATGTTTTTAAATTACACCAGTTGGCTCATAATTCAGGCAGAAACCCAAATTATCTGGTCCGATTTAACTCCTCAGGCTGACCTGAATTCTAAAGTCTGAATTTGGGCTGGGAGGAAATTACATCACTAAATGCCAATCAAAAATGTTGTAGGGGCGGGAACGTACCGTATAACGGGACATTTTGGTTGGTATTAAATTCGGAGGATTTTTAAGGTTTTTGAATTGCCGTTTTTCACTTAGCACATTCACAAAGAAAAATGCAATGCAGTTTTGCATTTATACTTTTAATTCCAAAAACATTCAAATAAATATTTACTTAATGAAATCTGTCTGCTGAAATAGTATCTCATTTACAGTTACTCGTTATAGCATCAGTGTCACTGCAGCAACTTGGAGAACAATAAAGAAGGCCTTCTAATCAGTTACAGTATTTATGATTCTTATATGGACCTTAATTTTAAGAAGCATTTGCTATCTCTGTTTTAAAATGTAGTGATGGTTCACAACAAAACAGTGGAATGATCATGGTATCATGTAATTGTAGGACAGTATTGCCACATGTGAAAATTTTAACAACATAAAGGTGAAACAAAAATGCTTTAATTTACTTCGAAATAATTTTGAACTGATTAATAGACTGGCAAGCACTGGTAAAATCAGTTCAGTTTTATACAGTGCAGAGCTAATTTATTTATCTGCAACGTATCAACATAAACAAATGTGGCTGTAACACTTGTTATATATAAAAAAAAGATCAATTCCAGATTTAAATCCTTGTCCCACGCTTCTTAAACCTGTTCTGCATACCAGTCTGCCAGAGGGCAGGATCACTATGAGCACTGTATGCAACCGTCTGATTGGTGTAAGTATTATTGGCGACCCGATCAAAACTGCCAATAAAGCCAAAATAAATTCTCCACCAAAATTTCCCGTTATACGGTAATTATACACCCAGGTTTATGAATGCCGAAGTATGGTGAGAGAGACATTTTTAGAATAAAAAGATTTGAAAACATTAATACAAGTATAAGGCTTTTCTTTGTCAGATGCAATGAGAGGGATAATATGTAATTATAATTTCCATTACATGAGAGTAGGTGTTAAAACTTCATACTGATATTGGACTCAGCTCTCGCCAAGATAAGCACCAACTAAGACATAGCTTCTTTTACTGTAAACTAGTGTGATTCATCTGCGTTTCCTTCCGTCTGATGATGTAGATATCCTTCTGCCTGGTGTTGATGGATAAAGTGTAATGCTGGCTCCAGGGATCAACCACAGTGTGGCCTCCATAGCGCTTCAGCATGACAACCGTCTGGACTGAGCTGATTAGGGTACTTCTCTGGGGTCTTCAAATGGGCACCTTCCATCTTTGGTGTTTCGTCGACTAGCCCACGACACCTTAAGAGGGCTCGACAGTGATTCTAGCATCCCAGCATCACCCCCCTCCGTTACCCCTCTCAGCTAAGCCCGGCTTACTTACCTTCCTTTCCATTAACATTTTTTTTTTTATTTCTACTGTGCTTGAGGTCCCCAACCAGTATCCCCAACCAGTTGTTGCTCCTCTCTGCTGCTTCAGATAAGTTCTTCACTATGCATCGCAACTCTTGACCACTGAATCCAGTGTCTGAGAAACCGGGTTGTGGAGTGTGCCACAAATCCTCGACAACCCACCTCCACTGGGTAAACCTGGACTCTCCATCCTCGCTGTTCCACTTCAGCAGCTAGTTGAATGTACCGAAGTTTCTTCCTTTCGTACGCCTCATCCACAGCATCTTCCCATGGCACTGTTAACTCTACCAGGTGAACAAGGCGTACTGATCCAGACCACAAGACAATATCAGGTCGAAGGTTAGTGGTGGCATTCTCAGGTGGGAAAACAAGTCGTTGTCCAACACGTGCCAGAATTTTTCCAGTGTCTAGCAGCTTCCAGTTGTCCTAGACGAGTTTTGGTTTTAATACCTTTTCTTGGTGGTTGCTCCCCTGGAGGGAGGATTGTTGTTCTTCATGTGTCATATATTGCTGGAATTGGTGGCAGCCTGTTGGTCATACTGCGCTTGTCTTCCAATGCTAAGGCCAAACATCACAGCACCTGCTCATGACACCAAGGAAACTGTCCTTGGCTAAGACCCACCTTCCATTCTATCAAAATGTGTCTTAATGTAGCTGGCGATGTGGAAAACACCGTTGCAGCAGCAAAGGTCATTCAAAATGATCTAGACATCATTCAGAACTGGGCAGGCACATGGCAAATTACATTTAATATAGAAAATTGTAAGGTGCATTATAAATACCATGTGGGAGATTCTGAAATTAAAGAATATATCTATGAAAAAGATCTAGGAGTTTATGTTGACTCAGAAATGTCTTCATCTAGGCAATGTGGGGAAGCTATGAAAAAGGCCAACAAGATGCTCGGATATATAGTGAAAAGTGTTGAATTAAAATCAAGGGAAGTAATGTTAAAACTTTACAATGCATTAGTAAAACCTCATCCACAATATTGTGTTCATTTCTGGTCACCTCGCTACAAAAAGTATATTTCTGCTCTAAAAAGAGTACAAAGAGCGATCAGAATTATTCCGGGTTTAAAAGGCATGTCTTATGCAGACAGGCTAAACAAACAAAGAAGACTATGCAGCGATCTGATTCAACCTTTCAAAATTCTAAAAGGCATTGACAATGTGGATCCAAGGGACTTTTTCAACCTGAAAAAAGAAACAAGGACCAGGGGTCACAAATGGAGATTAGATAAATGGGCATTCAGAACAGAAAATAGGAAGCACTTTTTTTACACTGAGAATTGTGGGAGACTAGAACCAACTCCCCAGTAATGTTGCTGAAGCTGACACCCTGGGATCCTTCAAGAAGCTGCTTGATGAGATTCTGGGACCAATAAGCTGCTAACAACCAAACAAGCAAGATGGGCCGAATGGCATCCTCTCGTTTGTAAATTTTCTTATGTTCTTATGATAGTAATTTGCATAATTTACTTGTGATGTCAACATAGCTACTTGTTTATATTTGATTGAAAATCCTATTTTACAGGTAATCCATATAAGTTGAATAAAACGTTCACATGCAGTTTAAAAATACATTATATAGAACAGTAATCATGTTTTTATAATTAAATAAAAATAAAAAAAAAACACATTGTTTATTTACACGTAATTGATGCTGCTTGCGATATACCGGTATACAGTAAGCTTGCATTGCAGCAGCACCAACTACAGCGGACTTGGGCACAACAAAACTATATTTAACAGTCAACGTTCCAAGCAGGTTATCGGTCACAGTCACATTTTTACTACTACTAAAAATATTAATAATAATACTACCAATAATATGAACTTGCCAGAGATTTGTTATACATCCATGATACGAGTCGCTTGCAGTTTGCATTCAACTTCTTTTTTGGTCGTCTGTATTTAACAAAGCAGAGGGTTTTCAAGACTTTCAGTACAGCTTACACTATACAACGCTTTGCTGTCGAGATAGCAAATGAAGAAATGAAAGGTTTGCCTCTGGATAACACAAGCTAGAGGGGGGAGGGGCTGACGGTGCTCAGTTTTTCGAAATTAAAATGATTAGTGTTGGCGTAAATTTTTTATGTTTCAAACATAGTCTACCATAGCACTTCTCTTACACTTTCTTGTACACTAGGTATTCAGTACATATTTTACTGAAGCACTACAATCGCTATGGTACCCCCCTCCCCTCTCCCCCGAGTGCTTTGGCATAATATACCCTGCTTTGCTACATATAACGATTTGGCAGTGGATTTTAATACAACAACTTTTGTTTACGTAATATGCATTATACAAATCAAAAGATCGAATTTTGCTTGTGAGTGACATTTAATGTGTGATTTATAGTATTCACACATTGTCAGACATACAGTGCGTGAATGCAATTTGATGAAACTTTGAAGGTTTAAAACTACCATTGAATTCCTGGCTAGCGAACAAACCTTCGAACACAGCCCTAATATATAATATACAAGTAGTAAGTACAACAAATGGATAAGAACAATTTCAAATAAGAGCAATTACTACTACTACAAAAAAGTTACATTGTTCTTTCAGATATAATAACTAAACTGTGTTAAAGCCATCATATTTTGTGGTGAATATGAGTAAAACTGAAACCTCTGATCTTACAAATTAGCATGTCTGTGAAATGTGGCTTTTTGTGTGTGTGTGTGTGTGAAAACAATTTTCTCCCCTGCATTTTAATTACTAGGATGGCTCTTTTTGCGATAGGATATGAGAAACTTAAGGGCTATAGTGGCCCTTAAGAGAGCGAGAGAGCATATGTAGTGATATAGAGCAATGTATGTATATGTACTGCGTGAAACAAATGCAAAAGAATATCGATGTTTTTGTCTTTTAAATCGTTGACAGTTTGACTATAATACTGTCAGCAGCAAATTCACGTCTTGACATTTAACTCGCAAGTATTTTTGGGGAAAATTGGTATTATTTCCTGCCCTCTGGTAACTCAGACAAACATGGAAACGCCACCTTTTTCACCAACTCGAGTTGTCTATAAACTCGAGTTCTGGGAGAATTCATTGCAATTTGGGCGCATTCGAGTCGACTTGAGTTGGCTGTCCATGGAAATTAGGTATAGGTTTGAATGTAGCTATGAATTTGTTCTTACAAAAAAATCACCATGCAATTCAGAATCATTGGCATTACTGTAGGTATGTTTTAGGGCAGTGTCAAAATGGGGAAATTAAGGAACTGATGGATATGAAGACCCAAGAGCTGTAGTTCTCCTGAAGAGGCTTGAGGCCTCTCCATGGGGCAATGTGGGCCATTGCTTTTGCTACTCCAGCACTATGGATACACAGACAGGACTTCAGTCTCAGCTGGAAGTGAAATTACCTAGGAAGTAAATAATAAGACTTCTTAAAAGTAAAGTGAGCAAACTGAGAACTTCCTGTAATGTTGTGTAGTACCAGCTATAACTACTGGATTCCCACTGTAAGCTGAGAAGTTACTTTAACGTTGTGTAGTACCAGATAACGATAGGTTGCAGATGCAACCCCGGTTCCCTGAAAGAGAAAATAACCATCAAGGTATGGGATATTGCCGTCAGGCAGTAGGGATTGGCTGAGCTTTATAACAAAGCTGCCGATAGGCCTCTGCGCGAGCTGCCACATAAGCCCGCCCCCTGGGAGCTTACTATACGCAGCGCGCAGAGACTCTCTTCCTCTTTTGCTCTTCAGGCCGTGAAGGCTTCTGGAGCGACCTCGTGGCTTGATGGTTATTTTCTCTTTCAGGCAACCGGGGTTGCATCCGCAACCTATCGTTCCCTTTCAAGTCGAAAATAACCATCAAGGTATGGGAACAGTGTACCCAAGCCGTCGCGAGGGAGGATTCTCGGCAGTAGGACAGACTTACGTCATAACGCAACTGCGTAGGCAATACATCTACGCATATGCGGAGCCACGCCTCAGCGTCTACGCTCGCAATGACACCTATCCTAAAGTGGAGTCAACACCATATCGTGACAATACTCAATATGACCGCCAACTAGGGCATCATAGAGTGTAACACGGATGCTCCGAATAACGGAGCAGAGGATTCCAGTACATTTAAACGGTAGAACCTCATAAAAGTATGCGGTGTAGCCCAACTGGCTGCAGCGCAAATGTCAGACACCGGCACCCCACTAAAGAGGGCCCAGGATGTCACCATACCCCTAGTGGAATGTGCCTTCAACTGCCGTGGTGGCGGAAGGCCTGCAGATTCATATGCTAATTTAATAGCATCCACTATCCAATGGGAAAGGCGTTTTTTAGACAACGGCTGACCCAAAGTCCTAGAACGCCGAGCACCGATGCGCCGAGCATCAGAGGTGCGTGCGTCGAGCGTCGGAGGTGCGTGCGTCAAGCACCGAGCGTCGAGCACCGAGTCCCAAGCGCAGACGCACTAGCACCAAGCACCGAAGTGCTGACACCAAAAGCGCCGGAGCGCGAGTACCGTGCGTAGAACGCTAGCACAGATGCCTAGGCGTCAGCTGACCCGCAGAGCGGAGATGCTAAGTGCTGGTACAGTGTCTGGGGTGCTGTGCAATGCCTACCTGTTGCGGCTGGGGATTTGTTGTTTGTGGTCGTCTTCCTCTGTATAGTGAATGGGAATTTTTATTTTATTTTTTTTGGGGGGGGACGCTGCAGCTACACTATGTAGTGATTGTGTGACTGGGGCACAGTATAGCTATCACGCGGTTGGTAAAACACACCGCAGAGGTAATATATGAGAGACTGCAGTGCAGGCTCCACACACGCTGTCTAGCCAAGGCAAGACCGGGGCTGCAAATGTGCGCGCGGCCAAGGCCAACGCAACGCGTGTCCTTCACAAATGATATAATATAATACAATTTATTACAAAAAACCCCAAAACACAACAATAATAATTATAGATAATTATTAATAATTAACACAGGAAAGATGAAGACCACGAAAGTAAACAAAAACGTGATGCCGAAACAAAGCGTGAAGGAACATCCCATACCTTGATGGTTATTTTAGACTTGAAAGGGAACTACTGGATTCCCACTGTAAGCTGGTTTCGTTAGTAAAGCTCCATGCCCAGCATCCCCTTCAACCCAAGTAGGCTACATAATGGAAACGCGATGGACCAGCCGCTGAGCTCACGAGACTGTCCTTTCTATAACTGCACAGGTAGAAGGAACCAACAACCACAGTATCCAAAGTTATTCATGGTGTAATCAAGCAGCATCACCTCAGGAATGTTTACACTAGGCCTGTGCTGTTTGCATGTAAAAATTGCCTCTATAACAATGAGCTTCTGCTTGATTATTCAATATCTATCTTGATTGTGTTATTATTGTGTATGTTGCAACTCTGCTTGCTGCCAAACAGAACTCCCTGAAAATGTTGACTGTATTTCTTGCATGTCTAAATATTCATGAATAATCAAAAATGTAATAAGCTGACTTGTTTTAAAGTACATGTTTTCTGTGACAATGACCTGTTCTGATATAAACTAGCTGGGTTTTTTAGTTACTGGCACATCCTAAGTTGGTGTTTGTGTATATTTTATTCAATAATGGTAGTGGGTGTCAACTCGTATTCAAACGAGTTTCAGCAACCAGTTAGTAATAGAATAAATTACGGTTTCTTGATGCAGTTTGATGACTGGTGGTTTCTTAAACATGAACCCTGGTTTGCTGCTGCAGTTTCTCAGGGGAGGTTTGAATAGTTAAAAAGTGCCTCTTGTGATTTGACCATTTGTAGGATGAAAATACAAATATTTATTGAATGGTTGTTTTCATACAGTATGTACTGCAGTGGGTATTAACTTAAAATATAAAAGCGAACTGCATTAATAAGGACAACAGTAGAATGGGCCTCTAAGGCTTTTGAAAGGCCATACACTGTAGTGTTTCAATTGAATTATGAAAAGGACACTGAACCTAGTCCATTATTGCAACAAAACACTTGCGTTGATGTATCACTTATATATAAGTTTACATGTTAAAGAATTTTTCTTTTTTCCTACTTTTCAGCCCATCATTCCTATGTTTACACAAAATGTTCGAGAAGGATTTCGGTCACTTGGAAGCATAAGTAAGTAACTTATGCTGTGCTTGTTTAAATCTTTTTCAGAAGTATACTTTTGAATCGCTGTATCAGAAGGACAATTCAGTACAGTTCTGGAATTAAGAATGATACTTTTTCTTTGAAATATAATACAGATATGTGCCTTTTATTGCAAGCATCAGTTTGTAAACACTGTAGTATAACAAACGACCTGCTGATTATATCAAAAGCATGTTAATATTGACTATATTATATAAATGCATACTGTACAATAAGTTTTGGTTTATTATAGCAATGCACACACATATTGGGACAATACGTGTATAATACTAGCGTAAAGAATGGTACCAACTACATTATGCACTGATGCATTCATTTTAATTTTCTTATATATATATATATATATATTTTAAACAGAGTTGTATCGATGGGTTTATGAAAAATTTCGATTACCAATCGTTCCCATATATGGAGGGTTTCCAGTAAAATTCCGCACCTACTTGGGTGATCCTATTCTACATGACCCTAACCTAACTGCAGCGGAACTAGCAGATAAGGTAAGATACTTTGTATTTATTTACTGTACAGAATATGGGGATAAAGAGAGCTGACACTTTTGCATGTTGCTGATCCTGACATGCTTATTTTGTTTTCAGAGCTGTGACAGATATATATGTGTGTTAATGACATACTTGTTACCTTCAATTTCAGGTAAAACTAGCTGTGCAGAATCTAATAGACAGACACCAAACAATACCAGGAAACATCTTTCGGGCCCTATTAGAACGATTCCACAGAAGACATAAAGAAGACTAGATATGTTTTCCTGGTAGGTCGGGGACTTGTACAGTTAAATTCATTGTAACGTATATGAATATGGTCTTACTGTGACATTAAGCTGAGAATTTTGCTAGTGTTGGGCAAGGAAATGGATAAACCAATATAAGGATTTTTTTTTTTTTTTTTTATGCAACTTGTAAGAAATGTTTGTTTTCTTTATTTGTTAGTCTTGCATGTCCAGGGGAAATTTAAATCAGGGTAAAAACAAAAACAATAAAACACCCATACATGTTGCATTACAGTGGGTCTGTCTGTACCTGTATGAAATGTACAGCCTGGACTCATGTTCTCTGTCCTGGAACTCTTGTGGCACTAAAAGCATATGGTATAGGAATTATTTGTATGCTGTATTGTTGAGTAGACATTTTTAAATGTTATTTTAAATGTTACTGTATTTGTGCATTTACGTTGACAATTAACTATAAAATAAGCATCCTGTGTGGGAAGTTGCAATGTTGCAGCGTTTGTCTAAATAGTGAGTTAGAGAGAGTTCCTGGCTTGTTGCTGGTTATTTGGTTTGTAATGTTCGAGACTGGCCACGAGCCATCACCTAGAACAGTTTGTTGGTCATAAAAGATTCATCATAGTTGGGGGGGAAAAACGCAAGATAGGATACCTGACTATAAGCTACAGTATCAGCTGTAACCTGGAAATGAAGGACTGCTGTGTTACTGGTCTTTTAAAGAATGACAAACCTATCGGGAACACATCTGATCACTGGTCAATACTGTGTGGTGACTGATAGGGGTCACCGATTGGGAACTGTGACATCTGAGAGGCATCACACACTAATCAAGACAGTGAATCCACACAGTGAGCTAGCTGGACCAACCAGAAAAGCATGCTGGGTTTGAAGGTTGAATTCCACAAAATACTAGGGTGTGTTCCTAATGAAGTGGCCTCCACTTGTATGTTATGACCATGTTTTAGCAGATGCCTTAAGTGAGACTCCGCATATTTTATACAGCGCAGGTTGTTGGTGACCAGTTTAAAACTGGTTGGGCTAACATACAGAGCATACAAAACACATACACGAATGAATAAAGTTACATTGCACAGGATTTAGCAGTGTTTTTATTCAATCAATGGGTCTCCTGACTACCAGAACTTTGCTCTAACATCACCGACACACTGCCAAACTGAGAGCGAGTCATCCAAACTGAAGGCAATCTTTCTCTTTAATTTAAAAAAGCATTACAGAATATAGTTTATTTTATAAATGAACATATTACTTGCTGTGCTTACTTCCTTAGCCTGTCTTGTTATTGTTGTTTTGTTTTGTTTTTGTAAACAAAACTCTCTTTATATTTTGAGGTTCTGTTGAAATAGCCAGTTAATGGTATCCTGATGTCTGCCGCTAAAATTCACTTTGTAGTGATATACTTGCATCAGTACATGTATGAGACAGAAAAGTGAATGCAGTGATATATGTAAAAACAACTACTCCCTGACCAACGGTGATGAATCCCTATTAGTATGGCTACAGAACCTCAGCAAATACAATGTTTTCAAATTAAACTGCAACACTAACAAAGACGTGAAAAAGGATGTATATCTGTGGAGAACTTTCATATGACATTGCGCAATCTTCAACGAATGCAGGTCCATGCCGAATTAAAGTTGTACTTATTCATCTGAAGCTGTGGTGTCTACGATCGCAAAGATATCTAGCAGTCAAACTCAACCAGCCACCACCCACCAAAAATGACACAACAGTGATCAAACCACCCATAAAATACAGTTTTAATCCCCAAGGAAATCCCCCACCTTTCCTAGGGTTTGCAGTTGTAGATTTTTCCCTGTTACAGTATAGTTTTCCAGATTCTGTGTCGCATATTGTGTGCACCTAAATCTCTACCATATACTGACATTGTGTGCACGACTCACAAAAACGTGGCAGGTTTGCAGATTGCGAGGCAATGTTCAATATTGCTTTTAACAAAGCAAAGAACCTAGTTTGGAAATATATCATTTGTTAAGTCATAAAACAGTGGGGGTGGTTAGAAAGACATTCAGTAGAGTTAGAGCCTTTTTGTTTGTTTTTAGTAACTTATTGATTTATATTTTAATTTAATGTAAATCAAAATCATGCAAATGCTGCGCTGAAAATTACAATTTTAAAAATGCTACAACAAACACAGAAACGCAACATATATATTTGATACATTTGTACATTGGTTGAAAGTTTCATGCAAAAGTGGGGAAAAAACACATTTAAAAATAATACTATATATATATATATATATATATATATATATATATATATATATATATATATATATACTGTATATATATATATATATATATATATATATATATATATATATATATACTGTGTATATATATATATATATATATATATATATATATATATATATATATATATATATATATATATATATATATAAATTACCTCAGCGTACCCATGAAGATAAAATTAACCATTTGTTATGCATTTTTGGAAATTTGTTATAACATGTAGTGACAATCAAGTACAGTATAATCTTGCAAATAGGCATAATCGCCTATATGACAGTTAAGCACATCTGCTTGTATGCAGGACTACAGTATTTTTTTAAAGAGTTGAAGAGAAAGAAAATGCACTTACTGTATATGAAACCAAAGGAGTAACTGAATTGTCACAGGAATCAGCATATAATCCCATTTACATGATTATACAGTATTCATATTTGTGCAACTATGATGTCACCCAGATGCCTGTTTTAGCTGAGGACTGGTTTTGTAACATGTGAGGTTTAGGGGTTTGTTTTGTTGAACACACATCTATAGAATCTGTAACAGACCAGGTGTTTGGAAGTAGTTGGAACACGTTATAAGCAAGTGTGTACAGTACAACGCTTATTGAAAATGCCCCCAAAAAAGAATATCCTCAGCAGCACCACCTGCTAAAATCAGCTTTGCTGCTAACTGGGGGTGGTGCTTTGTGGAGCAATACTAAAAACCAACATGGCCATTCTCTAATGAAAAGCTCATCAGCATGGTACCGTAGCACAAATCGACCATTGAAGTTTTCTGACCGTCCTTGTCTTCAGTGACTACTGTAAATAAAATAGAACTGTTCAACCTGATTTTACAAGTAAACCTTTCGAAATTGCAGTATTTAAGTGGATCATACGCAACTTTTCGATTTGTTTTATGGTAACCATGTTGTAGACATTGTAGCAAGGACTGTGGTTAAAGATTTTTTAACTTAAATAGATAAACAGGTGTTGGTGCTGCTTCGTTTTATTAACATGTTTAACATAATAGCAACCGAATGCATGGCTTCCATCATATACAGGAGTTCCAGTTTTGTTCAATGGCTTTCAGCACCCCCACTATAAAAACTGTTCCAGCGCCACTGTATACATCTATGCTATAAAGAAAAGGTACCATAAATTTGAAGAGGAGATTTAGGCGCATGTGCAGGGCTGTGCTGTGCGTTTTTCGCATTTCAATTTATTTTGACCCTATTTTGATTTTAGATTCTTGTAATTTTGTTATAATTAATTTTAAGAATAAGAACAATGTTGACAAAGCACAGCACACTATCTCGTTGAAAGGCCCATGTACTTTATGTTCTTTTCTTACTCGTGATGTTGTTTGGGACAGACAGTGTTCAATGCTGACACAACTTTGACCCCCTCTCCCTGAATTTCTCTGAAATGACACCCCTTATGGCATAAAAAAATATTGAATCTTTTTTGACATTCTTAATACTGCATGTTTAGATAGACTTATACCAGGAATGGAAATAAGACTCCCATTGCATATCAGTTTGATCCATTCCTGGTTTTACTATGAGTTTAGTAAGATGCAACTAAGCTTGTTACCTATACACTGGGGCTAATCAAGCTTGTAGTGAAACCTGATATGGGTATAACTGCTATGCATCCCTGTATATGTTGTAAATTTTCCCCTTTAGCTTATAAAGTTGCCTTTTCACATGCTTATGAATTAAACAGAAATCTTATTACACAGATCATAAACCCACAGTAAAAAAGATTCAAGGAAAATGTTATACTGTATTTGTTTTTATGCAATGTAGTTCTTGAGGTTGCATAGAATATACAATTAATAGATTATGCTACCTGTTGTGTTGTATTCTATCTGTGTTTGTTGTGAAGTGTTAAATTATGGCTGTCATTTGGGTAATCTGCAATGTTATTTCTTGAAAGCGTATCGTTATAACAGCAAGCAAAGTGCACTATTCTTACCATTCTAAAATCAAGTCAAGCAAGTGGCTACAATTTGGTTCAAATGTTGTTACTTCGGTATAAAGATTGAATGTAAACTTCATTTTTGCAGTCATATTGCAAAATGTAGTAGGGAATCCCTAATTTTAAATAAACAGGAACAGTCTATAACAGTTTTGTGAATTAGTTCAATCTTCAGGAATAGCACCCCCAATCTATAACTATGGTAATACTAAAATGAAATAGCTGGGAGCCCAAAACAATAATCTAATTAATAATGAATGTGCCATCTCTTCAATTACCAGTGAAGAAAAACGGTCAGCCAGTTGCAATGATTAGTCACTCTGTCCACTATTATTACATTGATTTAAACGGGGCAGCAATTCTCATCGCAATGAACTGAACTAAACAGACCAAGGGGAGATTAAATCTAAAACAAAGGTGGCATGTTTGTTCTGAGAAGCTGGGCGGCCTTCCAGTTTGACCTTGTCTTACAAAACATCAAATCAAAAAAGTCTTCAAATTTAGGGCACTGCAAAATGTGAGGGGACATATAACACTGTGTGTTATATGTGAGGGGACATATAGGAGGCTGTGTGGTCCAGTGGTTAAAGAAAAGGGCTTGTAACCAGAAGGTCCCCGGTTCAAATCCCACCTCAGCCACTGACTCACTGTGTGACCCTGAGCAAGTCACTTAACTTCCTTGTGCTCCGTCTTTCGGGTGAGACGTAATTGTAAGTGACTCTGCAGCTGATGCATAGTTCACACACCCTAGTCTCTGTAAGTCGCCTTGGATAAAGGCGTCTGCTAAATAAACAAATAATAATAATAATAATAATAATAATAACACTGGGATCAACTTTTTAGAGGAAATTAAAGTTACATGAGACCCACTTTTAAAGAAAAAAGAAGAAACTGCCACCTCTAAGTCAAACCATCCCAGTAACCTTCAAGGCAATACACTGAGTTCTGTCTAAAAAACCTACTGTACATAAAATTCAATTTTCCTAGTTATTATATCATCCAGATACATTAATCCTCAATACAGAATACTGCTTTACCCTAGTATGTTTTCTCCCCTAGTGGGCACAAGGTGCAGCACTGCAGAAGAGCATCTAAAGGAAAGGGGTTTATTCCATATTAAAAATCAGGCAGGTAAAACAAGGCCCCAGTCAATGGTTTGGTTGTATAGACATCTGCAACAGTAGCCTTGACGTAAGAGTGATTACCTTTTATCCCCCATATACACTGACATGGACAATTTGCAGGATTTCAGGACCCATGCATTACCTATGTTACCTGGCAATGAACAAACCTATATAATTTTGAGTTCCTGCAGTACATTCAGTTATACAACAAAAGGTTACTTGTACAGACATTGTATTTCAAGTGATCAAACAAGCCGTACTGTATATATGTTCTCTATGTTTTTTGTTCTGACAGATGTACAGCAATATACCATGATTTCCACTAATGTCTGTCGTGACTCAGGTTTGATTCCTTTCTTTGTAGTGATGTAAACTATGACTGTTACTGTGTATTGTGTATGTCCAAGAATATAATAACAGTTTTCATATATTTTACTCTGACTGTCTCACTTGGTGCAAACTAAAACAAATCAATGAAATAATCTTTTTGGGGAAATATTTCAATAGTAGAATAGTACTTGGTATGCCTTATTGCTGATTTGGAATTACAATGTTGTACATGTGTTTGCTGTTCCTTCATTAAATAATTGTCAAGCATTGCTTCCTGCTGTAGTAAATTATTACTTTTTAAGGCAAACTTTATATCTACATTTTCTTAAAACCTGCTCAATATCCAATTATGAGTGTTCTGTATGATTCTGTTTTTTCTGCTTGGGGTCATTGTTTCCATGCTTACTAACTACAGCATCCAGTACAAGTTGCTTCAAAAAAGACCAAAGGCTGATTGTGGGGCGGTGAGGCAGAGAAGCACTTCATTGTTGGTACAGTCTCCAGTAAACAGTGCTAACTTGTGGGCTTTAAAGTGTTACAGAACACCCTGCAAAGTTTACAAGAAACACATTTCATTACCTTTCTTGAGGTCCACGTTGTCCGTATCTCAGCAATATTGTTTTAAACCTACTACAGACTCTTTACATTTTAATCGCACATCAGGGGTCATGAATCAACTGGACAATACAGCTCTCAACATTTACTTTTGCGTTTGCCGGGAGAAAAAAAAAAAAACTAATGTGTTTTGTGAACATTGCAGGGCACAAACTAACAGGCTTCCCCACCTCCTTTCTTCACAATCAGTAATCAGTACATACAGACGTGCTCAAATTTGTTGGTACCCCTCCACAAAAAACGAAGAATGCACAATTTTCTCTGAAATAACTTGAAACTGACAAAAGTAATTGTCATCTACCATTGTTTATTCCATATTTAATAGAAATCAGACTTTGCTTTTGATTTTTTATTCAACATAATATTTATTGTAAATAATAAAACAAATGAAAATGGCATGGACAAAAATGATGGGACCGCTAACCTAATATTTTGTTGCACAACCTTTAGAGGCACCTGTTAACAGGTAGTTTGGCCCACTCTTCCTGAGCAAACTGCTCCAGCTGTCTCAGGTTTGATGGGTGCCTTCTCCAGACTGCAAGTTTCAGCTCTTTCCATAGATGTTCGATAGGATTCAGATCAGGACTCATAGAAGGCCACTTCAGAATAGTCCAATGTTTTGTTCTTATCCATTCTTGGGTGCTTTTAGCTGTGTGTTTTGGGTCATTATCCTGTTGGAGGACCCATGACCTGCGACTGAGACAGAGCTTTCTGACACTGGGCAGTACGTTTCGCTCCAGAATGCCTTGATAGTCTTGAGATTTCATTGTGCCCTGCACAGATTCAAGGCACCCTGTGCCAGGCGCAGCAAAGCAGCCCCAAAACATAACCGAGCCTCCTCCATGTTTCACTGTAGGTATGGTGTTCTTTTCTTTGAATGCTTCATTTTTTCGTCTGTGAACATAGAGCTGATGTGACTTGCCAAAAAGCTCCAGTTTTGACTCATCTGTCCAAAGGACATTCTCCCAGAAGGATTGTGGCTTGTCAATATGCATTTTAGCAAATTCCAGTCTGGCTTTTTTATGTTTTTCTTTCAAAAGTGGAGTCCTCCTGGGTCTTCTTCCATGGAGCCCACTTTCGCTCAAAAAGCGACGGATGGTGCGATCAAAAACTGACGTACCTTCACCTTGGAGTTCAGCTTGTATCTCTTTGGCAGTTATCCTTGGTTCTTTTTCTACCATTCGCACTATCCTTCTGTTCAATCTGGGGTCGATTTTCCTCTTGCGACCGCGCCCAGGGAGGTTGGCTACAGTTCCATGGACCTTAAACTTCTTAATAATATTTGCAACTGTTGTCACAGGAACATCAAGCTGCTTGGAGATGGTCTTGTAGCCTTCACCTTTACCATGCTTGTCTATTATTTTCTTTCTGATCTCCTCAGACAACTCTCTCCTTTGCTTTCTCTGGTCCATGTTCAGTGTGGTGCACACAATGATACCAAACAGCACAGTGACTACTTTTCTCCATTTAAATAGGCTGAATGACTGATTACAAGATTGGAGACATGTGTGATACTAATTAAAGAAACTAATTAGTTTGAAATATCACTATAATCCAATTATTTATTATCTTTTCTAAGGGGTACCAACAAATGTGTCCAGGCCATTTTAGAATATCTTTGTAGATAAGCAATAATTCATCTCTTTTCACAGCCTCTTTGCTTTATTCTATGACATACCAAAGGGATGCAAGTATACATAAAATAGCTTTTAATTTCATCACTTTTCAGGAGGAATGAAGCATTATTTCAATGAGCTGTAAGGGTACCAACAAATTTGAGCACGTCTGTATATACATGTAAAAGCAGAATAACTTTGATTTGGTAACACAACTTCCAGATGTTTACATACAGCAACCTTTAAACAATTGTGAATAGAAGTACTAAAAAGATTCAGTAATAAAAAAAAAGACAAGGGTGTTTTTTTGTTTTTTTTTTAATATATTTTACCCCAAAAACTATTACAAAGGAATATAATATAAGGCATTGCAGATTCAGATTCTGGATGTGAAAAATGCTTTGTGTCCCAGCATCGGACATGAAAGACAAGGCATTTTACATGTAATAAAAGGTTACCGGTAAGTAAATGTAGGATTACACTCGTATTGTATTTCTATATTTGTGTTCCAAGTCTGTCCCAGAGTCATGCCAAAGATCAATATCCCAGCAACAACTTTACAGTGCTTCCTTGTTATTTCACAGATTGGTAATGAACAATTTTGGTTTATTCAGTCAGGCCATGTTGTCAATAAATTGCCTTGTCCTTTACTTTATTGAATAATAGCCCTTCATTCATTGACAGTTTTCAGTATTTCAAATTATTTTGATGTGCAAGTCAAATAATGAAATTAAGAGGGAGCTCTGTATAGAGAACCACCTAAATTGTGATGAAATTGTTATTTAGAACATCAGAATCTGTGAAACAAAGGAGTACATAATAACATTATAAAATCCCCTTTAAGTTCTCTTTTAGTTTTTGAGCTATAACAGTCGAAATGTGTAATTGTATAACCTCCTACAGTGTCAAGTAGCATCATGAACAGACAAACAGGTGTTATCAGAGTGCAAATCTGTTTATGGGCTCTGTTTGTTCAGAAAGAAGCTTGGTCAAGATATTAAAACAAGTGACATTGTTTTGTAATTAACAACTTTTTCTGGGATGTCATGTGATCAAAAATAAAACCCTGAAAACTTCAAGCCATATATATATATATATATATATATATATATATATATATATATATATATATATATATAGTGCCTATAGAAAGTCTACACCCCCTTTCAAAATGTTCACCTTTTGTTGCCTTATAGCCTGGAATTAAAATGCATTAAAATAGATTTTTTTCATTGATCTACACATCCTACCCCACAACTTCCAAGTGAAAAAAATATTCTAGAAATTTGTAGAAAATGAATTTGAAATAAAAACTGAAATAGCTTGGTTGGATAAGTGTTCACCCCCCTTGTAATAGCAATCGTAAATTAGCTCAGGTGTAACCAATCGCCTTCAAAATCATACACCAAGTTAAGTGGACTCCACCTGTGTTAAATTGTAGTGATTCACATGATTTCAGGAAAAATTCAGCAGTTCCTGTAGGTTCCTCTGCTGGGTAGTGCATTTCAAAGCAAAGACTCAACCATGAGCACCAAGGTGCTTTCAAAAGAACTCTGGGACAAAGTTGTTGAAAGGCACAGATCGGGATGGGTATAAAAAAATATCAAAGGCCTTGAATATCCCTTGGGGCACGGTCAAGATGATTATTAAGAAGTGGAAGGTGTATGGCACCACCAAGACCCTGCCTAGATCAGGCCGTCCCTCCAAACTGGATGACCGAGCAAGAAGGAGACTTATCAGAGAGGCTACCAAGAGGCCAATGGCAACTTTGCAAGAGCTACAGGCTTTTATGGCCAAGACTGGTCAAAGTGTGCATGTGACAACAATGTCCCAAGCACTCCACAAATCTGGCTTGTATGGTAGGGTGGCAAGAAGGAAGCCATTACTCAAGAAAGCCCAAGTTGAATCTTGTTTGAAGTATGCAAAAAAACACTCAGGAGATTCTGTAGCCATGTGGCAAAAAGTTTTGTGGTCTGACGAAACTAAAATGGAACTTTTTGGCCTAAATGCAAAGCGTTATGTTTGGCGCAAACCCAACACAGCGCATCACCCAAAGAACACCATCCCTACTGTGAAGCATGGTGGTGGCAGTATCATGTTATGGGGGTGTTTCTCATCGGCAGGGACTGGGGCACTTGTCAGGATAGAAGGGAAAATTAATGGAGCAAAGTACAGAGAAGTCCTTGAGGAAAACCTGCTGCTCTCTGCAAGAAAGCTGAAACTGGGACGGAAGTTCACCTTTCAGCATGACAACGACCCAAAGCACACAGCCAAAGCTACACTGGAGTGGCTAAGGAACAAAAAAGTAAATGTCCTTGAGTGGTCCAGTCAGAGCCCCGACCTAAATCCAATCGAAAATTTGTGACATGACTTAAAGATTGCTGTCCATCAGCGCTCCCCAAGGAACTTGACAGAGCTTGAACAGTTTTGTAAAGAAGAATGGGGGTGGAGACTTATCCAATTATGATCTTTCAGTTTTGTATTTTTAACATATAATTTTTTTTAATATATTAATTTTTTTCTCAATAAAACCTTTTTTCCCCTTAACAGTGTGGCGTATGGTGTGTAGATAAGTGGGGAAAAAAATCCTCATTCAAATGCATGAAATTGAGGCACTGACACAACAAAATGTGAAAAAAGTTCAAGGGGGTGAAAAAGCTCCACCTATATATATATATATGTGGAGCTTTTTGTTCAGCTTCCCCATCCTTCAGTCTTCCATAAATGCTATAATGTCTAAATAATTATATTTAAAATAAGACTAAATGGAGCCCACTAGAAGTAGTATAAACAAATAAACAAAGTCTGTTGTCACACTAAACACATTTTTCCATCTGGAGAACCGTTTCTGAATTGTCATGAAACTTGGTAGGAACATTATTAAGCTTGCTTGGGGTGTATATTACTGACCTACTTGTTATTTTTGTCGCCTGGTTGGAGTCCTGGGATGTGTGCGATTTTCAACCAAATTTCAACAAATGTGTTCCTACAGCTCAGACTACCTCTGGGAAATGTTAGAAAAAAATAAAAGAAACTTATAAACACAGGCAAACAAGTCTTTCTCAATCTCTTTACTGTCTTAAAAAAACATTTGCTATTACTACGTTTATTTTAGTATTGAGGGTTTGACAGTTATGATGGGCAATGTAAGGAATTCTGACTGATCTGCATTTTCTAAAAGCAGAGGCCACACACAGGTAAAGAACCAAAGAATGTAATTAACAGACACAAAAGTGTAATATTTGTAAAATACTGTGAGACCGTAGTTCGGGTTTGGGTTAGGGTTAGGGTTTTCACGAATTATGATAGATGAATCAACAATGACTCTCCTGATGAGTGAAATAAAGACAGCACTCTGTATATGTAATCTGTTTACCTGTATATAACAGTACCAAAGTATTGAAAATGACAAATTTAAACAGTTGAATTTGGGGAATTGCTTTCCTTAAAATCAAGCTCTGTGTCTGCTTTGCAATAAGGCAACATTCTGAACACTGAGTGAGATTCGCTTAGTCATTCTGTTACGTTGTTATATTTTGATAAATGCAATAATGGATTCCAAAGTGGCTCTGAAAAAGTTAGTTTGGCAAGTATGTTTCACCTTTCATGTTATTTGTCAATGTGACCTCAGTGATTATATATGCAATATTGTAGCAACCAAACACAGAACCACAAACCATGATTACATACATCATAAAATAGCAAGGATAATATATATATATATATATATATATATATATATATATATATATATATATATATATACACAGTGCCTTGCGAAAGTATTCGGCCCCCTTGAACTTTGCGACCTTTTGCCACATTTCAGGCTTCAAACATAAAGATATGAAACTGTAATTTTTTGTGAAGAATCAACAACAAGTGGGACACAATCATGAAGTGGAACGAAATTTATTGGATATTTCAAACTTTTTTAACAAATAAAAAACTGAAAAATTGGGCGTGCAAAATTATTCAGCCCCTTACTTTCAGTGCAGCAAACTCTCTCCAGAAGTTCAGTGAGGATCTCTGAATGATCCAATGTTGACCTAAATGACTAATGATGATAAATAGAATCCACCTGTGTGTAATCAAGTCTCCGTATAAATGCACCTGCACTGTGATAGTCTCAGAGGTCCGTTTAAAGCGCAGAGAGCATCATGAAGAACAAGGAACACACCAGGCAGGTCCGAGATACTGTTGTGGAGAAGTTTAAAGCCGGATTTGGATACAAAAAGATTTCCCAAGCTTTAAACATCCCAAGGAGCACTGTGCAAGCGATAATATTGAAATGGAAGGAGTATCAGACCACTGCAAATCTACCAAGACCTGGTCGTCCCTCTAAACTTTCAGCTCATACAAGGAGAAGACTGATCAGAGATGCAGCCAAGAGGCCCATGATCACTCTGGATGAACTGCAGAGATCTACAGCTGAGGTGGGAGACTCTGTCCATAGGACAACAATCAGTCGTATACTGTACAAATCTGGCCTTTATGGAAGAGTGGCAAGAAGAAAGCCATTTCTTAAAGATATCCATAAAAAGTGTCGTTTACAGTTTGCCACAAGCCACCTGGGAGACACACCAAACATGTGGAAGAAGGTGCTCTGGTCAGATGAAACCAAAATCGAACTTTTTGGCAACAATGCAAAACGTTATGTTTGGTGTAAAAGCAACACAGCTCATCACCCTGAACACACCATCCCCACTGTCAAACATGGTGGTGGCAGCATCATGGTTTGGGCCTGCTTTTCTTCAGCAGGGACAGGGAAGATGGTTAAAATTGATGGGAAGATGGATGGATCCAAATACAGGACCATTCTGGAAGAAAACCTGATGGAGTCTGCAAAAGACCTGAGACTGGGACGGAGATTTGTCTTCCAACAAGACAATGATCCAAAACATAAAGCAAAATCTACAATGGAATGGTTCACAAATAAACATATCCAGGTGTTAGAATGGCCAAGTCAAAGTCCAGACCTGAATCCAATCGAGAATCTGTGGAAAGAACTGAAAACTGCTGTTCACAAATGCTCTCCATCCAACCTCACTGAGCTCGAGCTGTTTTGCAAGGAGGAATGGGCAAAAATTTCAGTCTCTCGATGTGCAAAACTGATAGAGACATACCCCAAGCGACTTACAGCTGTAATCGCAGCAAAAGGTGGCGCTACAAAGTATTAACTTAAGGGGGCTGAATAATTTTGCACGCCCAATTTTTCAGTTTTTTATTTGTTAAAAAAGTTTGAAATATCCAATAAATTTCATTCCACTTCATGATTGTGTCCCACTTGTTGTTGATTCTTCACAAAAAATTACAGTTTCATATCTTTATGTTTGAAGCCTGAAATGTGGCAAAAGGTCGCAAAGTTCAAGGGGGCCGAATACTTTCGCAAGGCACTGTATATATATATATATATATATATATATATATATATATATATATAGAAATTACTTTGAAATCTTCATACTTTATTTTATTCTTTCGATAAACCTTCTTTCTGGTCTTTTTCAATTACAGAGACTTTACAAAGTGAGTATATCCTCCTCCAAACTGGGTGTTTAACTAGAATGTTATTGTGTACAGTTTTCTTCATATAACTACATTTTAATTTTAATATACATGATCTGTATTTCATGTTATTTCTGTCCACACATTAAAAAAAATGCCCGTAACTGTGGCTCAGTATTTCACTGAATGCCAACCATTGCCAGAAACATGCCTGTATTTTGATGTCCATAGACAAAAAACTGTGTGCTTGTCTATGACTTACCTATGATCATAAGCATGTTGGAGGTACAACCGTGATTTGAATTAACTAAGCAGAAGAGGCTGATAAAATGACCACAGTGTACTTTATTTAATGAATTTGGTACTTTGTGTTGCAGTAAAATAAAATAAAAAAGTACAAAAAATCCAAGATGTACAAAATCTCAAGGTTCATTTTTTAAAGTTTAATTTTACAATAAAAGTAAATTTAACCAATAAAATGTGTTATTTTTAAAGCACAACTTCACTTTCATCACAAAATGCAACTTACTCAACAGACCAAAAATAACCATGGTATTTTTTTTTTTAAATACATCACATACACCACACTAGTTTGATCTTTACTATATTATATGTGTCTGCCATCTCATTGTGGCAGCAACCTCTAGCCTATAAAGACATCCTTTACAATCATCACTCTGAAAGGAATGTTTTCAACATGGAAATTTGCATACATTTATATACAGTTAAAATATCTGTCAAATAACTATTTGTAATCTTCCATTGCAAATAAAAATACCAAGTACATTTGTACATTATGTTTACACTTCAAGTACAAATTACTGCCATTGTTCCCATGTGTGTAAGTTGCTGTGCTTGTACTACCTCAGACAAGGTGTATATACTAGTCATCATACTATAGCTGGGGTGAATTCTACTTCTATACAAAAAAACTGCCATATATTTCACACTAAAGAAAGGAAGATTCCTCTGAGGGACATCCTGTACCCAGGCTTTTCATCCCCTGAGCAAAATGCCATTTCTTTGGAAACTTTCAATGCATCAAGACAACTATTTGGACAATTGGGCAGTTTGCAAACATACTACTGAAATGTTACCACTGTGCACTGTCTATACAGTATTGAAGTACAGCAACAGATACATAATTATGAAAGGATTTTTGGCAGAATTACAGTATTTTCTTTTTCATATGGGCAACTACATATTTAAAAAGGCAAGGGTTGGACACCTACTTCCTCAAGGCCCTAGTGACAGGAACCACGGAAACGCAGCTCATTAATAATTGTGTGTGTCACTAGCTGAACAGAGATGCATGATACAGACCAGCATTTCAGACATCATTAGCAAAGAACTGCTTTTCGTTAACGGCCAGTCATGGTAGTCTGAGGGTGCCAGTGCTAAATTCCTTCTTTAGTTTTAGCCAATTAAAGGGGAAGGTGAAAAAATGCTGCACTATATTACTGCCAAGAACCATGCTGTATCCCATTGTTTCCTGACCCTTTAAATCAAAGCAAATGCTGACTTTTTCAACAAGTTTTAAAGGGGTGACCATAGTAAAAACACAGTAACCATCCTGGAACACACTCAATATCACGGTACAATTTTACACTAAAATAATTGAAAAACGTATCAACTCGCTTCGTTTCAAGGATATTCCAACAATTAAAGCGTTTGCAAGACAGGAGAGAAACAAGAGCATAGAAGTCTGTTTTTAAGGCAAATTAAATATATGTAAGCAGCTTATTTTTATTCTTTCTAACCAATACATTTTTTTGTTTGTTTTTTGTTAACAAGGAAAAAAAAAAGCGCAGGTTTCCTGTTTTTTTTTTTTTTTAATTTGTTTTTGGATGCACTATAATAGCACTGAACAAGATACACTCTGCCTTTTCTGTAATGTAACATTTTAACTGCAATCTGAATATAATAATGTGAAAGTTTAGCACACTTTTAACAGACCCGTTCACAACTGACGGACGCAATCTACACAAATATCACTTTAGCTGAGAGCTTTTTAAGTAGGGTGAATGATATTTTGTAAGTACAAACAGAGCTGAGGTAGTTAAATGTACAACATAATAAACTTTATCTTTAAAAATGCTGTATGTGAAGAAAATGAATGAAGCATGGGACATGAGCACCTTTATCGCATTTAACATTTAACAGAATAGAGAGCTTATGTTGTCTGATATCACTTGTTGTGTAGTCTGCTCTTTGCATCCTTTAATATGAGTGACTGTTGTATGTAAATAAAACTATAATAAAGCTCATGATTGGTCTTAAGACAGAGGATCACCAGTTCATATTTTCACAGCTGCTGCATATTCACATCCGTCTTTCCTAACAGTGCGACATGCAGGACTCAGGAGAGGTGACTTATACTTTAGAATCCATTTGTAACACAATTCTTTTATGTAATTTACTGTGTGAGTGATTCCAAAATGGACCCCACAATACACTGTATATGTTATTACCATGAATAGAGATGTGTCTCTCTTACTATTCAGTTGCTGTTTGATTTAAGCCCCTCACCCACATTATAGTTGCTACTGTAGACAGCATCATTTCAAAATAAAAAAATTGTGCAGATGGCTTGCACAAAAAAGAAAAAAATATATAGATATTAAACATAGTAGTTGTACCAACTATATACTATTGTATAAAGGGATCCTTTTTTACTGAGCTGTATTAATTATTTCCAAAGCCATATGACCGTCTTCATTGCATTCCATCCAACAATATATAGTTAGTGTTTTCCACACGACTATTCAAAAGGGAATATTCATTTTAATATACTGGGTTTGGAGTCATCAGTGCTGTTAAGGGGGAAAAAAAACCTGCTAAGAATGAAGGATAAATGAAAAAATAATATCATTGTGCAGTGGTTTAGAAATCAACCCAAGCTCTTATCTTACAGTCCTGGACATGCCGGTACTTGTATTTCTTTTCTTTTTTTTTTTAATAGAACACGAAGTACACCTATCAGGGCTTTCTGAATAAAGTTTTTATATAATTTGAATATAGATTTTTGTAGGTAGCCTGATTACAATCTTACCTGGCCATTATATCCCAACCAGTCATCAAACCCATATTTTTTAAAGGAAAATGCTAATATGACAAATGGAAATCAGCAGAGCCTGGCTGGAATCTGGAGCTTGACTTCAATTGCTCTTAGTGACAACTGTTCAATTTGAGCCTTTTTTTTAACTAACAGCGTGATTCAAATTTGAAAGGATCAGATACTTGTTAATTCCAATTATCTACCAACAGCATTAAAACAAATCCTTTAAACTGACAGTAGATTTAGGATAGGCTCCAATGACAACTAAATAAACCTGGCTTGTTTATAACTATTTTTTTGTTGTTGTTGCTGTGTTTGCTGCCTTTCTGCCTACTGTAAATAGTAAAGGGGACAAATTCATCATCAAAGCATTAAACAAACTGTTTAGTTGGTTCAATTCTAAATGACTACTGAAGAAATCAATAACAGTGCCTAAATACCATCTAGGCTTCTATTTATTGTAGTTCAAAGTTCAACTTGTGGAGAAAGAGTTCCTGGATTATTTCTAATGTTTTATAATAATTAGAGATTTCTTAAGGATCACTGGCGGTGTGCATATCACCAGTACCACAGCTGCTGGTACTTGTTATTTTTAAAATGTTCTCATGGACATCTACAGCAATTAAAAAACATACAGTTGTTCCATAATAAAACCCTAATGACCTACTTTTTGGAAACACTGAAGTGGCTTTGCAGGATCAGGAACTGTTAATGATAACATAGTGACTCTTTTTGACATATATTACCTATACATATGAATTAATGAGCTGTAACAAGATAAATAATTAGTTTCAGCTTCATTTATTTATGTGACGTGGTAACTATGTGTCGAAGCATTTAATATTAAAAGCACATCCAACATCTGAAATACCTAATGCATTATTTATATCAGCATTAGAGACACGCCTGCTTTTTATTTATTTAATTCACTTAATTAACCAGCAATTACCATGCCTAGACAATGTCTTGTTTACGTAACAAAACGCATCATTGATTATGGTGCAGTAGGTAATATATTATTATTTGTGGTCTAAAGGCCTGGGTTTGAATTTGACTTGGTGCTGTGAAATAATATGCGGTTGTTTTAATTTAATTCTATTTTGCCATTTAGAACTTGTTAGGTACTGTAGAAAACCTTCAAAAGAAGCCTAATTCTTTCCGATTCAATTCAAATAAAAATGTAGGTTGTTTTTCAATTAGCTGTTTTTCAATGTAAGTTGTTTTTCAATTAGTTGTTTTTCAATGTAAGTTGTTTTTCAATTAGTTGTTTTTCAATGTAAGTTGTTTTTCCTAATGTTTGGCTGTGAAAGAAAAAAAAAAAGTCCATTAAATAAAAGTTGTTGTTTTAAAAATAAATGAAGACATTATAGTTTAGATGAGGTTGCCAGACTCTATTACATGTTTAGACTAAAGATGGCTCCTTATGTAGGATTCGTTATGCAAATTGTAGAATAATCGATCTATTCTACAAGTAAAAGTGACCTTTATCCATTTTTTATATTGGCATTGGAAGTTGCTATTGCTTGCCATAGTTCATCTTGAAAATGTGTGTGCAACAGCAATGACAAAGGATTATAGGATGACCTTCACTAAATCTGCCTGTTCGTGACCACAAAACTGAAGGCATTGCGGGAAGTACAAATCAAAACTTTCATGTCAATTACAACTGAAATACTTTAGTACAGCTATGGCCAAAGGTTTGCCTCACCCTGTAGAATTCACTAATTTTGCTTCATAAAGTCAAATGAAACCTGCTGAATAATGTTAACATATTGAAATACATACCACTTTGCAGTTTTCCACATACTTAAAAAACTGACAACAAATTTAAGATGTGACATTTCAAAAGCTAACATGAAACACTGTATTACTATTATGACTTCCAGTAGACTCATTTTGTAGTTTCTTTGATTACTTGATGTTAAATAAAATATCTAAATTATGTTCATGTAGTTCTTTTTTAAATTATGTCTCAATCCTAAAATAGGTGATATAAAACTTTTGGCCATAGCTGTACATCAGATTTTTATTTAAATCTGCAAACTTCTCCATTAGCCTAAATAAACTTACAATGTGTGCACATCCAGTTCCATAATTTGTCAAACATAAAAGGGGACAACAAGATTTGAATAATATTTGTTCATTGTTTAGCTTTGTTTACTTTTCTCTGGTGGTCACTGATACTATTCTGTGTAAACAGAAGAGTGCCAGTGTTTTGTATGATTAGGCAGATTTCACTGTTTTAGGAGCTGCTTTTGGAGTGTTATCCATTTTCAGGTTCACTCTTGCATTAACAGCTGTAAACAACAGTCTTCTTTACCTAAGAACCAATTGTGTATATACTGCCTTTGGGGACAGAACAGGCTTCAGAATTGAATGGGACAAGTACAGCATATTAAAATACCCCAAACCAAGCTGTTAAACCTGAACATGACATGAATGTTCACTCCAGCTGAACATTCCAGAGCTTTTCTAATATTATGTACCTGTCCCTGTAAAGGACAGGTAAAGTGTGTATAAGCTTATACTTTTTTTTTTTCAATTTGAGGCCTAAACGTTAACCATATTTGTTGTTAGAGTTAATATTTACAAACGCAGTCTAGAAAATTTTGAAAAGGTCATATTAGAACCAATCTATATACTGCATGTTGAAAAATGTAAAGAAACCTAAAAGTCATGTTCCATTCTCAGTCTTTAAGGTAGTTTTTGTGCATCTATCTATCTATATATATATATATATATATATATATATATATATATATATATATATATATATCATCATCATCTTCAGCCTTTTTCAATCCACTGCTGGATGAAGGCCTCCTCAAGATTCTTCCACGATAGCCTGTCTGCTGCGTCCCTCATCCACGTTGCTCCGGCGTTTTTCCTAATTTCATCTTGCCATCTTCCTGGAGGTCTTCTTTTTGGTTGCTTTAAATCTCTTGGGATCCAGTCTAGTATCTCCTTGGTCCAGCGATGGCCTGTTCTTCTTGCTACATGTCCGGCCCACTGCCATTTCAGTTTTTTTGCTCTTATAATAACATTGCATACTTTTATTTGCGCTCTTATCCATTCCTTCCTTTTCCTGTCTCTTCTTGTTATTCCCAGCATGCATCTTTCCATACTCTGTTGAGTCGTTTGTCATTTTTGAGTAATTTTTGCATTGAGGGTCCAGGTTTTGCATCCAAAACATACAGTATATATATATATATACCAACATAAAAGTTTGCATGTCCATTAAAAAGAACTGGGCACAAAGGAATTATACATTTAAAAAGTCCAAACTATTTAAACAATTTGTACTTTGATGAGAAACAAAATTAAATCTGCACAGTATCCACCCACAGGTCTGCTTTGTGAGGCCTCCACACTGCACCACCTAGTGCCTCTGTATTAGAATGTATTTAGGTTCGTACACAAGCAGGTTTAATTGCACAGCCCACAGAGCCAAAACTTTGAAGGCAGGCCTGCAGATGAAACGAAACCTACTGATTTATTATTCTATCTCATTATCCTTTACAGTTGTTACTGCAGTTTTAATCCAGTAGATGTTTGACTGTATGATGCAGTTCGGTACCTCCTCCCTGGTCATGGATTTCATTTAAATAAAAACACAGGTAATGAAAGACTGACAGTGTAGCTGACACTGTTAAAGGTATCCTGCTAGACTATTTTTCAGCTTTAGGTGAAACAAAAAAATATTAAAAGTACAGGAGTTATGTACAAAACATATCCTTTAACTTATTTTTTATACTAGTAGCCAAAACAAAAGTTCATTGAGCAAGCAAAAAAAAAAAAAGACTGAAAGCCAAAATATTACAGTGGTGGGGTGAGAAACCAAGAATAAGATGTATGGTTGACTAAAGTATATTTAGCTGTAAGTCCTAAATAAAAAAAAAAAAAAAAAAAAAAGTTATTGCAGACCTGAATTTATGTGCTTTAAAAGCATGTTGGTAGGCGTACGAAAAAAACTAACGTGGTGTTCCATTGTAATTATTTGTTTTTTTAGAAGGTCTTTGTCAAATGTCTTTCTGTCTTTTTAGTATGAGGAACTTTGAAAGATTTTTTAGCACCGGTTCCTAATGAGCAAAGATGAATATGTCTTCATAAATGTGGGAACTATTAAAAATGAAACAGCGATGAAGGTACCTAAATATAGATACAAATTTATATAAAGGCATCTGTCATGGAGTAATATCCTTGTTGACATTTCATTAATTCATTGTACAGATTCTATTATTTTACATCAAAGCATGCCTTACTCAAAGAGAATCGATGATGCCGAAACAGATTAATAATGATTACTTTTACACACTAAATGACTATGCAATCTTGAAAACATAGTTATCTTTATGGATATTGTAAAAACACAAAGGTCGCTGTCTACAGAGGTCTCACAACAACTGTTAAGAGAGGATGTTTCCCTAAATTGTCTGTTGCATTAAGTGTCTACCGATTATAAGTCATTGAACAGTATGTAAGAAACATTGCAGATCATTTAACATAAAGCCTATGCTTTTTTTTGATAAATCCCTGAGGATTTTATTAAATTACCTATAATTTGCTATTTTGCATTCAACCTTTGGCAGATACTGTACACCATATATAGTGTGGTCTACCACTTTCAGTAATAGCTGTGCTTTTTCAGCAGCAGCTAGTCCCCATACTGGTTTGAACCACATACATTTAGTATGTGTAGGTTCAGATCATTATCAAAAAAGAAAAATAATATAAAAGTGAATAGATGCTATATAAAGAAAAGCAGGTCTAAATTCATAAACTTGTGAGTATCTCTATCATTTAGGTTTCTGCATTAGGCAATAGATTGTTCTAATGTCATAAATTATTTTGTTATTGTTTTGTTTTTATGCAGTATACATTTTCCTGCTCCTACCATACTGTGTCTAACGTTTGAATTCTTTGGAATACATAGACTGGATTTAATTAGAGCTGGTAATAAGTTGCCAGAGTTCTGTGTTTGGGGTTTAATTGTTAAAAAGGTTTGAGATGGTTTTTCCTATCAGCTTTTTTTCTGCAATGGCCTTTTCTATTGTTGCTACAGTGTCTTTCGCAGATCACACAGCTAGGAGCTGTCACACCCTGAAGTACTGCAGCACCCAGTGTAGTGACTTGGTGCCTAAGCTATATATCAGAATAGCCGTTCTACGTTTTACAACCATTATAAACAAACAAACTGAATTATTTTGGAGGGCCTCTAGTTTTACTTAAAGTACCAAAAAGGATAGCTGTTGCAGTGGGTCTTTATTGATTATCAACCCTTTCCCTTATTAGAATCTTCAGCAATAAAACCACAATACTATTTTACTGGTTCAGTTTACGCCGCTTTATCAGGACGCCTCCGGAGAAGAAAAATATCCTGAATAAGCAGCTGTCCCAATTAAACGAGAGGCAGTTGAGACGACCTTAGTCAGACTTTTTTGTTTCCTAATGAAAAGAAAAATAATAAAATTACATGACATTATGATTACATATTAAATGTATAATTTAAAATATGAGTCAATGTTTTTTTTTTATTCCTAAACAAAATTAAATCGCTGTTTTTTTTATTTATTTATTTCTACATGTTGACATGCCAACTTTCTTTGCAACAGAAACCACAAGAGACTCATCTGTCTTCTAGAGTTCAACGTAGTTTACTTGTCACAGCTAAGTGATCTCTGTTCATCATTTGAAAATACTGTATCCCAATTAAACAACATCAATAGCATTGGGAAGAACTGTCTCCCAAAGTTCTATCCCATTTTAGCAGAAATCCTGATTATCAGTATGCAGATTAGGCGGTGCCGACTGTATATACAAATACCATTTGTACCATTAAAAGTAAATCATTTAAAGGGTAGTAACTTAGACCAACTCAGATTTTTTGGCCTATGTGGTCATTGGCAACCAATATATCAAACTTATATTTACTACAGTACTCGGACAACTTCATAAAGCAACCCAGTTCTGCCCACTAACTTCTAATAAGGAAAGGGTTTCAAAGTGATTGGCTGCACCTTTTGAATTCCTCAATAAAGAACATGTCTCTCTTCACATTAGGTGAGGCTTGGGAATAGCTGAAGCACCATTAAACCATGGTGGTCGGACTGCCGTCTCTCAGGTAATTGAGATGCAGAACTCTGCTCGTCTCAGATTCATCATTCTCTCACTTGGCAATTGTCGACATGACAATAGAGCTAGCTCTTAATTGAGCCGTGGGGACAGATAACACTGAAGTATATGCTTAAAGGAAAAAGAGACTTTAAATAGACAATGGTTTACAACATTGTCAACCTTCTCTTTTCATTAATAAGGTATCTCCCCAAGGCCTCTCATGAGAGGCTGAAACAATCATGTTTGCAGTTTGGGAAGCAAATCACCACCATTCATATCAAATAATGTAAACCACATACAGTTCAGAAAACATAAAAGCTCAATGCGTCCATTTGTAACAAAGCGATTGTAAACTGTGTTGGATGAACCTAATGAATATACAGTACTGAACTGTTTAACTATTAACAATTGGTAATTGTAATTTTATCAAGCAAGAAATGTGTTGCTGAACCTCTAGAATCCAGAACAGCACATATTAATTTAGCCAAGACAGTTACATGAAGACATGAAGTTACAGATAGCTACTACAGTATATCATTCTTTACATTGTTTGATAGCCCCTGAGATAAATCAATTTGGGAATCCCAGGTTGTTATAAATGGATGAGACTCAGGTGCCCTTTACCAGGAATCAAAGACTTGTTACTGCGACAGCTCCTCCTCCTAACATACATAATCCAAGGCAATTTCACACAAACACACACACACACACACACACACACACACACACACACATATATATATATATATAAATGGCTGCAAGATTTAGCTGCCAAAAAAAAGACCAGCAAACTTAGGCAAATTGAAAGTTACAGAATTATTCACAACATGAAAAACCTTAGGTGGAGCACTGTCTGCTTTAAATTATTGCTTTAAATTAAGCAAATTAAAACAGTCACCTTGTTCTAGATTTTTCTTGTATTTCGCCAGTAAGGGCTGGAGATCCTGTCTATGTTATTGAGCAGCTAAGAACTTTTATTTTATTGATTTCAATTGCACGTTATTACAATGCTTTAAAAGCAAGTATCAAAGTATATTAACATTTTACTGAATTTTTGAAGTTTAATGATTCCTAAAGTTCTGTAATGTGTCAAAGTTGTACTGAATTGTATTCTTTGACAATTTTCAAAGTTCGGCATACGGTACATTTAATTACAGTATTTCATAAACTTAACTGAAGGTGTTAAAGTCTTACTGAATTGCATTAATTTAATGATTTGTAAACTTTTGTAATTTTGTATGCTTAATGTGATAGAATAGGTTACTAGCTATATATCATCAGTATGTACTTGTGCACTAAGTACTGTACTTTTGTGTTAACTTTATTCTAAACATTATTAAAGGTACAGTAATTGTTATTAATACCTGTTCGATTATCCATACAAATCGATTATGCAAACTAGTATTGGTCCCAATTAGTTTGGATAATTGACTCCCTGCTGTGTGTGTGTGTGTGTGTGTGTGTGTGTGTGTGTGTGTGTGTGCACCTCTCTTGTGTTACTTCCTGATAGAAAATAAAGTGAGTTAGCCTAATAACTACACGTTAGCCTAATAACTACCAGTTACCGAAATTAAATGGCTTTTTGTTCATCCCACCTCCCCTCCCACACTAACTGCAATTACACTTTGAATATAGCAATTGGAGTGTTGTGACTCCTCTTGCCAACAAGTGTTGTGCTTATTTTTCTTTCTTTCATTTAGCCTTTGTTATTGTTTTATCTTGGTGAGACAGAAGTTTTGGAGCCAAAGCTGATGGGGCAGCTAAACCCCATACAGCTTCTCTGTAGAATACTTAAAGATGCAGTTTCCTTTTTTTATGCCATTGATTACCAATATGTACAACAAAACAATATGCCTGTGGTTTAACATGTTTCTGAGGTGGTTAACATGCCTTGGCAGCAATCATGACATGACTTGGTTTAAAGCGATGTCTGTTGGCAGTCACAATGACAGAAGTGGTTTCAGCCCTATACTTGTTTTAGCATTGATGCATCCGGGTGCTCTGAAAAGGATATCAAGGTTATTTGGTTTTTGTTGTAGTTTAAAAAGGAATGACCATCATTAGGCCTGAAGTCCACTGTACATGGTTTTAAACAATGCTTCCACTGCCTATACCTGAATGACTTCAGTAGTATCACAACCAGTGAAAAGGAATGTTGCATCTTTAATACTACAGTTGCAATTATTTACTGCAAGTGTGGTTTGGCTTTGGAGTCCAAAACTGTTACAAAGCTTCTTCTTTTTTTTCCACACATGTGTGCTTATCCTACAGTCCATCAAACCTGCAACTTGACAAATGAGGATGTATATTCAAGATCCCAACAGGTCTCAACTGTCTGTTTATCTCTTCCTTTGTAAATATCATAATGTAGTCTGCCCTTGAGCCTGTTCAAGGGGGCGTATTATTTGACTAGCATCTCTGACAACTAAGATGCAAATTCAAGTATATGCTAATGATTGCTGATTCCTGCTGCCCAGTTTCTCTCTGAAAAAATGCCTAGTCTATAAAGTCCAGTAGTTATAGAACTTTTGGCACAATAAGAGCATGGTGTCTTAATAACACACACAATGGCCAACATAATGAGCCTTGAATTAAGGATCTAGTGAGTTAATGTTCCCATGGGTACTGTATATTGTAAATATATTTTCTGCTCCCCCACTACGTTAAAATTTTTTTTATTTGTGATATAAAATCACAATTATAATTTTATAATCATATTCTTATAATTCAGGGATATACCTTGTAATATTTTCACAGGCCATACTTGTTTCAATATGATAAAGTTATAGTTTAATTAAATGTGCTGCTGAGCCTGCAAATGAGGATAAGTAATCTCAATATAGGAAGGCAGAACAACAAAACATCTACAGTGCCTTGCATAAGTATTCACCCCCCTTGTACTTTTCCACATTTTGTAGTGTTACAACCTGGAATTAAAATTGATTTAATTAGGATTTTTTGTCACTGATCTACACAAAATAGTCCATAATGTCGAAGTGGGGAAAAAAATCTACATATTTTTCAAAATTATTTACAAATAAAAAACTGAAAAGTCCTGATTGCATAAGTATTCACCCCCTTTGCTGTGACACCCCTAAATAAGCTCTGGTGCAACCAATTGCCTTCAGAAGTCACATAATTAGTTGAATGGAGTCCACCTGTGTGCAATTAAAGTGTCACATGATCTCAGATTAAATACACCTGTTTCTGGAAGGCCCCAGAGTTTGTTAGAGAGCATATCTAAACAAACAGCATCATGAAGACCAAGGAGCTATCAAAACAAGTCCGGGATAAAGTTCTGGAGAAGCACCAATCAGGGTTGGGTTATAAAAAAATATCCCAAACTTTGAACATCCCCCGGAGCACCGTTAAATCCATTATTAAAAAATGGAAAGAATATGGCACAACCGCGACTCTGCCTAGAGAAGGCCGTCCACCAAAACTCAGTGACCAGGTAAGGAGGGCATTAGTCAGAGAAGCAACCAAGAGGCCAATGGTAACTCTGAAGGAGCTGGAGCGATTCACAGCTGAGATGGGAGAAACCGTCCATGGGACAACTATAACCCGGACGCTCCACAAAGCTGGGCTTTATGGAAGAGTGGCGAGAAGAAAGCCATTGCTGAAAAAAAACCACATCAAATCCCGTTTGGATTTTGCCAAAAGGCATGTGGGAGACACAGCAAACATGTGGAAAAAGGTTCTCTGGTCTAATGAGACCAAAATTGAACTTTTTGGCCTTAGCGCAAAACGTTATGTGTGGCGCAAAGCCAACACTGCTCATCACCCTGAGAACACCATCCCCACGGTGAAGCATGGTGGTGGCAGCATCATGTTATGGGGATGCTTTTCATCAGCAGGGACTGGGAAACTGGTCAGGATTGAGGGCAAGATGGATGGAGCCAAATACAGGGAAATTCTAGAGGAAAACCTGTTTCAGTCTGCAAGAGACCTGGGACTGGGGCAGAGGTTCACCTTCCAGCAGGACAATGACCCTAAACACACAGCCAAAGCTACACTGGAGTGGTTTAAAAACAAGAACTTGAATGTCATAGAATGGCCCAGTCAAAGCCCAGACATCAATCTGATTGAGAATCTGTGGCAAGACTTGAAAATTGCTGTTCACCAACGGTCCCCATCCAACTTGACAGAGCTTGAGCAATTTTGCCAAGAAGAATGGGCAAAAATTGCAAGATCCAGATGCACAAAGCTGGTAGAGACTTACCCAAAAAGACTCACAGCTATAATTGCTGCCAAAGGTGCTTCTACCAAGTATTGACTCAGGGGGGTGAATACTTATGCAACCAACAAATGTCTTTTTTTGTTTAATTAACTTTTGTGTCACAATAATACATATTTTGCACCTTCAAAGTGTTAAGCATGTTGTGTAAATCAAATGGTAAAAATCCCAATTAAATCCATTTTAATTCCAGGTTGTAACACTACAAAATGTGGAAAAGTCCAAGGGGGGTGAATACTTATGCAAGGCACTGTACAAGGTTATCTTTGTTATCTGTACACGGTGTTTGTTCAAGTGGCCAATTCCCTTTTCTGTGTCAGAGAAAGAAAAACTGCAAAGAATTTGGGTTAGGGTGTTTAGATTCTTGAATGTGATGCCCTCTTATTTATATATGTATTCCCTGTCAGGCGTACTTAAACCCCCCCCCCAAAAAAAAACATAACACTAAACTAAATAAAAAAAAAAAACCTACAAAAACAACAACAATACATCCTTCAAATGAAATAGAAATCGTGCTTATTTTCAGTCCATGACAATCAACATCATGGATCAATGCTATGTATAGAGAGCTAGGAACTTATTGCCACAGTCCTGCTGTTCACCCTTAAGTTGATCTTCTAGCAGTTTTTTTAAGCAAACATCCCCAAAGGCTACAGTGTGGTCTCATATTCCAGGCGCTCTTGAACAAGAGCGTCATCTTTATACTGCAGCCGGGGGGGAGAGGGAGAACACTCAAGGGTTAGGATGGCCTTGCGTATACTTCTGTCCAGCACGTGCCTCTCCCAGGCAGGATACCTGTTCCTGAACAGGTCTATTTTAATAACAGTTTCCTCTATCCGCGGAGTACGAGAGGATGGGGTGGAAGGGGCGGTGGGCCTCACCTGAAACACAGGCATGCAGCCGTCCCTCTCTGTGTATTTCGGATCCCTGTCTGGCACCACCACTGGCACCCGATTTTGTGAAACTGCCCTCAGGGTGTTGGTCGCAACCTCGGGGGGCAGCATAAAGGTGGTTGCAGGGTCCACAAGTATGCAGCTTGGCGAGTGCCCAAACCTGGGTCCATTGGGGTGAAAGAAGGCATAGTACATGAGCATGAAGACTATTCCAGTCAGAAAGCTGCTGAAGACGACACAGAGAGCAGGGATGGCAAAGGCGTCAGTGATCTGAGGAGCCCGGTACAAGTACCAGAGGGCGCTCAAGGCTGTGTTCTCCAAAAGGATTACAAAGTAGTAGATGAACAAACGGCAGCGGGTATGTCCTTCCTTGACGTTGAACCAGCTGAAGATGTAGATGATCCCCACTACCATGTCGAAGACTATCTCCTCCCACTTGGTGATGCAGAACTCTGTCTCGCAGTGGACGATCCAGAAGGTCATGATGCACCAGTGCAGGACAATGAAGATACCGAAGTAGAGCTGGAACACAGAGGCGAAGAGTGCGAAGGTGATTACCCGGGCAGCAATGGTGAAGAAGTGCCAGCAGAACTGAATGATGACAGCTAGGTAGCTGATGGGCTTCTTGTCATCACGGGAGTCCCGGAGAGCCTTTTGATAGGATGCCAGAGCCCAGGCCAGGGACACCAAGGATGCTGCTGCTGTGAGACCTGGGCACAAGAAGGAAGGGATAAAGGTCAGAACTGGTTCACTACAACAGGGGAGAAAATAAAACATAGTAGGTATAGAAATTATTTCATTAGCTGCTCTCCAGTTCCAGTTGCTTGTCAAAGTGCCTTTAGTGTCTTCCAGTGATCTGTCTCTGGATCAAGTTGTCTTGTTATTCTGGCAACACTAGAGGGTACTGTTGCTTACTAACAAAACAACACTGGCTGATCCACCCTACAATACATATGTAAATGACAGGCAACCAGAACTGAAGAGCAGTTCCTGAACTCGAACGTAGAACCCCTCAGAATGACTGCAATCATCACAAAAAGGAAAGGGAACAGTCAGAGAACTAAGATGATGTAATTTGAAGCTACTTGCTCTTTAACTATTCACTGTTATTCACTATCAGTTTCATGCATTATTTGGAAGCATTGTGTAAACCAAAAACCCTTGATACTGCACACTGACATCAGTGTATAACTAATGTGTGACACAACTTTGTTAAAACTTTGTCAAAGCATTTTACATAGTAAATAGCGCAAATTCTGAATAGAAAATACACCAATTACAATTCTAAAAAGAAACAACTTTATTATATTTCATTTTTTCTTTCTGAAAAAAAATTGGCTAATGTAATTAAGTAGTTTATATTGTAGCTTTTAAAAGTTATCCCTTTGTGTGCTGTAAATGTAAACGGCTTTTCAGATTAACTACATTGTAATGTCATTGCTTTGGAAAGAAAGACTTGTTCGTGTACAGTTGTTTTGAAAAAGGTTAAAGCAGCTTGCAGCATCTAAACCACACAGATACAAAGTATCCATTAATATCCTCAGTTCAGGAATTCTAAAGGATTGAGAATGTAAAAAATGTACTGCCACACAGTGCTGTAGCTCTTCACACATCTGTAAATTATGACACAGTTTATAATGCATTATTCATTAGCACAGGAATAGCTGGCCATGGCTGAACTGTTTCCTGATCTTAATCCAGAAAAAGTCCCCTGAAATCCTAAAAATATTAGTTAAAATGAATATCTATTGAAGCAAAAAAAATACATTTTTCAAATGCTGGATCTGCTTCTAAAAAGACATGGCTTAGGGCCTCATTTACGAAAGGGTGCTAAACTTTATGGTGCATGATAATTGCAATTACTGTGCACGTTAATGATCTCCATATTTACTATTGCAATTTTATTCACTTTCATGCAAAATAGTGGGCATATTATGGTGCACGCTAAATATATTGTGGCATACTATGGTAATCAGAATGAATATGTGATTTGTATGGTAATGCATGATAATGTATTTAAATGAGGCACCCCGCTCTGAATAATGAGATTACTAAAGGGCGATAATTGTATTGTGCACATTAATGTGAGTGATAATTAGTTTGTTTGGACACCAGGCTTTAACCACTGATAGGAGCGCTATTTAAACCTCTTTTTCTGGCCTGAAAACTAGTGATGTGCAGTTTGATTATTTTTACTGCCTCAATTCATTTGATTCATTCAGTTATTGAATCATTTCAACAGATTTGTTTGTTTGTTTGATTCATTGATTCACTAACGCAAAATAAATCTTGCTGAATTGTTATGAAAATTTGTTTGAACGAAAAAAACTGGCAGCAAGGGCCATTTAAGTTATATGCCGCCTTCTTTTTCTGTGCCACGCCTAGTGCGATGGTTGATCAGATTATGAGGGCAGGTCCTCCTAACCAACCCCTAAACAAAACGATTGAGTATTTTTCCTTTTCAAATACGATATTAAACTCAGAACAGTACAGTGTAATACGAGAATTCAAGGCGACTTTAAAAGAAAAAAAAAAAAAAAACATTGCTACTTTGGTGCATAAACTTTTTTCTAAATGTATTTTAAAATGTTTAAATTATAGCATGATTGATCATTACATGTTTTGATTTTGTGAGTTTGGATCTATAAACCTGTTTGCCCACCCTAATGTTGCAAATCAGTATTCGATTTCAGCTTTTTAAAGTAGGATACCTTTTAATCCAAATATTTATTAAAATACTTCCCTTTTTGGAGAAGCTCATAGATATACAAGCAGCCAAAACATTCAGTAACTACACACCAGTTTCATCCTGATTGAGGCTCACCAGCATAGTGTAACCTTGTGTCTTGAACATACTCTTGCTGTAACTGTGCCCTTCATTTCAACTGACAGCTCCAGTTATTGCTAAGTACAGGGATACCCAAAAATGTCTTATTGCATACCCAGTTAACATTTTTGGGGTATCCCTGTCCTTAACAATGACTTAACAATGACTGGAGCTGTCAGTTGAAATGAAGGGAAAAATTACTACACTGTTTTGGCTGCTTGTTTATCTTATTAAGTTATTATTAAGTTATTTAGCAGTTATTTGTTTATCTATGAGGTTCTCCAAAAAGAAAAGTGTCACAATGTTATTAAATTTGTTATTGATTTTGTACTTCATCCTTTATGCCTTTAAGGTCAGCGGAACAGTATAACTAACAAAAAAACACTATTTCATTATTAGTATGTATTCAAGACTTATTGTCTGTCATTTATTATATATTAAAGACTTGTTTGTTGTTTCAGCCAATCTGATTGAAATCAATCAATTAAATGGCACGTTATCAATCAAAATCATCCCATATTAATGGGCCAGTAGGTACCTACTAGACTACTAACCCCTAAATCTACCCCCTACCCCTAAACCTAATGTCTACAACTAACCTAATCTATACCCCTAAACCTAATCTCAACCCCTAAACCTTACTTACTTGGTTGTTTATTAATTTGTTGCAAGACTTACTGGAAAATTGTTTCAATAATTAAAGGCACCGTGTTCATCCTGTTAGGCGTTAATCTCTATAATATCAATGTTGTATTGACTGGAAATCACATATTTATGTGCCTGCAAGTAGTCAAGTAAGTTTCAAGTGTAGGACATAGACTAAATTGAAGGATTAAAGTTTTGATCAACAGTGAACTTACTGCGAATTCATACCAGGCAAGGACTAATTTATGTGGTAAATCAAATAATTAATCATTAGCTTTTATGTGTATTTAATATCCATGTTCAAGCATCTTGTAACACAATTATCACTTTTAAACAAAATCAGATGAGAAAAAAAAAGTGTAACACACATGTATATGAACGCATTTGAACATGTCCATCCTGTTGCGCAAGTATGAGGTTGTGTTATGAAAGAACCAATATGTAGGAAGGCTGCTTTAAAGTTATCTTTTTAGTTACACAGTTTGAAACAGTGCATGTCAGAGTAAAAGAAAAACACAGTTTCAATGATTAACACTACCTTGGTTTTCTTGCTACAATGTCCCCACAAAGGGGGTCTATAAATTGTATGTAGGCCAATAGACCTCAAATATACTACTTTACACAAAATACATTAACTAGAAGCAGCTTTCCTAGAACACTGACAAAAAATGAAGTGTCCGGACAGAAGTCATCAAAAGGTACATTTCAAAGTGGTACTGTTTACTATTTCTCATTTTCACAGCTTGTTCCAGTGCATACATACAGTACTGTACTGCCATGGTAAACATGACAAAGTGTCAACCACATCCACCAACTACTGTATTCAGGACACAAAGCTTTTAGTTTATATGTCTTCCTGTATAATTCATAATGACATGTATTGATATTAATGTTCAGGTAAAATACAGCAGAATTAAAAACCAGGAAACATTTCTTAATATCTTTAACCTTTTCCTACCAAACTTTAAGATCCCTGACTACGGACTGCAATTCAAATTGCAATCCAAACTGAACCAAGATTTTAACAGTATGTTTCTTTTTTTGTTCCCACCAAGAAATGTTGAGTGATCTCATATGTAGCAATGTTTTGTGATGCACTGATATTTCGTCTCCTGCCCCCTTGAAGGTGAGTCAATATTTAAAGCTGTATACTTTCTTGAACAAAAAAGCCTGTAGTGTTCAAGACATTCGTTGTCAGTGTGTCGCTGCTGTGAGATTTTGCCGCCTGCTGAGCAGTTTTCTGACAATAAATCAATAGCTTTGTGATGACAACAAATTAAAAAAAGAGCTTTGGAAACAATACATCAGTGCCATAATCCGACTTTATATTGTAAAGTTCTCACTCATCCTTAAAATGAACTCTCATTGGTAAGGCTGTATTTTTTTTTTCATGGTAACCACGGATTTAACGATTTCTGTGAAAAGTACCCATTGCTGTATAATATATAATACAGGGGCAGCAGTGTGGAGTAGTGGTTAGGGCTCTGGACTCTTGACCGGAGGGTCGTGGGTTCAATCCCAGGTGGGGGAAAAACCCAACTGTATAAATGGGTAATTGTATGTAAAAATAATGTGATATCTTATAACAATTGTAAGTCGCCCTGGATAAGGGCGTCTGCTAAAAAAAAAAAAAAAAAAAATGTAGTTCCCGTGAAAATTCAAATTTCTGAAAGAGTAGTGTAAATACAGAAAACGTTTGCCTTATTGACCTGTAAATGATTGGTAAACATTATGATTTACCACACCTAATTGGTTGCTGCTTTAAATGTAAAAGCAGAAAAAATGTCCTTTTATGTGCCCCTCATGCTGAGGGCCTCCGGAGCACATCTAAAAGGAGTGATATCTTCCCTTTGATCCAAAGATAGCCTGGCCTGGTTTCTCATGAATAATGGGCCTTTGTGAATAACTAGCCATTCATCTTTATATCACTGATGTTCCCCATTGTGACAATTCCCTCTGGGAAGTGAAATCAAAGATGGTTGATCTTGTAGACTACCATCTGCACACCTTAGTAGACGAAATCTATAGCAGAACCTACAAGGTAAGTGTTCAACAAGGAGCCAGTGTAGGGAAATGGTGTAAGGGACTTCTGGTAAGGAGTGCTACTAAAGTATAGTAGGTAGATCTGAGGATCAAGCAGTCTTCCAGTTCAGATTAAGACAAATGCACAAGTCGCTAAGCAACTTACTAAGGAGGTCACACACTTCCTTATACTCATGTTATGAACAAGGACTACAATATTTGGAATCAACTGAAGGCTGTTAATTATGGGACTTGGAAGTCCTGCAATAAGGGAGAGGAAAAAAAAAAATTCTTGAAGATACAACCATGAATCAGAATCTCAGCCTTATAAGCATAAGGCCAATACCAGAAAATTGCTCTATTTTAGGAGTTTAATGCAAAATTAATCTAGAGATTTAAAACTTTAAAATGAGCCATGTACTGTATCCGTGTGTATCAATGGTGTCTACAGTAAAACATTTTGACAGAAAAACTCAGATTAAAATATTTTTCTTTCTTCTAGGTTAGTAGACATATATGGCTATTTATTTTGGTTCTGTTTCCCTTGTTATACAGAGTTCTGTATCCTGCTAAATTATTTACGACCTCCATATCTAATGACCCAGAATAAAAGATTACTAGTTAGAGCATAGGATGCACCCAGATGTCTCAGCATTTTTAACAGGAAACTTAGTGCAGCCACTATATTTATGGCTGTATTCTACGTGATTTATAATACAACACCTTATTGCAATACATGGCATTATCCCATCTCTGACCATTTAATATATTGTTTATCCAAAATGCTTTTTCTTGCTAGTTTTTTTCTAGTGGAAAGTAAATTCAGAATTTCCAGATAGTCCTTTATAAGACATAGCAAATTGTCTTTGTGACATATGAGATGTAAAACATCATTGAGCTTTACCCATAGAGTATGTATATGTTACAGTCATAGTCAGGATTTGGTCAATGACTGACAAAAATAACCATTTCACAATTTGAGCACTGACAAATGATCAAATAATTAAATTAAAGGTTATTTCGGTGTTCGAGCAAATTATTTTGCTCAAATTTCAAAATCGAAAATATCAAACAAGCAAAGAATGAAACACAAAAAAGAGACAGCTCTTTCCGTCTTTGAGTAAAGCGACATAATCAAATTGTGAAATGTGCTTTGAGTAAATGCACAGCTCCCGAACAGAATTTAAAGATGCTGCTTAATCTGCAAATAGCAATTAATTGCACAGTGTTAAAAATGGGCATTGAAATACAAATGTTTTAATACAATATTTTTTTTTATTGAATGAACATAATATCAGTAGATTATATTTATAAGATATATGTCATTGATTCATTATTTATATATTTATTATTTATGCAGGAAGTTAACCCATTGAATCCGTGGCGTCATTTGCAAGGGGGTCGTGTTAAGCAAATTAGGAGGACAATGACCTCAACTTAAAGCAAGTTTGAAATAACATTCGTAATGTTCTTGCCTTCTTATTTAGAAAATACACAATTAAAAATGTATTGTTTTATTCCTATTATAAGACTACTGAATACACAGTATTTAAACTGCAAAATGAAATGTCAATCCACATTTGTCTACTAAAAAATATATACATATTACGTAATTATGTGATGATTATCACGTAATTTTGTGATAGTGAATTATCATGTAATTTCGTAATAGTGAATTATCATGTAATTTCGTAATAGTGAATTATCACGTAATTTCATGAAAGGGAATTATCACATAATTTCATGAAAGGGAATTATCACGTAATTTCGTGATAGCGTTACATGATCACTTCTAATCACGTGCTAATTCTTAACACATGGTACTGCAAAGCTGGGCCACATGGAAGCTTTCACTGGAGCTGCTGGCAATCCTTAACAGCAAGTAAATCCTATAAAGTACACATTTTTTAAATAAGTGAATATATTATAGTGCAACAATGTAGAATTAATAACATTGAAAAAAAGTGTTAGCGATTTTGTTTATTGGAGTGGCATTTGTTTGTTTCCAAATTTAACAGATTTGGTTTTGGGATTTCATTTCTGTCATATATTTGAACTTGTATTTACATAATTAGCTTATCACAATTTCTTAATTCTATCGGGTAAATCACAGTAAAATGAACTTCAATATTTGTCTCCTTTTAGGCTTCTTTTCTCAAACAAATCTGTTGTTGGCGCTTCTGCGTGGATTATTAAGACACGTGAAGGCAAAAATAAAATTAGGGTGACCACCTGGCCCCACAATCACGGGACACTGAGATAGAATGGGATTTTGAACTTGCCACTGAACGGAAAGAAATGAACGTGCAAATTAGCTACACCTAACACTGTTGCTGAATTGCTGTGTGCAGCAAATAAGTAATACTGATCAACTGTTCACTGCCGCTGATCAGACCTAGCTACTGAACAGCTGAGCAACGTTACTGATTTAATTCATATTAATATTAATGAACAGAAAATAAATAGCGGTTTTTTTTAAAAAAAATTTTAAATAATAATGATACAAATAAAAATACGTAAGTATTTTATTAATTATTATTATAATTATACTGGCTGCGCACGCTAATTAAGCACAATTATTCATTTGAGCAAAGGTGCAGTAGCTAATTAACACGTTCATTTCTTTCAGTTTAGGGCAAATTCTAAATCCTGTTCTGTCTTAAAGTGTCCCGAGATTGTGGGGGCAGGCGGTCACTAAAGGTAACTAATAATACAAATAATGTGTTGCCATTGCAAAACACTGAAATCGCAAAAATATTGAAGCAAATAAATGTTTATTAAAATTATTAGTTTGTATTTAAAATATAAGCCTGTGTACTATGAGGAAGGACAAACTGAAGGTTAAGAAAACTGGCGTAGCTGTTTGTGAGACATGCACCACCCTTGCTAAACTGGCCAAAAAGCAGTTCATCATGAACAACAGCGATGATTAATAATGTACTTGCTTAAGGCACAGCAAATAACGGGTTTGTTTCACACTGTATACTTTTTAATTGAGGTAGAAATGCCATAACCTCTCCTGTGGCAAAGTGGTTTGCAGTACACAGGTGTAGTGGTGATGTGATTGTGATTGTGAAAAGACAGACAACAAAGTTCATGATCCAAATGGATTTTATTTTATAATCCTGGTCTGGCGACCACAAAGAATAATCCCACTGTTCCAAATCAACGGGTTGCAGTCCCGAAATAATAAGACACAGTTCGTAATTAATGAAACACTGTATAACACACACAAAGACACACATTCACAAGTCCAGAGTGATTGTTATTGTGCTCGTGGTGAAAATGCAATTTATTTGTGTACAATGGTGCAATGTTGTCCAGGTTTAGTGCTGGCCTGTAGCGACAGCTCCGGATCGTGTTAGTCGTCTAATAAATAACAAACAGTACAATTAGAACCGACAAAACAACAAACACTAGACACTCACGGTAATATTTTGCTTGTCCTTTAGCGTTCTCTTAACCATAAAAAAAGGAGCAGATCACCTAGCCATGTCCCCTTTTGTAACTTCAGTCACGCCCCCTTGGTTAGTGAGTGCAACCGTTTTTCCTCCAATCCCCAGTTCCCACATTGCTTTCCCTCTGGAGCGATAACTTAACGTACCACAGCTGTGCCCCCTTTCTAGATGGCCGACATCCACCTAACCCTGGGAATAAATTGTCAGGCCATCCAGTCCAGGGCACTCTGTTCCCTTTATACTGCGTCCTCACAGGTCAGGAGGGAGATTTATCACCAAGAATCATTCTGTCTGTGTCACACACCCCCACCACACACACACACACACACTTATGTTTCTATTTCTATATTTACTATTTCTAATTCCAGTCAGACAAAATCACACAGTGCGAAAGTCGACAATCAACAAAATATATTGGCACTTTTAGATTTTTTTGTTAACGCATATTTACTTCTTAAAAATGTTTTTTACCTTGTGAGGACGTCCTTTTCTCAGACATACACACACGCACACACACCACCACCACAGCCAAAAAAAGGTAGATATTGATACACAGTTTTTACTTCTTATTTTATTCTCAAGTAACATGATGGCTGCAGGAGCAGATGGTGTTTGGCATTTCCTTAAAGGCCATGGTTTGTCTGAAGATACCATTTCAAAAATGATTCAGGACAAGGTAATACTTGGTTAATACTGTACATGTGAAAAGAAGCTGAAAATGTCTGAAATCAACATAGACACAAATAGGTGACTTTTGTTGTAATTTAACACTTGGTTATTGAGAATGGCTGTCTTTTAATAACTCTCAGATGATTTTCAATTGTCATTTGCTAATTAATTATGTTCGTTCATGATAACACCGTGTAACAATTTTTTTTTTTTTTTGTTCCTGGGTAGTAAGTGTTATTTCCTAATTGCTTATGCCTCAAAAGTATAGAAAATGGCTATTATTCCCCACAAACTTTGCTTTTGTGACCAGGACAGTGATATTTTGAAATTTACCTATTTCCAATGAGAAAACAGGCGAATTTGTGTCTTTTCGTTCGCATAAAGTCAGAAAAAAACATATGAATCCAAATTAACATGTATTTATACTAAAGTAATACAAAAATTACTACAAAAGATTTAGAAGTGAGTGGTTTTTCGAGATTTACGATTATACTGTAAATCACTTTCACGAATCAGCCCCCAAATGTAGTCTCCCATCATTTTCTCGTTACACTGTCCTTCACTGACAGCTCATCCAGGAGCCTCAAAGCCGTGCTGCTCCATAATGGTAACAAGTACCCGTCTCTTCCCCTGGCTCACTCGGTGCACCTCAAAGAGGATTACAACAGCATCAAGACCTTGCTGGATGCCTTGAAGTATGATGAGTACGGCTGGGACCCCCGGAAGGTGCTGATGCCACCCCTGCACATCAAATTGGGCCTTATGAAACAATTTGTCAGAGCTCTAGATAAGGAATCGGCAGCCTTCAAGTACCTTCAAGACTTCTTCCCTAAGCTGTCTGAGGCAAAGGTCAAAGCCGGTGTCTTCGTCGGACCACAGATAAAGAAGATCCTGGAGTGCAATGAATTCCCCAAGAAGCTCACTAGTAAGGAGCAAGCGGCTTGGAACAGCTTTGTCGCAGTGGTTTGGGGCTTCCTGGGCAATCACAAGGCCGAAAACTATGTGGAGCTGGTTGAGACTCTGGTGAAGAACTACGGCACAATGGGCTGTAGGATGTCCCTCAAAGTCCATATCTTTGATGCTCATCTTGATAAATTCAAGGAGAACATGGGAGCGTACTCGGAGGAGCAAGGCGAGCGCTTCCACCAGGATATACTGGACTTTGAACGCCGCTACCAAGGACAGTATAACGAGAACATGATGGGAGACTACATTTGGGGGCTGATTCGTGAAAGTGATTTACAGTATAATCGTAAATCTCGAAAAACTACTCACTTCTAAATCTTTTGTAGTCATTTTTGTATTACTTTAGTATAAATACACGTTAATTTGGATTCATATGTTGTTTTTTTCTGACTTTATGTGAACGAAAAGACACAAATTCGCCCGTTTTCTCATTGGAAATAGGTAAATTTCAAAATATCACTGTCCTGGTCACAAAAGCAGTTTGTGGGGAATAATAGCCATTTTCTATACTTTTGAGGCATAAGCAATTAGGAAATAACACTTACTACCCAGGAACAAAAATTGTGTTACATAGTGTAAATACAACTCCCCAACCCTTCCACCATGTAAAAGACTAATCATTTTGTTTTTAAATGCATACTTTATATTGAAAGTAACAACACCACTGAAGGAACCCATTGCTTTTAAAATATAATAACCCAAAGTATTTTTTCAAATCTTTGACTAATCTAACCTGTTTGGAAAATTAACATTATTTTAGCAGTCTTTTTATGTTTGTATGCTTTTTCTTTTACAGATTGATGCTAAAATAATTGGACTAATGGATGATGACAGTTTAACAAAGTATGTCCCCATCTTTGGAGACAAGACTTGCTGTAAGGCATTACTGCAGTCAGATTAATCCCCAGTCAACTGAAAAAGATGCAAAGAAACATTTTCTGCTGGATAAGCTTAGAAAGAAAATGAGGCTAGCCAGTGGGAAGGATCCACAAGAAGACTTTGTAGAGAAAAAAAGACAAGACCTGATTTATGGGGAAATAGACTTGCTGAAAAAACAACTCGTAAAATTGAATTAGGGTGGCTGCATGGAGGAAAGCAATTTAGGAAAAGAGGTGGAGGTGGGACACGTGTGGTTGATGTACCCAAGAAAGCAGAGGGATCTGCTTTTCCTACATGGAAAATTAAAAAAGGGAAGTGGGAATATTTCACTCATGACATCTTAGATTTTCAGGAAACAGCCCTAGGTGAAGGTGTTACAGTGGGAAAAATCTACACAGTACTAAAAATGGGAACTGTGAGATTTTACCTTAGCATGGATGAGGTTCCGGGACAAAGTTTGCCAAATTCAAACAGCGAAACCCAAAACACAGATCTGTCTCTGAGAGGTGAAGGTACACTCAGTAAAGAGAAAGGCAATAAAGAGTCACATGTGATACAGAAAAGGGCTGATGTTCACGCACATTTTTCTAGTAGTGAAAGACCAGAAGAGATTAATATATCTGTACTTACAGAGGAAGACATACTTGTAGGGTACATAGAAATATATTCCAAAGACAGTTCTGGCATGATTCCTGTACAAGTTCTCATTGAAAATACTACAGCTGGAGAGCAGAGTATGTCAGCACCACCTAATAATCTTACACAGGAATATTCTGTGACCAGTTTGGAAGAGATTAACCAAAGCTTAGTATCAGAAATCCAGTTTGAGCCATTGTTAGGAGATCCCCAACTATCTCAACTGGCAGACCACTTGAAGAATCTAACCAACTTCTGAGCCAGTCGACTGAGAATGTAAGTTGTCCCTTCTACAGAGACGGTTCTGTAGGAAGAGAACATAGACTCAGAAGAGTATCACATGACCCATACCATGCTGTCTTCAAGAAGACCCTCCCCTCCCCCTGAAGACCAGCCTATGAATGCCACTATTAGGATACACAGAGTTAATCTTCTGGAAAAGATGTTTCCTCAGTTTAAGAATCCTGATTCAGTTATTCTTCCATTAAGATTTACTTTTGTAGATGAAGTAGGAGCTGATGCAGCTGGTGTTTCCAGAGATGCTTACTCTGCATTTTGGTCAGAATTTTTTGCATGTATAGCAGAAGGGGAAGAAGCAAAGGTTCCAGAACTCATTCCTATGTGGCAGGAAGAGGAATGGAAGATGGTAGGCAGAATCTTAGAAAAGGGGTATATAGATCATAAGTACTTCCTACTTCATCTTGCACCTGCATGTACTGTGGTACTGATTTTTGGAGAGCACTCTGTCACTTCTGATATTTTGTTTGGATTTTTTCTTTTATACTTAAGCCAGTTAAAACTATCCCAAGCCAGGAAAATCTAAAAGCTATCCTGTTACAAGGGGCCCACAAAGAATTGATCCAAAAGCCAAAGTATGCACTGAATAACATGTCATATGTCTCCAGAGCGATTTTTAGAAGACCTTTCATGACTGTCAATGAAGTTGAGAAAATGTTTGCTGAAAAGAAGCTTACAACAAGAAAAGTTTTGAAGCTGCTGCAAGCATCACCTTCCACCAAGGAGGAAGATCAAAGTTTGAAATATTTGCAGCAGTACATCAGAGGTTTGGATGATGCATCATTAAGGAAGATGTTACGGTTTATGACTGGCTCTGACGTTAAATTGAGTTCAGCTCCTTGGAGGGTTTGGCAAGGCGACCTGTTGCACACACATGTGGGCCACTGCTAGCACTCCCTTCAACATAGCAGGCCTATCCTGAGTTTCGGGGCGAAATGGAGAACATACTATTGTAAAATGCGGACATTGTTTTCTCTCGGTTTCTTTATTGTTTTCTCTTGGTTTCTTTATTGTTTTCTCTTGGTTTCTTTATTATTAATGATAGATGAAATGGTAGCTGTGATATATATATATATATATATATATATATATATATATTTATATATATATATATATATATATATATACAGTGCCTTGCGAAAGTATTCGGCCCCCTTGAACTTTGCGGACTTTTGCCACATTTCAGGCTTCAAACATAAAGATATGAAACTGTAATTTTTTGTGAAGAATCAACAACAAGTGGGACACAATCATGAAGTGGAACGAAATTTATTGGATATTTCAAACTTTTTTAACAAATAAAAAACTGAAAAATTGGGCGTGCAAAATTATTCAGCTCCCTTAAGTTAATACTTTGTAGCGCCACCTTTTGCTGCGATTACAGCTGTAAGTCGCTTGGGGTATGTCTCTATCAGTTTTGCACATCGAGAGACTGAAATTTTTGCCCATTCCTCCTTGCAAAACAGCTCGAGCTCAGTGAGGTTGGATGGAGAGCATTTGTGAACAGCAGTTTTCAGTTCTTTCCACAGATTCTCGATTGGATTCAGGTCTGGACTTTGACTTGGCCATTCTAACACCTGGATATGTTTATTTGTGAACCATTCCATTGTAGATTTTGCTTTATGTTTTGGATCATTGTCTTGTTGGAAGACAAATCTCCGTCCCAGTCTCAGGTCTTTTGCAGACTCCATCAGGTTTTCTTCCAGAATGGTCCTGTATTTGGCTCCATCCATCTTCCCATCAATTTTAACCATCTTCCCTGTCCCTGCTGAAGAAAAGCAGGCCCAAACCATGATGCTGCCACCACCATGTTTGACAGTGGGGATGGTGTATTCAGGGTGATGAGCTGTGTTGCTTTTACGCCAAACATAACGTTTTGCATTGTTGCCAAAAAGTTCGATTTTGGTTTCATCTGACCAGAGCACCTTCTTCCACGTTTGGTGTGTCTCCCAGGTGGCTTGTGGCAAACTGTAAACGACACTTTTTATGGATATCTTTAAGAAATGGCTTTCTTCTTGCCACTCTTCCATAAAGGCCAGATTTGTGCAGTATACGACTGATTGTTGTCCTATGGACAGAGTCTCCCACCTCAGCTGTAGTTCTCTGCAGTTCATCCAGAGTGATCATGGGCCTCTTGGCTGCATCTCTGATCAGTCTTCTCCTTGTATGAGCTGAAAGTTTAGAGGGACGGCCAGGTCTTGGTAGATTTGCAGTGGTCTGATACTCCTTCCATTTCAATATTATCGCTTGCACAGTGCTCCTTGGGATGTTTAAAGCTTGGGAAATCTTTTTGTATCCAAATCCGGCTTTAAACTTCTCCACAACAGTATCTCGGACCTGCCTGGTGTGTTCCTTGTTCTTCATGATGCTCTCTGCACTTTAAACGGACCTCTGAGACTATCACAGTGCAGGTGCATTTATACAGAGACTTGATTACACACAGGTGGATTCTATTTATCATCATTAGTCATTTAGGTCAACATTGGATCATTCAGAGATCCTCACTGAACTTCTGGAGAGAGTTTGCTGCACTGAAAGTAAAGGGGCTGAATAATTTTGCACGCCCAATTTTTCAGTTTTTTATTTGTTAAAAAAGTTTGAAATATCCAATAAATTTCGTTCCACTTCATGATTGTGTCCCACTTGTTGTTGATTCTTCACAAAAAATTACAGTTTCATATCTTTATGTTTGAAGCCTGAAATGTGGCAAACGGTCGCAAAGTTCAAGGGGGCCGAATACTTTTGCAAGGCACTGTATACATATATATATATATATATATATATATATATATACAGCTCTGGAAAAAATTAAGAGACCACTGCAAAATTATCAGTTTCTCTGGTTTTACTATTTATAGGTATGTGTTTGGGTAAAATGAACATTTTGGTTTTATTCTATAAACTACTGACAACATTTGTCCCAAATTCCAAATAAAAATATTGTCATTCAGAGCATTTATTTGCAGAAAATGACAACTGGTCAAAATAACAAAAAAGATGCAGTGTTGTCAGACCTCGAATAATGCAAAGAAAATAAGTTCATATTCATTTTTAAACAACACAATACTAATGTTTTAACTTAGGAAGAGTTCAGAAATCAATATTTGGTGGAATAACCCTGATTTTCAAGCACAGCTTTCATGCATCTTGGCATGCTCTCCACCAGTCTTTCACATTGATGTTGGGTGACTTTATGCCACTCCTGGCGCAAAAATTCAAGCAGCTCGGCTTTGTTTGATGGCTTGTGACCATCCATCTTCCTCTTGATCACATTCCAGTGGTTTTCAATGGGGTTCAGGTCTGGAGATTGGGCTGGCCATGACAGGGTCTTGATCTGGTGGTCCTCCATCCACACCTTGATTGACCTGGCTGTGTGGCATGGACCATTGTCCTGCTGGAAAAACCAATCCTAAGAGTTGGGGAACATTGTCAGAGCAGAAGGAAGCAAGTTTTCTTCCAGGACAACCTTGTACTTGGCTTGATTCATGCGTCCTTCACAAAGATAAAATCTGCCCGATTCCAGCCTTGCTGAAGCACCCCCAGATCAGATGAGTCCAATTTTCAGCTTTGCCCAACACCTGGTCGTCTAATGGTTAGACGGAGACCTGGAGAGGCCTACAAGCCACAGTGTCTCGCACCCACTGTGAAATGTGGTGGAGGATCGGTGATGATCTGGGGGTGCTTCAGCAAGGCTGGAATCGGGCAGCTTTGGCATGAATCAAGCCAAGTACAAGGTTGTCCTGGAAGAAAACTTGCTTCCTTCTGCTCTGACAATGTTCCTCAACTCTTAGGATTGGTTTTTCCAGCAGGACAATGCTCCATGTCACACAGCCAGGTCAATCAAGGTGTGGATGGAGGACCACCAGATCAAGACCCTGTCATGGCCAGCCCAATCTCCAGACCTGAACCCCATTGAAAACCACTGGAATGTGATCAAGAGGAAGATGGATGGTCACAAGCCATCAAACAAAGCCGAGCTGCTTGAATTTTTGCGCCAGGAGTGGCATAAAGTCACCCAACATCAATGTGAAAGACTGGTGGAGAGCATGCCAAGATGCATGAAAGCTGTGCTTGAAAATCAGGGTTATTCCACCAAATATTGATTTCTGAACTCTTCCTAAGTTAAAACATTAGTATTGTGTTGTTTAAAAATGAATATGAACTTATTTTCTTTGCATTATTCGAGGTCTGACAACACTGCATCTTTTTTGTTATTTTGACCAGTTGTCATTTTCTGCAAATAAATGCTCTAAATGACAATATTTTTATTTGGAATTTTGGAGAAATGTTGTCAGTAGTTTAAAGAATAAAACAAAAATGTTCATTTTACCCAAACACATACCTATAAATAGTAAAACCAGAGAAACTGATAATTTTGCAGTGGTCTCTTAATTTTTTCCAGAGCTGTATATATATATATATATATATATATATAATTTACTAGGATTTCTTTCCATATATTGGTGTATACTGTTACACTTACATTTTGCTTTTTTGCATTTTATTCATATTTATTTATTTAAATTGTCCTTGTTGTTGTCTTTGTTTGTTGTGCGGCCACACATCCTGTTTACTTTTAACATAGTTTTTTTTACATACATTAGAATTGTAGTGATTCAAAATGGGTTTCAGGTTTTTGTTTCACCCAAAGAAGAGACCTTTGAGGTCTTGAAAGCTTGTGATTAATTATTGTTTAGTTAGTCCAATAAAAGGTATTACACCTCCTCCTCTGTGTTTATTATTATTATTATTATTATTATTATTATTATTATTATTATTATCGTTTCTGACCATTTTTGTCAACACATCTCCTACAGCTTTCCACCGATTAATATGAAACTTGGTATAGTTATTGTACTATATCTGAAGATGTATGCTATTCCTTTTGCTGCAGATAGGACTTACAGATTTTGGGGTATTGGGTGTGAATCCCTACAATTTTTTTGGCTATAACTCAGGAACCTTGTTGTGTGGTCCTTTTCTGACTGTGCATGCTGGTACCTGTCAGCTAACCCTATACACTGGTTAAGTGAACTATTGAGTGAAGTTTATGTAAAACCTTTATTTTGAACTTTGAACTCTTTCCTCTGGGTCACAAAATAGAGAGTGCAGATAGGGTTATGGTTACTATACAACACTTCTAGGAACCCACATATGCTCTATCAAAAAAATAACTCAGAGTTTGACCTTTCCTTCACGGTCAAATGCAAAATTGCTAATTATAATGATTTTAGGCATTAAATTCACTCTGCTACACTTTAAAGCGACCAGTTGAATATGCACACAGACAAAGTTTCTTCAGAACCTTCCATTCTAGTTTCAGTTCAAATTGTTTTAGAAAGTTTACAAATTAGATGCTCACACATTTAAACAAATGTCTTTCGAGTTGTTCAAGTGATTGTGAACTATGACTTTTCTCTGACAATTCAGTGTTAAACACATCACTAACTGCAGACATTGAAAAGCTGTTACTACAAATGAAAGATGTTAATGTACAAAATCTTTTTGATAAATTAGCATGCTAAAAACTTACCTTATCTCACAGAAACTTTCTTTTTTTTAATTGCTACATGAGTGTAAATTGTTCTCCCTTTTCAAAACACAAGCAAACAAAAATATACATTGTATTAAAGTTCAAAATCAAACTTGTATTGAATAGTTAAGCAACATAACAATACTTACTGTACAGCTAAGCTCTCAATAATTTTTTCCCCCCTAAAGGTTTGACTTCAGCTTACTGTAAAATGTTATGTGTACCTGTGGCAGAATGGGCGTAGTGTGGTGTAAAATAATAGACTCCAGTCCTCTATTCAATTAAGCGCCTTGGTTTTATTTCTTTTCAACTAAAAATACCAAACCGCACTCAAAACAATAGGGAAAATAAACAATAAGGAAGCCGGGGTACACAACAATGTGTAACCCGACAAAATAAAGGGAAACGGGGTTGCAGTCCCAAAATAAACAAACAACAAAAGCAGTCCGTCCTCCGTTTTGTAATCCGGGAACGGGAAAAACACGGGGGTAATAAACCCAGCACTTCCGGGTTGTCACTCCTCCGGCGTGATCCCGGAGCGTCCCGTTAGTGCTCTAAAAAATACAAGCAGTAGAAGGGTTAGCCAGTAAATGCACAATCGCAAAACGACCCGACTTCCAATTCCCTTCCCCTGCTTCTCTGCTAGTTTCTTTCTTTCTTTCTTTCTCTCTCTCTCTCTCTCTCTCTCTCACACACTGTACCTTGCCAGAAGGAACAGAACCCCGGGCCACGCCCCCTTTTGTACGCCCCGTCCCGTCCCCATTGGTCAGCGAGGGCAACCGCCGTCAGCCAATGCGTGATTGCCACTGCGCTTCCCGACCGGGCCTGTGACGTTGCGCACCGCGGCTCTGCCTGCTCCTCCTCCCCAGTGCCCTCACCGGTCGGAAGGGAGATCTAAAACAAGAATTCACTCTCTCTTTGTCACAGTACCCCATGGAACAAGATGTATTCCTTAATTATTTAACCATTGTTTGTAAACTATGGGCCTAGTTTTCCAAAGTCAGTAAAACATTTACTCATGAGTAAGACCAGCAATTTTAATTAACGTTTTGCATTGTTTTCAAATTATGAACACTTATAGGTGCTTTTTACAACCATGTTGTTTGACTAGATAAGCTGTAAGTATGATACAGTAACTCTAATAAGCACATGTACTGCCCTTACTCATGAGTAAATTCTTTACCAGCTTTGGAAAAGTAACTTTGCGATCACGTTTGTCCATGCATAATGTTTATGCTATTCTATAAACCTGTTGTTAAATTAAATAAATGCTGTTTGCTTTAAAAAATATTTTTGGTTGTACATTCATTTACTAAGAGTATACAAACAACAAGAAACAAGTATCATATGACACACGTAAAAGCATTGTTGTGATTGTACCTCAGAAACCGCTGCATGTTTTCCTTGTGTCCGTTTTCTGTCCCCAAGTCGGCCCGTATTCGTTTGGGACATCCCATTCTCATTTGAACTGCATCCATAAAACAACTTGTAATTATTGCAGGGTTGCTGTTGGTTGTGTAGGCGTCTAACTAAATCATATTCTTTGAAAATCCATCGATTGCACCATTGATACAAAATCAGATCTGGGGGTTTTGATACATTCGTCGTCTTAGACGACCTGATCTATTTTGAATGCCTAGAGGGTCAATAACGTTAAGCAGCAGTCTAACTGAATTCTGGTCTACAACAAATGCATTAGCTTATACCCATGCAATTGCCCCGGACGTTCAGCTTCCTGTTGGAGGTACAGTGCCACATCCAATAATCTGAATGATGTTTTCTGCGAAAGAGTCTTTCTTTTTAAAGGATAGATCTAAGTAGTGGGGCAGCAGTGTGGAGTAGTGGTTAGGGCTCTGGACTCTTGACCGGAGGGTCGTGGGTTCAATCCCAGGTGGGGGACACTGCTGCTGTACCCTTGAGCAAGGTACTTTACCTAGATTGCTCCAGTAAAAACCCAACTGTATAAATGGGTAATTATATGTAAAAATAATGTGATATCTTGTAACAATTGTAAGTTGCCCTGGATAAGGATGTCTGCTAAGAAATAAATAATAATAATAATAATGTGTCCTCATGCTTATTGTGATCTTGTGTAAATTAGCCAAATACTGTAAAGTTTCTCTGTGGCTAAATCCTAAACTAAAGTACATCCTTACAAAATCCATAACATCTGACAGAGTTATTTTGTCTCCTATAAATGCGAATTCTAAGAATTCTCCTTCAGTTTGTTTTCATCACATGTTGATATACCTAGCCATCACGTAATTACGTGAGAATTTGTTATCACGTAATTACGTGAGAATTACGTGATTATTTGTTATAATTTGATATCATTTGTTTTTTATGTATGGCAGCAATGCGCTTCCATAGGGGCGAACTACCACTTTTTACAAAACAGGTTTTGCAGACCCAATCAGCACCAGACAATGGCACGCCTATGGAATAAAGACAGAGACTGCTTTTTGACAACAAAAAAAGCCTTCTTAAATGTTTTAATTTTTTAACATACAAATCACTGGATTTGTTTTTGCAAGGCTTGCTGCTGTGGCATTTAGAATTGCACTGAACTCCCTTATGCACACAGAAACATGTATTTCCTTGACAAAAATGAAGTCTTGCATAGCCCCAGAAGCAGCTGCTGCTGCTGTACAAAGAGAAAGTTTGTTTTCTTTGGGTGCTTTGTCCAAATTAGGAATGAACTATCGGACAATTTAAATTCATTCTGAAAGAATAGGCGCTCCAGAGATCATGCAGCAGACCAATGACCAAAGAAGCTGTCTCTTCTTTTGTGTTTCCGTTCTTTGCTTGTCTGGTATTTTACATTTTGCAAACTGATTATATCGCTTTACTCAAAGACCGAAGAAGCTGTTTCTTCTTTTGCGTTTCCATTCTTTGCTTGTTTGATAAATAACCTTTCATTTCATTCTTTGATAATTTGTCAATGCTCAAATCACGAAATGGTTATTTTGGTCGGTCACTGACTGAATCCTACTATGAGTGTAACATATACATTGTATTTATACATTCTGTTGGTACCCAGAATCTAATGATTTATCAGGCACATTTATTCATCACAAATAATTTTATCAGGACCAGGTTGAACTGTACTGTGAGCAGTCCCCGGGGACATGGATTAGGAACCACTGATCTAATTTTCCTTTATTTTCTGTTCCGCTGCGGTATTTTTTAAATCAATAGAGAGCACTACCCCAGAGAGCTATCATCATAGAAACCATCCATATTTCCCAGAACTGGCACAGAAAGACCATTGAATTTGAAGACCGGAAAATAATACTGGTCATTACAAAATTTAAAATCATTAAACACAAGCATTTCCGCTGTTGCACAGGCTGTACTTCAACTTTAATATCATTCTCTCATTCTAAATCACTACAGTTTGTTTTAGTAGATGGTTGATGTTTTTTTTTTTTCCTAGTCCACTTTCATTTGTAATTTTTTTTTGTTGCTTGTTTTCAGTCAATTTATAGCTGCAGGCACCCAGAGAAGCTCTGACTAAACTAAATCTAACCTGAAATTCCTAGGTTCATAATTGTCCACATAATAGCTTATTTCTGCCAGTTCCTTTATAAACTGAGAATCCTTGTCTCTTTCTATTTTATTAATAGAGGCAACTAGAGATATGAAATGCTCATAAATATTTAGTTCAGCTTTCACCTGTAAATGCAAAATACTTTCTTCCACCTCTTTTGCACACTTGGAATCTTCATTTGAATTTAAGATTATTTCTTTTGCCTCCTTTAGATTAATGTTATTTATAATGGATGTCAGCACTCCAGATAAGGTTTTTGGTCTGGGAGTCTTACCCTCTAATTTTAACACTGACAGAGTAAAACACTGTACAATCTTTAATGGTAATGGGGCAGGCATTAAAAAAGAGCCTGCCATTTTAACTGCAATGTTACTTTGAACTCCTGTACAACCACGTGTGTGTTCTACAAGGCTCTTTACTGGTTTAACCCCCCCCCCTTTTTTAGGTATCACACTAACTCGGGAAATTAAATTACGTTACTTATTTTTTAACATTACATTCTTAAACTCAGTGAACATGTTATCACGTACCACTTTTTATCCGTGTACCTGAAAATAACACTACACCGGTTCATTGTTTACAAATCATTCACAAAATGGCCACAACATTGCATTTCATTTTGAAATGACCGACTTTCATTGATAAAAACTAATCGACCTCTTGGTGGTTACTAGACTTCCTCTGCCTGACCAATTCTGAGGACATCTGATTCTGTGCGAATCATGCTTTAAACGGCTGTTGTAGAACCGAGAGCTAGTATAACTTAAGCACTCGACAAGTTTGCAATGAAAAACAGTAGGATGGACTTGGAGATCTAAACATCAGGCAAGGTAGGTTATTCTTCCTGTTATGTTTGATAACTGCATAGTAGTAGGTAGTAAGTTGGATTGTAGTTAATTTTTACTTACAGAAACATTTTTAGAAATTATTAGTTATCTGCAAAACTCCCCTTTTTTCATTGTTTATATTTAATTACAATATATATATATATATATATATATATATATATATATATATATATATATATCATACTCTTCTCTGCTCTTCATTCATAACCTTGAAGTACTGCTGACAGGATGTGGCATGATGTCATTACATGTTGTATAACGCTTCCTGTATGCTGTGAATGCCCTTGTTCTTCATTGGTGGCCAAAGGAACACAAAAGGAATTGCAATTGCTGTAAGACACAGCTGAGAATAGCATCTCCTGGACAAAAGTGCAAATTGCAACATTTGGACAGGTTCAATAGATTTGTGCCCACCAATCGTTATTAAAGGGTGTTTTATTTGTTAATATAAAAAAGGTCCTGGTGTGGAAATAAGTATGATATAGACAACGATAAGTGTTGAATCTGTAAAGAAATAATTCACTGTTTCGAGTGCCATAAGGCACGAGAACCTGTGGGTTTTTTTTCTTTCCGATTCAACACTTCAAGTTGTTTATGCCACTTAAAACACGTCTTCCTAATGGATAGATGTTCCATAATGAAATTCAATTGATTGTTAATTTGTTAATTGGATTTGGTAATTGATGAAAGTGCTGTTGTTCCTGAACCTGTCCAGAAGAAATGTGAAATACAAATTAGAAAGGGGGGTGTTTATGTGGAAATTAATTTCAAATTATGAAAACTTTTTTTACATTATGTTAATGTATAATTGTATTATTTTTAGCAAACAATATGAAATGATAAACTGAAATTTCAAGGCCTTTTCTAAGTGTTACGTTTGAATTGTGTGATACTATAGTTAACTAATTGTGTAAACAACTTGCTTAATAAAATTGTATTAATAAAATGGTATTGGCTTTTGAATTGTTCTGACTGTGGTTTCGTTGATGGAGCAACAGTATTCCCTGCATTCGTAGCACAAACTGGATTCGTTAATCAACAATATATCTGCCTTGAACTTCCCTTTCTCTTCAAAGCCAAACAGCCACGTGTTGAAATAAGAACAAGGAAACTTAAAAAAATATATATACTTCATTAGGTTCACTGAAAACAGCTTTTGTTCACCAGCAATGGTTAAGCAAAATAATTTTCATTAAATTGATAACATATTCAACTTAGATGTTATGTAGCATTCCTCAAAAGTGTTTATTTCTAATTAGATAAGCCTACGTTAACACTCTAAATACAGAAGTCAAGTGGATTGTAAAAAAAAAAAAAAGGTATAGTGTGTTTTTGAGCCATTTTAATTTTATTGTTATTTTTCTTTGGTCTCACTGAGCCACACACAGAATAAAAATTAACCTGGCAAAGAAGCGTGACTGGGTGCTGCTGTCATTCAGCAAGAAGCAGCAACGCAATCTCAAAGTAGAAGCAGGCATCTCCTTATGTGCCTTGTATATATATATATATATATATATATATATATATATATATATATATATATATATATATATGCTTCTGGGGATACTGAAAGAACATACATGTAGTGTAATTTAGTGGTAATTGTTATTCATAGCAAAAAGCGGCAAAGTGAAAATCAGAAAAAATCAGTAATTATCTTCAAGCTTGTATACCCTGTTAGCACTTCAGCATGCTAAAAAATAAATAAACAAAAAACATGTGATAGTGAGCAAGCTGACGGGGCTGAGATTGCCCACAGAGTTGTTGTCCCATTGCATACAGAGGAATAACTTTGACACAAAGCCTTAGAGGTATACAATACCATTCATATTTACTGTATAAAGTACTAAAGTTTATTACAATAACAACAGCACAAAAAAAAGAAACTCCACAAAACACTTTTTTTTTGGTGTGCAATAGCATTATACCCTCCTCAGTTGGTACTTGTCTTTAATGTAGCATGTGTAAGTGTGAGAATATGTGTGTAAGAGAAGGAAAGAAGAGAAGACCTTTTTAAAATATTACTTTTAGTAATATTCCAAAGAAAAACAGCAAAAGTAAGTGAAATTCCCTTAACACTATTAAAGCTCTTCTTCAAGACTTAAAGGGCCATTTTAGAATCTGAGGAGGCTTGTGCTTTCAGAGATTCTCTCCTTTCTTTTAAGTTGTGTTAGATTTACTGTTGTGTTAAATATTAATGATGCAAACAAGTAAAACACAATCAATACATTCATTTGCAATTTTATTTTGTCAGTTCTGAGAGGGCATCAATAACTTGTTAGATGTTGTTGCATTGTTTTGAGCGATCGAGCTGGCTCATGACATCCAGTTCACCAAATATATTTATTAACATGCGTTGTCTTTGGACATAGCTGGGATCAAGAGAGGTGGTAAGTGGTTTACAGAACTGTAAACCCACAAGAGATATACAATATGACAGTCTAGAAACAATAATAAAAAAAGCTGCCTGCATTATCATTAAGGTGAACTACTCCACTGCTAACCATAAAATCGCCCATCAGCCACTACTTTCTGCCATCTTGAAATCCACAGTAACAACTGCCCTGCTCCTTCAGATTTACCCTATCCCTCTCTTTGGCGTTTTTTTCCGGCCACAAACCGGAATTACATGAGTAATTCTCCCAAACGTGCACACGCATCGCCATTTCACGTGTAAGTTGCCTCGCATGGAAACCCCATGAATGATAGTATTTTGAATCCAGTGCAATGGGAAATTTTACAGAGAATAAAATAATTTTAACAGCATAAAAGTTGTTTCAATTAGAATCCAACTAATTGACTCACATGTCTTTGTGTTGTCTTTAGGAAACCAAAAGCCTTACTATGGGTTGATTTTTTGGTACTAAAATATGTAATTCAGGAGTCGGTTACAACATTCATAATATTTTTTTTAGCCATTTCCATTATATAGGTTTGTACATATTGGTTAACAAATCATACTGAATAAAAGATTTAAAAAGTCAATATAGTATCCAGGGTAATTTTGGTTTTAGTCACATATTCCTGTCCTTTAACACTGGGGACCATTGCAGTCAATGACATTGTTATCAGACTTGAATATGTGAACATTATGCACTTTAATTACTTTCTACATTCACTTCAAAGCCATCCTAGGACATCAGAAATGACAAAATGGTTTTGAATCATGCTCATCAAAGATGGCAGAAAATCATTTGCAGTTTAGTCAGGCACTGCCAGGTTTTAAATGAGGGAGAAGGACTCATTCAGAATGATAATTCTTTAAAGCATGTTTTACATTTAGTCTGTTTGCAATCTGGAGTGAGCGGCTCAGGTCCCATGTGTAAACTATCCAACTGCCTGGTCTTTTTAGTGTAAACACAGAAATGTCACATATCTTAGGAACTCAGGGTAGGATTTCCCTAAGTGGTGAAATACTCTTAAAAATAATCTTAAAAATAACTCAATGTGCTAATTACTTGTTTAGGCACATGGCTACAAACTGCACTTTGTAAACAACGGTTGCTGTACAGAAATGATTTCACTGCAAAATGATGCATAATTGCTTGACTAATAAACCGTAACAAAACATTAACGTGGGTCAAGTATGCATCTTAAGATTTTTTTACTCAAGCAGATATGCCATTTTATAAGATCCCAATTAATCAAAATCAACAACATGGCTAGGCAACCCATTCCATAACCTGACCATTTAGAGGGGTGTGGCAAAGTGGCTTGCAGTGTGCAGGAGCAGGAGTGATGCAGTGATTAATGAAAAGGCAGTGTGACAAGGATGACCGAGGTTGAGGCTCAGAGACAGTTTAAAGTTCAAAATAAAGTTTTATTAATAAACAAAAATACAAAATAAATCGGCACGAGGGCCAAACAAAAAGGTTTCTAAACACAAAATACACAAAACAAAACTTACAAGAATAAGGCTTCCAGGCTGGGCGTTGCCTTCACTGGATTCAAAAACTTACAAAACAGCACACACAGACAAACAGTTGCTTCCTCTCCTTCTAGAACTCTCTCTCCCTAGCCAGGGCCTTTCCCCTGGCTTTTATCCCCTGTGGCTGGAGCCCAATTAATCAATAATGGCTGATTATTCAATTAGGGCTCCAGCCACATTCTCACATGTTTTCCTGGTAGGGAGGAATTTAACCCCCTCCCTGCCAGTCCCAACCACGTTCATAAAGACAGGGCAGTCCCCCGTCACAGGCATACAACAAGAATCCAGTTGCAATGGTGTTTATTTATAATCCCGGTCTGGCGACCACAAATAATAAATCCCAGGCAATACCCAGCAATGGGTATTGCACTGCCAACAAAACAGGTTACAGTCCAAATAATAAGCACAGTGAGTTTGCAAAACGAAATACAATACAAAACATGGTCACCAGTCCTGGGCACATGTTTTAGTGCTCGTAGTGCAGGTACAGTGCATTTGTGACTTTTTGGTGTAGTGTTGTTCCGGGTTAATGCTGGCCCTTGGTGACAGCCCTTGAACGTGTTAGCCGTCTACTGGTAATAACAAGCAACAATTAGAGACAAACAAAACAAACACTCACGATACATTTTTCACACACAAATCACAGGTCCTTCCAGGTTGTTCTCTAACCAGAACGAAGGAACAGATTACGTTGCTTCGTCCCCTATTTGTACTGTCACACATGATCCCTTGGTAAATGATTGCAGCCGCTCCTCCAATCCGCTACGTCATTTCCTTTCCGGGTCGATGAGTTAGTGCACCGCCCCCTTTCTAGATGACCGACTTCCTTTTAAACCTGGGAATGAAGTGTCAGGCCAAACAGCCCAGGGTACTCTGTTCCCGTTACTTAACGCCCTCACAGGTCGGGAGGGAGATTTACCACAATAGATCATTCTATTTCTGTCACAAGGGGCAAAAAAGAATGTGCTTTAAAATTGTTTACCAAAACAGAGCAGGTGGTGAACAATAATGTACAGCTTAGTAGTTCAAATACACAGAAAACATGTGGCTCAAGTTGCATATACATTATTATAAATGTAAGAAGAAGAAGAAAATAATTAACTAATGTAGAAACAATCTCAAGGTTATGTTTAATTATGGGCACGGTACAAATATAAACACACAAAGGGTGACAAAACAATGCTGTGTAGCAACTAACATACAGTACCTTCCAAGTCCCCAAGTAGGCCTATTTTTATCCTGTCACTATTGTGGGCCCCCTACTTCCCTTTACATTTTATGAAGCAGCAGCTTCCTCCATTACTCATTGAAGCTTATGAGGTGTAAAAAATGCTGACAAGGATAAAACATATAATTCGATGGATCATGAAACGTGCATCATTTTAGTAATGCTTGTGTCAAAACATAACCCTTTTGACTTTTATTTTAACACTGATGCATTTCACATATATTATTTGTTTATTTAGCAGACACCTTTATCCAAGACGACTTACAGAGGCTAGGGTGTGTGAGTTATGCATCAGCTGCAGAGTCACTTACAACAACGTCTCACCCGAAAGACGGAGCACAAGGAGGTTAAGTGACTTGCTCAGGGTCACAGAATGAGTCAGTGGCTGAGGTGGAATTTGAACTGGGGACCTCCTGGTTACAAGACCTTTTCTTTAACTTTCTATTAATTATTAAAAAATGTCTAGAGGAGCTTGTGCTATCCATGTTACTGCTCTCTGACAAATGTAACATTAACAGCCAATTATTAGCCATTAATGCAGAAGTTGCCATCTAACAGAAATACTGATTAGATTGACATTTTCATTTCACAACTCTAAATCTCAGGTACCGAACAGTACATATATATATATATATATATATATATATATATATATATATATATATATATATATATATACAGACGTGCTCAAATTTGTTGGTACCCCTCCACAAAAAACAAAGAATGCACAATTTTCTCTGAAATAACTTGAAACTGACAAAAGTAATTGGCATCCACCATTGTTTATTCCATATTTAATAGAAATCAGACTTTGCTTTTGATTTTTTATTCAACATAATATTGTAAATAAAAAAACAAATGAAAATGGCATGGACAAAAATGATGGGACCACTAACCTAATATTTTGTTGCACAACCTTTAGAGGCAATCACTGCAATCAAATGTTTTCTGTAGCTCTCAATGAGACTTCTGCACCTGTTAACAGGTAGTTTGGCCCACTCTTCCTAAGCAAACTGCTCCAGCTGTCTCAGGTTTGATGGGTGCCTTCTCCAGACTGCAAGTTTCAGCTCTTTCTATAGATGTTCGATAGGATTCAGATCAGGACTCACAGAAGGCCACTTCAGAATAGTCCAATGTTTTGTTCTTATCCATTCTTGGGTGCTTTTAGCTGTGTGTTTTGGGTCATTATCCTGTTGGAGGACCCATGACCTGCGACTGAGACAGAGCTTTCTGACACTGGGCAGTACGTTTCGCTCCAGAATGCCTTGATAGTCTTGAGATTTCATTGTGCCCTGCACAGATTCAAGGCACTCTGTGCCAGGCGCAGCAAAGCAGCCCCAAAACATAACCGAGCCTCCTCCATGTTTCACTGTAGGTATGGTGTTCTTTTCTTTGAAAGCTTCATTTTTTCGTCTGTGAACATAGAGCTGATGTGTCTTGCCAAAAAGCTCCAGTTTTGACTCATCTGTCCAAAGGACATTCTCCCAGAAGGATTGTGGCTTGTCAATATGCATTTTAGCAAATTCCAGTCTGGCTTTTTTATGTTTTTCTTTCAAAAGTGGAGTCCTCCTGGGTCTTCTTCCATGGAGCCCACTTTCGGTCAAAAAGCGACGGATGGTGCGATCAGAAACTGACGTACCTTCACCTTGGAGTTCAGCTTGTATCTCTTTGGCAGTTATCCTTGGTTCTTTTTCTACCATTCGCACTATCCTTCTGTTCAATCTGGGGTCGATTTTCCTCTTGCGGCCGCGCCCAGGGAGGTTGGCTACAGTTCCATGCACCTTAAACTTCTTAATAATATTTGCAACTGTTGTCACAGGAACATCAAGCTACTTGGAGATGGTCTTGTAGCCTTTACCTTTACCATGCTTGTCTATTATTTTCTTTCTGATCTCCTCAGACAACTCTCTCCTTTGCTTTCTCTGGTCCATGTTCAGTGTGGTGCACACAATGATACCAAACAGCACAGTGACTACTTTTCTCCATTTAAATAGGCTGAATGACTGATTACAAGATTGGAGACATGTGTGATACTAATTAAAGAAACTAATTAGTTTGAAATATCACTATAATCCAATTATTTATTATCTTTTCTAAGGGGTACCAACAAATGTGTCCAGACCATTTTAGAATATCTTTGTAGAATAAGCAATAATTCATCTCTTTTCACAGCTTCTTTGCTTTATTCTATGACATACCAAAGGCATGCAAGTATACATGATAAAATAGCTTTTAATTTCATCACTTTTCAGGAGGAATGAAGCATTATTTCAGTGAGCTGTAAGGGTACCAACAAATTTGAGCACGTCTGTATATATATATATATATATATATATATATATATATATATATATATATATATATCATACAGCCCCAGACACAAGAATTGAAGTTTTAAATTGCACTTTCGTGTCATTTTTATTATTATAGAAATAAAGGAAATGAAAACAAAACAAAACAAAACAGTTTTGGAGCATAAACTAAACATTTTACCCAGTTCTACCTAAAATTGGATGGCTAAACCGTTTACTGATTAAAACAAAACAATTTTAAACACACAAGAAAAAAAGGTTTGCATGTTTACACACTACCTTTATCACAATCACACAGGTTTCTTCACTGTGACAGCTTTTCTCTTCACACAGACTGGAGACTACCCTGAGCAAACATTTTTTTTTTTCTGTTTAAATACCTGCCTGCTTATTACAGGCAGGTGACACTAATTGAATTTAACTGAAAATAATTACACCTGTGACCGTGTAAACACAGCCACACCCCCTCATTTATCTGGCAGGGACAGCAATTAACCCTATCCCTGCCAAAACTGCCACATATCCTTCACCTTGTGCGCAGAACACCGGCCATTCCAAGGCCACTTCACCCCCCCCCCCCCCTCCTTTAAAACTCCACCACCCTCCCTCAAGTCTGACATTATCCACTTTTGCCCTTTGTGGACGGACTTAAGGGTGGGTTGATCCATTCTCTGGTGACCTCGGGAAGGGACAGCGAACCTGTGACAGCGGACCCAAATGGTGTGACTGGGGTGACTGGCGTGCAGGCCGGTGGGTGCAGCAGCAGGCAGAGGTGAGAGCCTTGGAACCAGCGCAGCGCTGTCTGATTCGCCAGGGGGAACGTAGCAGAAGGCAGGGGGCACATGACGTCTGCCGACCGTGCAGTGACTTAAGCTGATATCTGCTCCTGCAAAGGAGCCTGGCTTTTTTGTACAGTGGTACCAGTTTTGACGTTGCAGTGGAATATTGTATGTTATCGTTCTACTTTACACCCGCTGTCCGTCCATGCTCCCAGTAGGCGTAATGTTTTGTGACACCCATAACCCGTGTCTACTAGACATATTCTCCATCTCCATCCACGTCACCGGTTAGGGGTCAAGTTTTGTAGTTCGCAGCCAGGGTTCCCTCCCCGGTCAGATATATTTGCCATGGGATCTATCCCACAGACCGCGCTGGCCAGAGTGACCAGCCCAGGAGAGTGCACGGAACTCCCGAAGTGTATCCCTGACCGGGGCTACTGCAGAACCCTGCACACCGACCAGCCGCTGGAACGGCTACTCTGAGATGTGTGGGGAGCTTGTGGCTAGGACATTGAACAGGTTGGGATTATAGCACCTTGTCCCTGTGTCTACGTCAGAGACCTTTGATCCCGGTGATCGGAATTGGATCCACAGGACACACTGTTTGGTCAAGTAAACGGTTCTCGTGTTGTTTTCTGAGACATCAGGAGTTGGACCAGTCCTAGTCATAAGGCCTTTCCTCTCCTTTTATCAGAGGTCTGCTTGAAAGTATACTTTCCAGAGAAGTGTCCAGCGATCAGAACATTAATATTCCTTTGGCCCTTATAGGTCACACTGAGTTCACTCACTCTTTTCTGCTCCTCCTCTGACCATACGCTCTGAGACTTCCCCATCCTAGACACCTCGTTTACTCTCCTCAGTTCTCTCAGTGTTAAGTAGGATGGGGTGTGCATGCCGCTTATGCTGGGATAAGCCACTCAGTTGGGATCGGTGTCTCTTTGACTCCCTTGCACTTTGGTACGTGGCACGACATCAAGTGTTGCCTTCTGCTTGTCTTCTGTACTCCAGAACTATGTTCCTATGTTTGATAACAAAGTGTTCCGTAACGCTAGTTATCTTTGCCAGTTTCTCCTCACATATCGTGCATATGTACTCTGAGAATGGGAGAGAGATTGTGACAGAGTCATAGTTATTCCTGCCGTTTACCCATGCTTCATTGAATTTCTTCACTTTGACATTCAGAGTACTGGGCAGAAATCACATCGCACCAAATGAGTCGAAGTTCGGTTCCCGCAAGCAGGGGTTTCTCACATGCGGAGGTCGGATGCGAACCTGGGACCTCCTGCCAATACTACTATACAAAAGAGTCGGGCTCCTTTGCAGGAGCAGATATCAGGCTTATGTCTTCATGTTTGACCCTACCCCTGTGCACGCTACAATACTTTGTTTTAACGTACAGCACATTCAGGTCTATACACAGTTCCTTACCTTCCCACAGACAGCTATTGTCTTTGAAACCTGTCCTTTTAGACCTGCCTGGCTTGTTAAATTGCTACCAGGTTTATTAGTTTAACTGATAGCCAGTCACTCGATGTTCTGGAATAGCTATGGTATTCTGGGAGACGTAGTTTTTCGTTATTCGTAAAAAAAAAAAGCAATTTCATCATCACTTTGTAACTCTCTATCGATTACATAGACATTGTTTGGACTCATTTTGTTCCTGGCTTTAATCATTGTTCAAACAAGCTTACAGTCACTTACGTACATCTCGAAAATCAATCGCTTGCAATGATATTTAGGTCTGCATCTGTAGGTTTGACAAAACGATCAATAACTTTCCTCTCCATTCCCTGTTCACATTCCTTTATTTTTTACATTTTTATTTTGCTAATGCCACTTTCATGTTCTACATCTAAAACATAGTGCTCACTACTGTCTTCACTTACAACAGACACATGTGTCTGTGTAAAGTGGAATTTCAAACTCAAATTCCGAGGAGCTCATGACAACATTGCCGCAATGTGAGAGACAAACATTTTAACTGTTTTTACTAAGACTAACAAAGGAGCGAAAACCAAATCCAATTACCAAATTAACAGTTAATTGAATCTCATTATGGAACAAGTATCAATTAAGAAAAAAATAAAGATTTAAGTGGTACAAACAACTCAAAGTGTTGAATCGGTAAGAAAAATAATCTAGTTTCTCGTGCCTAATGGCACTCAAAGTGGTGGATTACTTTTACCAATTCAAAACTTATCGCTGTTTATCCTTTACATAACTTGAAGCTAAATTCTTAAGTAAAACCTAACTGTGGATGGCATGGAATTTTTCCCTATGTAGGTTTTTTTTTTTTTACTTACTTTTTTTTATATTTACTCATATAATACAACAGTTATTACATAAGTTATGGCCCTTGCAACTTCAAGATGGTTGACAACCGCCAAATTGGACAAATGCATCTACAGAAGAGTGATGGACATTGGCTTGCCTGAGTGAATACCAGTCTGGCATTCATTTGATAATATTATGCACAATGTTTTCCCATGCTGTCTGGAATACCAGACTGTCATTCATTTCTGGAGATCAGTATACTATATGAAGTATATAAGGCATACAGCAGGTGTGTTACCATACATACAGTATCTAATACATTAAAATGATGTATTAAATCAACTGAAATCAATTACATCCAAAGATATGGCCATAATCATTCAGTCTTGTTGTATTTATTAGCTGAACCTAAAAAAAAAGTGAATGATAAAGCGCCTGTCTAATAACTTACAAATAATAAACCATGAATACAATTGAACAGTCTTTGGTCATGTGACAAGGGCTTCAATTGCTGTCTCATAATGAATTGTATGTACCCTATCAAAATACTGTGTAAGCAGCATATTAATCAACTGTACATATCCAACAAATGTCAACTCAATAATAAAAACATTTTAATATGTATTACTTTTGTTATATAAAATATAGCTTGTAGTTTCTAAATCATCAATAACCTGCATCCATGTCTTTACGTGACACCTTCCCATCAATGCATCAACAGATAGCTCAGGGAACTGTAGCCACTGCCAAGTGTCAACTGGCAGTTGGAGTTCATTGAATGATTTTTTTACATTCAATTATATCCAACCCATTAGATGGTGGAGCAAGATAAAGATATTTAATTACTGATTTGTGAAGTACATTAATTAGCTGGTGGGGCTGGTCTGTGGCTAGAGACCATCGCTGTAATTTTTATTCCAAGGGCTCTTTCAGTTCTGCCTCAATGTACATGTGAATGTGTGGTGCATTCTGCAGAGGGTTTTAGAAGAACCTGATGTGGATGAGTTTGGTGGTTATTGGGCTGTATAATCACGTGGTGATGTAATGTTGTTCTCAGCTCCTGCTCAAAAAGTCTGCAGTAGTAAAGTGTTATGTAAAGCACAAGAAACAACTAGAATAACTTTCTTAACCATTACCAAAAACTACATATTGAATAACAGCACAAATTTCAATAATGGTTTGTGGCAGGGTGCCCTTCTCCTGTGCGTATTTTTGTGTTTTATGTTGTATGTGCCGTGTTATGTATGTGGTGTGGGTTATGTAGCACAGGTGATGTAAAATGTGTATTTGTATTTAGGCACGGGGAAATGCACAACCACTTCACATGCAGATTAAAGTGGGTATTAGTATGGAAGCACAGGGAGCACAATTAGTTCACGTGCAGATGTACCGAGATTCCAATTGAAGGATTGATTAGCAATCAAGTCTCGGTACAGCTTTATAAAAGATGCAGTGTTTCAGTGAGTGGAGAACAGGAGAGAGAAGGAGGAATAAAATCAGAAATCTAATAATAACAATTGCTGCTCGTGCTGGAAGAACCAGCACGGTACTTATGTGGGGTTCGTCCACTGTTTGTTTGTTCGGTTTGTCTGTTTTGGCCAACGCGCTGTTTGTTTTGTTCAGTGTTTTGTTTTTTGTTCAACCAGTTTATTTGTTTATTTATTATTAAATACACACAACAGCGCATTTTTACTCACGACTCTGTGTCCTGCATTTCCTGGCCTGATGTCACCATCAGCCAGCCTGTTCACATGTTTGTATTTTTTTTTTTTAAGTCAATTGAAAAAACAGAATAAGAAAACAGGATTTTGATTGTTTATTTGCTTTTTTCCCCCTGTAACAGGGCGAGGTGCCCTGTACATTGATTTGTTTATTTGTATTTATTTGTTTGTTTAGTTATGGTATTTATATGACGACGAAACGCTGGTTGTTTTGTTGTTGTATTTATTAAAAAATGTATTTACGGCGTAGCCGTGTTTTGTTTTAAAAAAACCTCGTGGAAATGCGTGACTGTCAGCTGGCGATTATTGAATTAGCTGGCAGTCACACATAGTAATGCTACCTGTGCAGACTGTGGCCGAGGGGTAATGAGAGAATTGATAGCCAGTTAACCTATCGGCCAGGATATAAAAGACCTGCTGTTTTAGGTGCAGGTGTGGGACGACTCAGCCACCCTGCCACACGTGGTGTCAGAGTGGGATCACCAGCGCCTCCTAGACTCAGGCAGAAGAGGGGTACTGCAGTTCTTTTCTTTTTTTTCGTTTTTATTATTGCGTGTGGCAGGGTGGCTGAGTCGTCTGACGTCAGGCCAGAAGGAGGAAGGTAAACACACCAGGCAAGTACTGCAGTTAAAGGTGCTCCCGCCGTTTTATTTTTAAATAACAAAAAGAAATAAAATATTTTTAACAAAAAGAAACTGTGCTCACAGAGCAAAAATAAAAGGTTTAAACAGAAACAATCACGAACACAAAATATATAAAACACAGGTCAGGCTGGGCAGATTGCCTTCACTGTTCCTATGCTTAATTTTAGTTTCGTTTTTCTGTCTCACTGCTCGCTCTCTCCTCACCTACACCTGCACCTAAAACAGCTGGTCTTTTATATCCTGGCCGAGGGGTTAACTGGCTATCAATTCTCTCATTACCCCTCGGCCACAGTCTGCAGAGGTAGCATTACTATGTGTGACTGCCAGCTAATTCAATAATCGCCAGCTGACAGTCACGCATTTCCACGAGGTTTTTTTAAAACAAAACACGGCTACGCCGTAAATACATTTTTAAATAAATACAACAACAAAACAACCGGCGCTTTGCCGTCATATAAATACCATAACTAAACAAACAAATAAATACAAAATAACACGGGCGGAGGGGGGAACCCTGTTCTAAAATAAATAAATAAATCAATGTAGAGGGCACCTTAAATGCGCTTTACTTGCTCTTATCTGATCCCTATTTTACTGCATTTAATCCTGTACTTTAGAGTATCTGTCACAAGTGTTATTTAATCTGTAGTATTTGTATTTAGTTATATTCTGATGTAACTATCACTGACACTGTTATCTGCTCCGTTATTGAATCGTATTTTGTGTACTTGCTAGAACCGAAGTCATTGTATTTCATTTTGCTGTTAATTGTATTAATACTTGTACTGTGATTCTTGAAATGTATTTTTGTTTACAACTGTAAGTCACCCTGGATAAGGGCGTCTGCTAACAAATAAATAATAATAATAATAATAATAATAATAATAATAATAATAATAATAATAATAAACAATACAACAATTATACATCCAAGCAATATTAATAAAAACACACATATACACACGCGTATACGTACCATACACAAATATATTAAAAGATACAGATATTTATATTTAAATTACATTACAACTATAACAAGTTCACCTCAACGCAGATGATGCCGAACAGCAGTTTTAAACCCGGAGACACAATGGAAGCTCCATAACCCCAAGGCTGTGCCAAAGAAAGAGTAAGGACACAACTCAAGGCGAAAGGACTGATGGTCAGAGCAGTTCTGTGGAGAGCCCAGGTCTTTTATGAGCACAGACTGACAGAGGTAGAACACAGTGAATGCAGAACCTTATAGAAATAAGGTTTAAAACATAATAGCTGCTTTTCAACAAACCATGGAATGAGACCTTTATCTTTTTCAGTCCCCTTTAAAAAAGAATGTTATTAAGATATTAAGTCCAGAGAATCTGTGTCCTAGACTGGGTTACACCACATCAACAATGATAATTAATGTTACAAGCACTACTGCAATGTTATGCATATAAATGCTCAATTTTGTTAATATGAACATTTAATGTGTAAGTGAAAATTCAAATGTTTAAATTTCAAACCAGTTACAATATGGTCACGCTGGATAAAGGTATGTATTATATAAAAAAATAAAAGAACACTGTAGATGCTGAAATAAATAGGGTTTATTTTTACTTGTGTTTGTAGTATTTTTGTTCTTAAAAGTGACAACAGAGAATGTATGTTCTTTTCTATTCAATACAATACTTTATTCAATAATAGCTGTACCAAGCGGGCTATTCTTAGAAAGGCACAAGGTGATTCATATTTTAATACTAGTACACAAGTAAAAGTCAGATTACTTTTCTTAACTTAAAGACCTAGTTACTCAATATTCAATTTCACAAACCTTTTTGTGCTTAAATGAATCATCCTGCTACAGACAAAATGGAGGGGTTGTCAGAAAATAGTATGAGTGTAGGGCTATTTGAAATTAGTTTGGGAGCAGTTGCCAATATTTAAAAATAGATTTGCAACAGGAAAAAGTGACAATGCTTTGTGGTTGTCTGACATAGAGCGAATGAATCCGAGTCAACAATATCCCTCCCGATGTGTGAGGGTTAATATAACAGGAACAGTGTGCCCCGGACTGGATGGTTTGGCACTTCATTCCAGGGTCAGTTGGAAGGCGGCCATCCAGAAAGGGGGCGGAGCCACAATACCAGAAGTCATCGCCCTAATGTGGTAGGCGATGTGTCAGTCATTTATTGGAGGAGACGTGATTGCACTCACTATCAAAGGGGGCGAGACTGAAGGTATCTCAGGGGATGTGGCCAAGCAATCTGTTATGATTATGCATCGATCTACAAGGAGTACTGTGTTGAAAACCGTGTGTTTTTGTGTGTTATTTGCCTGTCTAGTAACTTGATGGCTAACTAATCTGGGAGCTTTCCCTATAAGCCAGCACCACCACCACCCCCCCGGACTCTGTTATTATTATTTATTTCTTAGCAGATGCCCTTATCCAGGGTGACTTACAGTCGTAAACAAAAATACATTTCAAGAATCACAGTACAAGTATTAATACAATTAAGAGCAAGATAACCCTACACCATTGTTGTCACGAATAATTGTATTGAATCACCACTTGCAATTGAAGCACTCACTGTTGGACTTGTGATCGTGTGTGTTTAAAAGTGTGTGTCCACTCTATTAATATTTCGGGACTGAATCCCATGTTGTGCACACAGCGATACACATTGCTGTTTAGAGCCTGTGATTATTATTTAAGCATCGCTGCCACCAGCAACCCACCCAAATGAAGAGCTGTTTTACCGTGAACTGTCTTATGTCTATCATTCCTGAGCACCGCATCACCACTACACCTGCTCACTGCAATCCACTTTGCCACAGGGTGTTAACAAACGCAGTGAGAAGAATGTTACATATGTTGTATCTAATAATACAAAATGATTATTAGAATAGTTATGTTCTGGACAGTTTCCAAAGTTTCCTCATACGCTTAGAAAAACAGGCGTGATAAACAAGTGTCAGACCGACATCAGTTTTGGATTGCTTTGACCTTCTCCATACATCCAAATAGGTCCCTGTGATGGGGTACACCCCACCCGTGTGTATTTTGTATTATTATTTAAAATCTATGTTTTGGTATTTAAAAACACTTTGTTTTATTTTAGAGCATGAATGGAGTCAAAATGCCCCATCCATGCTAAACTCGTGTAGAATGTGACCATCTCCAGAATGATTAATTTATTGCTAATCTGGAGACGGTCACATGTATAAAAACTCAGAGCTTTGGCTGAACGAGGTTGGGATATTCAGAGGCAGAATGTAAGGTAAAGAGAACTAGAAAAATACCATAACAATTGCTACTCGTGTTGCTTTAAAACCAGCATGATACTTGTTTATTCCTAGTGTGTGTTTGTTGTCTGTTTTGGCCAACGTGCCATTTTGTTTTATAAGTGTTTTGTTTTTTGTTCAAACCTTTTATTTGTTTATTTAATAAATCTCCACACCAGCACATTCAGCCGCAGTACCGTGTCCTGCATTTCCTGGTCTGACGTCACCCACAAAGCCATCTGGGTCACAGTCCCACATTCTCCTGACAGAGGATAACTACAATGTACCACTGTGGCAATGTGCCCCACCCCTGTGTATATTTCTATGTTGTATGTTGCGTGTGGTGTGTTAATGTCGGAGTATAGATATGGCTGCACGGGATATAAATGGGTGTGTGCAGCACGAGTTATTTAAAATGTATAATTGTATTTAGGCACGGGATTGCACTTCACTTCACGTGCATTTAAAGTATTTAATATGTGAGCACGAGGTTGCACATAATTAATTCACGTCCTGGGATTCAAATGAATAATTAATTAGTAATTGAATCCCGGCACAACAGTATATATAGGTGCACGTTTCACTCACTCGGGGTTGTGTGTTCGATGAGTGGAGAACAGGAGAGAGAGAAGGAGAAATAGAAATAACAATTGCTATTGCGTGCTGGTAGGACCAGCACAATACTTGTTTGTTTATTTAAACTCACCGTGTTTGTGTGTCTGTCCGTCCACCGTTTATTAAGTGTTAGTCCGTTTTGTTTGTCTATTTATTTTGGCGTAAAGTGCCGTGTCCTGTCTTCTGTTTTTCTGTTTAAAACCTTTTGTTTGTTTATTAAACGCACTGAGCACAGCCATTACGTCTCAGTTTCAAGCCCAGTACCGTCTGTCTGTGTGTTTCTTTCTGGCCTGAAGTCCTCCCTGCAGCTAGCCTATCACAGCCACCTAGTCACAGAGATAGGGTATTTAATCTATCCTACTTAAGGTGAAACCAGTTAAAGGGAGCTAGTGTTTTCAACAATTAATTTGCAGCAGAAAAATAATTGACTTCTGCTATTGCTTAACTCAGTGATTCTGCGGGAAAAATATACTAAGATTGATTCTACCTTTTCACAATGTCAGAAAGAATAAAGAAGCTTTTTTATTGTTAAAAACTATACTACTGATATAACTTTAGTGTCAGACTCGGTTTTACCAAGTGCTTTTTATACAGTTAAATGTGAAAATAGAAACTCTGTTAAATAAATACTATAATAAAGCAACCTTTTTATTACGTTGTACATTACAGCTGCACATAGTGGCAGGAGAATAGTGTGACAATTGTCCAAGCAGGTTTCATGGAGGGAGAGGTGAATGTGGTGTCGTATAACACTTTACATTTGAAAGCAAATATATGTACATATTCTTCTTTTAATTAAAACATGATTTATAATAAGTTATAATTGTAAAGTTGACCCTGTGTATTATAGTGTAGTCTTCTTACACACCCTAAATACATTGTCATACACTTATAAATGCCTTGAGATGGTTTTAATAATGCTGATAAAGGGTAGTGCCATGATGTAGCAGGTCATGTACAGTACCTACATATGTCTAATTCTAAATTGTTTCTAGTGCAATGGAAAACAACTTGTTAATGTGCAGTATGTACTTTATTTCTTCAGTTCTTGGTTATCCTCTCAATCACATAACTGCCAAACTAGCAGTCATTTTTAAAAATGCAAACTAGAATGTAACTACATGCAGTTAATATATCTATATTTTGAAGTTATGTCCAACAATCCTCAAGACTCACCTCTTCAGACAGCACCTGTAGAACTCCTCTTTCCCTCTGGACACTTTACCACTCTTCCTTAATGTGCTTTACTTGCTCTTATCTGCTCCCTATTTTACTGCATTTAATCCTGTACTTTAGAGTACTGTAATCTGTCACAAGTGTTATTTAATCTGTAGTATTTTGTATTTAATTATATTCTGATGTAACTATCACTGACACTGTTATCTGCTCTGTTATTGAATCGTATTGTGTCATATACTTGTACTTGCTAGAACTGAAGTCATTGTATTTTATCTTGCTCTTAATTGTATTAATACTTGTATTGTGATTCTTGAAATGTATTTTTGTTTACGACTGTAAGTCGCCCTGGATAAGGGTGTCTGCTAATAAATAAATAAATAAATAATAATAATGCTCTAGTGACACTATGTTTCTAACAAATAATTTGCAAAAGGGGTGCAATATTTTTAAAAAATACAGTTAGGAATTTTTTTTTTATAGTGATCATTATAGACAGATGGCACAGGTGGTCTTTCCAGGTCTGACTGATATTAAATTGTACTGACTTAAACAGGGACCACTGCACTGCAAGATCACAAAGAATGCCCTTTAAAAGCCCTCTTTAATCCCTACTCTGATTGTTGGGGAACTGACGGATGACCCTGTTTTACTCCAGTGCTTGTAGGAAATGGTGCAGCTATGGACAAATCAGCAAAAAGCTCCGGGATCTGTCCGACAATGCACTTCAAAGCAGAAGCAATTATAGGATGACAATCAGTCCTTGTCACAGTGAACAAACTTGCCTTCCGATATCAGGAAACCATATAAGAAAACAAAGTTAGTGCACCTGGAACTCACACTACAATAATAACGTATATATGGTCAGACTAAATTATGACTTCCAGGACTGAGATACCATTTGTTAAGTTTGTTCCTTTTTCTTGTAAAATATGGGCCATTATAAAAAGCATCAAAATTCACAGTGCCCAGGATAGGGCTACATGGAGAAAAGAAACTTTAGAACTTTAGAATTCACAGAACTTTAGATAAATGCAGAAGAAAAGGTAAGAAAAAAATGGCACTTTATAACATTCTAAAACATTTCCCTTATAAAAGTAGAACTGCATGGTATATTTGCAGTTTTTCCTTTACATTAATTTACTAATTACATTATAGTCATTTAACAGATGCTTTTATCCAAAGCGACTTAGAGACTTGGGGGTGGAACTATGCATCATCAACTGCTGCTGCACAGTCATTTACAATAGGACCTTGTTTTACGTCTCATCTGAAGGATGGAGCACAAGGAGGCTAAGTGACTTGCGCAGGGTCACACACAGCCAGGCTCAAGTCCTTTTCTTTAACCACTGGACCACCAAGCCTCCCAAGCCTTACATGTTTTCTTACTATGTATTTACAAGTTTATCATGGCTTCAAACTACTAGATCATATCAATATATTCTGAACATTGAAGTGGGCCTCGAGGAAATATGATTCAGATGGCACAGTAGGGGGCTCTCTTCCAGAGCTCAGTCTGCAGTCTCACTCAGGCTGCAGTCATGCTTCAAATGTACATTATTTGTCTCTGTGGCTGTTTCTAAACAGCTGTATTGCAGCCTTTTTAGCAAATCTAAAGCATAGGAGCTGCAAAGCTCATACACAGCATACACATCAGTTATACAGCACTTTCAAACATACTTAGTACAGCTTCAAATAAGCATTTAGGTTTTGAAATGGGTACACTATGCAAAAACTAGGAAAGCTAAACTTTGTGTTTGTGTTAGGCTTAAAACATGGACAGCAGCAAATACATTGCCAGATGCATCTTTAATGGGTTGTTACTGGAGAACAATGTATGATTTCTTACACAAATAAAACATGAGGACTTCACTCTAAGTACTATATGTACAACGTGGTAAAGTGGTTTGTTTGGCAAGGGTATTTAGCTTTAATTTTAGTTTTAAGTACTAATGGATATTAATAGATTGGGTAATTATGATTGATGTCCTGGGCACTTCAGGAGCTTTAAAGTGATTCACTACTACAGAGTGTGAACCACAGGTTAAAGAGTAAGCAGCAGAATCCATAAAAATACAGCGTTACACGTCCCCACGTATTGATACAACTGTTTAAATAATGTACCTGTAATTTTTCTTTTCATTGTTAACACCCTGACAACTTTTTACACTTCAGAGTCTGTGTAGCAGGGAGATTGCCCTGCACATGTGTAAATTAGTGTTGGTATAATTTGTATGGGGAAATGGGTTTATTGTGTCTTTTTGGAGTTGATTTGTGTGATTAAATTATTGTTTACAGACGGGCGCTCAATTGAGACTTGCTGCCTGCTAGGCTTGGTTGAGGGGAAGGGCAGTGGATGATTGGCTGTGCTGGTCCTCAATCAGCAGGTGGGCGGGTCTCGACCGAGTGTCCATCAGGTTAAAAACATCCGATGGAGATCGCTCGGGGCGACTGCAACACCATGCTCAAGAGGCGAGCTGCAGGAACGACAGCTACGCAACCCTTTTTTTTTAAATCAATGCTTCCTGCAGTGATTTAGAGGACATATCTCAAACCCCAGTGTACTAGAGCAGACATTTTGAAAAGAGCTTTGAAACATCCTTTAAAGTTGTAAGTGTAAGAAGTGGTCAGGATAAGTTAGCAATGAAAAGAAAAATTCCAGGTACATTATTTAAACAGTTATAGCAACATGTGGGGATATGTAACTCTTTGTTTTTCAGAACCCCTCTACTTACTCTTTAAATCTATCACATTTTTTTTCACATTAAATTAGTAAGTAATATTGGTCACAAAAAGTAACAGGAGAACTCCATTTTTAGGACCCGATTTCATGGATTGCAATTTAGGCTTTGATCATCAAAGTGACAGGCAGCTGTATGGGAGCTGATTAACATATATATAAAGTTTACAGTAGATTGTTGGAAATCCATTACGAAAAACACATAGACCTACCAATCAAACAAGGTATTAAAGTAACAGATTGACCTACCAGTTTTCTATTTAAATAGCACTTAATATGGACAGGGGAAAGTATTATATATATATATATATATATATATATATATATATATATATATATATATATATATATATATATATATATTGTGACAACTCTGAAAATGTGTGTTATGGTTGTCACTTCCTCCGGACCTTTTACACTGTCCTCTAGCATTAAAGAAAGTCAAACTTCCAGGAATGTGGTTCAAACAGGATGGCACCTGTGCGTTTATTCTTTACAGTGCTTAATAAAAAAAAAAGTATCCAAGATAAACAAACAAAAGCCTAACTCCTTTATGGATTTCTAACTAAACAGCAAGTATCCCTATCTAACAGTCCGGGCAGCTAAGCTGTTTACCGGCCCCAAAACACCAGGACTTTTAAGTCCCACCTTGCACAAAAGATTTGGTTCCTGTTCCCCTTTTCAAACAGCTCACAGCTCATTCTCCAACTCTCCTTCTTTTTTTTCCCCCAACAGGTTGACCCTGCCCTTTTTAAAAGGTTCCCAATTGTTAAATTGAAGGCAGCTGTTGAATCAATGATCCAATCACCTATTATAATTGTGCCCTCTAAAATGGCTGCCCATCAGTCCCATGGCCTCCTGGGAATTGAAGTCCTGTTGCGTCAGACCAACAGGACTACATTTCCTTAAAAAGGGTACAGACTGCGCAAAATCCGAGGCCCAAAATACCGGCCCTCGACCACAGTGCCCCACACCTCATCACAATATATATATATATATATATATATATATATATATATATATATATATATATATATATATATATATATATATATAATCTTTTTTTTTCTTTAGTTGTCTTATTGACAATCAACACATTAATTTTAAAAAATACAGTAGTCTAGTTAATACAGTTAATAGTTAATACAGTACCCAAGAGAGGGAGGGGAGTATTAAACAAATCCGAAGCAGAAATTATCTTGTTAATGAACAACTGTACACAGTCCATTAAATTCCTAAAAGCTCTCTAGCGCACTCTGCTGGAAAAATAAACTATTGTGTTTACACTTCACACTGCACCGCACATTAACCGCGGTATATCGTGATGTGCACCTTACACTCACACATTCTGTCAATAGATGTACATCATTTTTACTGTCGTGTGTCATCGCACATTTTAGGCAAACACCTTTTTTGTTTTTTTCCCCATTATTGATGTAGATGTTATACTGTGGAGACAGACTGCAGTTGAACAGTCAAGCAAAGACAGCTAGGGTGCCTTATTGGAAATTATGTGGCCAACATGGTACCAGACTTGTCTTTAGTTAATCTCTTCTATTCACAACAATTAAAATCAGCCCCAAGATCTATTACCAAATAGGCTTTCAAATACTGAGTATACACTGACACAAAAGGTTTATGGAAGAGATCTGTATAAAATGATGACCCAGTATCTTATATTAAAGGTTAACTGTTGGCAAAAAACAAATGTTTTTTTAAAAAAAACATATCTCCCTGTTAAAAGATAATAAGGGTCAACAACATACTTATCTAACAGTTTCCTAACTAGATAATTAAACATATGTTACACAGAGATGTTATAACAGTGGATCATTTAAAATAAAGTTTTAGGAATTGAATTCCACAACCATACATCATTAACCACTGTTGAATCTAAGCTTATGTAACTTAATGCTTCAGAAATCCCAATTCAAAAAGGGGGCAAAACCTTATGTAATAAGGGGCTTATGTAAGTCAGAACCAATTCTTTTTCAGTGGGACATGTCTGAAAAGTAAACTTTGAAGATGAAATCCTTACCTTGGAGAGCCTGTAAGTGGTGGGTTTGAATTATAATGCAGAGCTGCAGGACAAGTTGCGGAGCGCTCTCCAGAAAGGTAGCTAGCAAATGCAGCATACTCACGTCTGCATACTCATACACCATTCTCCAATAAAAGCGCCACCTGTCATTCTCTCCACTCCGACGGCTTCGTATGCCAAGGTATATGGTGTGGAAATATCTACAAACGAAACAAGTTTTAAACAATGTTCAGTTTGATATTATACATCATGTGAATATGAAAGCTCAAGGGTAACAGAACAACACCTTATTGTACTATAGAAGGCAGACGGTTAGTCTCTGCCACGACATTGACCAGCTATCCTTGTTGTATCCTCTCACAATGTTTTACCCACAGTATGATTTCAGCCATGTTTTACAATGATATTGTATTAACACACATTCTTCTCATATTTCAAATTGTAGCCTGGAGACTTTGACATGAAAAAAATAACCATGAAACTTGTTATGTTGTGCTTGTGCATCCAGCTCTATTCAACAGATGTAAAGATTTTCACAGCAAAGACTTAATAACTTTGTCTTGACAGTAGTATCTGATAAGATAGCAGAATTTACCATGGCCCCAATATGTATCTACACAAAGTAACTTAATGTTAAATAATGGTGCTTAGCTTGGCCTTCACAGTCCCGTTAGCCTATATTAACAGACCCCAATCCGACCTTGATGATAATATCGACTGCTAGTTATACTCTAGTCCAAAAGCAATTAAGGGGGTCACTGCAAATCTGCTGCCATCTACAGAGTTAATGCTCCATTGTACCTTCCATCTCAAGGTGAGCAATGAATTATAGCTTTACATGGAGACATTCAGCAAGTAAAATGCTGCTCTAACTTCTACTGTATGCTATGCAGAAACTCCTACAGAGCCCGTACCACTGCACCACCATTGTCAGTAAAATTATTACAACGCCAGGGAAACCCTGTTTTAATAATTCAAACCAGGGTTGGACAATAGAAGTTATTGTAAAGATAATTAAAATAGGAACACAAATAGTACGAACATTTGATATGCAGTGCATATTACAATGTTACCTGGTAGTACTGCATTATAAAATAGACATGAATATCTCTCATTATATCTATGTGTAGTATAATCTAGTGGCCTATTTGAAACAATCCCTCCACACTGTCATGCAACCCTTGCATATTTATGAATCGATATGCTAAATATACATTTTCAGCGCTATTCCAAGATAAGAGGGAGTTTCTGTGGCATCAAGCCGTCATGGAAGCTTGCTTTGGAATGTAAGCTGCTCTGGCTCCTGAACTGGAACAAATAATTAAAAGATAAAAAAGTGTCCTGCTACTTAAAGTTTTAACTTGTGTGTGGTAGTCTCAAAATCCCTGAAACAAATAACTGCAGTGCTCAGCCTATCAGGTTTAAAAATGGCAGCTTGTTTTAATTAACATTTGTTTGTTTTGGAGTATGTAGCTTTCTGTATCAGGCATTTTACAATCAAGTGCAGCAGGTCCCCAGAGTTATTAACAAAGGTTTTCTAGTCTACACAGTAATTCATTATGAACAGGCCCTAGAAGCTTAGGAACCATTTCAATATCTTACAATACCCATTAGAATTAATGTATTTAGTTCACAATTAAATAATACAAATAACATAATGACACAACACAGTTATCCTAATGAATGTATTCTTCTTGTTTAGATAAAATGCATATCAATGTATTAGTAATCACATCCCAGGTGACTTTTTTAATCTCAGAGGTTTCAATCACTCTTGTATCCTCAATACAGCTCTCAGAAGCACAACAGAACTGTAAGCCCTCATTGCATACAATCAGACCGATGCAGAACCTACCTGAAAAGAAAGAAAATGCTATTCGCTGTGTAGTTGTCACATACATTTGAATCGATACAACACAAAAAGACAGAGCAGTTGGGCTCGGGCTCTCTGTTTGATGATTTACTATATTTTATTGACAAGATTGTACATGCACTGCGATGAAGTAATGCTGTTTTTATACCTTGTGTGCTGGATAGGTATTCATATTAGCCAATATACATTAGTGGTATTGACATTAAATAACATGAGTTTTAAAAAGTCACTAGAAGAAGATACATGAAACCAAAAATGATACAAAGTGAATGGAAGCAACAAGAATGAAACTTTAGTTAGGACAAATCTGATATTTCACGTACATACCAATCAATACTGCCATTTAGGTTTAAGTTTAGTTTTTAGAAGTTATAAACCATTGATTTGGTTTCAGATCAATGGCTGGCAAAAAAACACCAAAGTACAAAACACAGAGGCTGAGATGAATGTGTCTGTTGATCGACAACTTCAAGCAAATCCTTAATGGAAAAGAACACTACATTGCTCCTTTGTTTTACTAATAATACTGATTTATTGGACTCGCTCCCCATCTTATCTACCAATATCACTACAGTTACAGCTTCCCTCTGGTCTTTAAAGAAATCTGTGATAACAGCTTTACTCTTTGAAATGATGCAACTGTAAGACTGGTATGGTTTCCTTATGATAACATAAATCATTTTCTAATTACTTATGAACATGAACATAATGTTCAGTTTGGGCAGTTCTACCACTCAAGTGTCATCATGCGAGTACTTTCCTGCATACAGGAACAGTCCAGTTTGACTGTAAGGAACACATGTGACATGATCTGGCAATGCAGAATCAGTACAGATATAAAAACAATAAGACATAATTATGAACAGTGAAATAGTGACATCATTCTCAGATGACAGTGACTTCCATCTGTAGCGGCTTGGTTTGGTGTCAGAATACCTTAAGGATGATCATCATCCGAAAACCCATTACTCTAAATGTATATGGTCAGACATTATGGTCAGCTGGTTTCTCTTTTTTGTTAAATAGCTGGGGTGTTTTGAGTACATATGGTGTAGCTGAGAGCAAGGTGGATTCTTAAAATGCCTTATTGTTTTCTTGAGGGGAGTACACTACCACATACAGTATTTTATTTATCTACAGCATTCTTTCATGTCAAAGAAAGCATTGTTTCGGTATGTAAATGAGTGACGCAAACTTTTTAAGCAATTTTTCCAGCTTTGTTGCAACACACTGCATGAAATATAACTACATGTTTTTTTATAGTAACATCTTTAGAACCACTATAGAACAATTTTCAGGTGTAAAATGGTTTACTCGTTCATATAAAATTTGATCTGGATTAAAGCAAGAAAATGCATACAAAACAGTCAAAATAATGACATGTGAAGATATACAGTACATCAGGGATTGTTTTACCATTGAATCAGTTAGTGGAATGCTAACTTTAGTTCTGACAGGCTTTCGGGAATATAAGATCGAACCAGGAAACAGGATTAATTCGTTTTAAATAGTCTGTCAGAATTTACATTCTGAAACATGCTTATACTGTTTTGGATTAATCGACTGGACAACACAAAGCTGAAATCAGTATCACAAGATATACAAGAGAGATGAATGAATTAGGATGATAGAGGCTCCCTATGGTGGGCTGGTTTAGGCCTACTGTAGCTGTTTGAGGCTGAATGTCTTTCATCTCGAAAAGTACCTTTCATTGGCATTACGTTACGGTAGCATGCGGTGTAGAGGCAAAACAAATCCTAAAAATCAACAATTGTTCCAGAATGTAACAGTTTGGGTTCAAGCTGCTAGCTATTTCTGACTAATTGTCCTAATTTATTTTTACCCATCATCTGAACTACAATGACATAATTTCAAAATAATTCAAAAGCTACACTTCCATTATTAATGTATACCTTAATTGTCCAGGGAGTGAGAAGCTATTTGGAAAAGAAATGAGGCTAACTAAAGAGTTACATCATTCAAAGGACAAGACCGCACACAGAGATATAAATTGCTGGCTTGCTGGGATGCAGCCCAGATAAACCCCCAAAAGTATCCCTGTAACAGGGGGGTGTTACATACCTGGGTCGTCACTGAATAATACTGAGGCAGACACAGAGCATTGGGTGTTGACACGCCGCACAGGCACACAGATTTAATTGACACACATAGACTGTCACTAAGGTACCAGCAATGGTAGCCCTAGTGTCAGATTTAATAAAGAAAACTAAACAAAACAAAGCTAAAAATAAACATTTGCCACACAAGTGGCGAACGCTAGTCCCACTAAAAGGAACACCATGCTCCAGAAACCTACTACACAACGCAAACCCTCTTTAAACAGCTTTTCAAATGACCTTGGCTGGGCAATGCCTTCACGAGC